>NC_089582.1:102884937-103214937 GCF_019320115.1 Miscanthus floridulus | reverse complement strand
TTCACTTGCTTTACGGCGGTTATCTTAACCATGTTAGACAAGCCCTATATGCATTACCAAAGATTAAACATGTTGTATATTACAATGCAATGCAAGGGACAACACAAGCTTATTTTTTAGTGAAGTTACTAAAATCAAGTACATTGAGCTCATTCCGCAATCGACAAAAAGTCGCCTCATCTAGCGGTTTAGTGAAGACATCCGCCAATTAATCCTTGATCCTTACACCTTCTAATGAAATATCATTCTTTGCAACATGATCTCTAAGAAAGTGATGATGGATATCTATGTGCTTGGTGCGAGAGTGTTGAACCGGATTATTTGCAAGTTTTACCGCACTTTCATTGTCGCATAAAAGAGGTACTTTTTCTAGAACTACACCATAGTCTAGCAAAGTTTGTTTCATGTAAAGTATTTATGCACAACAAGCACCCGTGGCAATGTATTCCGCTTCGGTGGTGGACAAAGCCACACTATTTTATTTCTTGGAGGACCAAGACATAAGTAATCTACTAAGCAAATGACACCCTCTGGATGTGCTTTTTCTATCCACTTTGCAACTGGCATAATCAGAATCAGAATAGCCAACTAATTCAAATATAGCTCCTTTAGGATACCAAAGGCCAATGCTTGGTGTGTGCTTAAGATACCTAAGGATTCTTTTAACGACAATCAAATGAGTTTCCTTAGGATTAGCTTGCAATCTAGCACACATACACACACTAAACATGATGTCGAGCCTAGATGCGGTTAAATATAACAAGCTACCAATCATGGAGCGGTAGAGAGTTTGATCAACCGTGTTACCTCCCTCATCTAGGTCAAGATGTCCATTAGTTGGCATTGGAGTCTTGATTGGCTTATATTTATCCATCTTGAATCTCTTGAGAAGATCATGTGTATATTTCTCTTGAGAGATGAAAATCCCTTCTCTCATTTATTTGACTTGAAAACCAAGAAAGAATGTAAGCTCTCCAATCATTGACATCTCGAACTCTTTTGACACCAATTCACCAAACTCTTTGCAAGAATCTTCATTTGATGATCCAAAGATGATATCATCAACATACACTTAACAAATGAAGATATGCCCATCAAGCTTCTTGGTGAATAGTGTAGTGTCGACCTTCTCAATGGTGAAGCCCTTTTCAATGAGGAAGTCCTGAAGGCGCTCATACCAAGCTCTTGGGGCTTGCTTAAGCCCATATAACGCCTTGGACAACCTATAAACATGATTAGGATACCTAGGGTCTTCAAACCTAGGAGGTTGATCAACATAGACTAGTTCATTAATAAAGTCATTTAAAAATACACTTTTCACATCCATTTGATATAGTTTCATGTCATGATATGATGCATATGCAAGGAGGATACGAATGGCTTCTAGTCTTGCAACTAGTGCAAAGGTCTCTCCAAAATCCAAACCTTCAACTTGAGAGAACCCCTTTGCAACTAGTCTTGCCTTGTTTCTCATAACTATGCCTTGATCATCTTGCTTGTTGCGGAACACCCACTTTGTTCCAATGACTCTTGCACCTTTTGGTCGCTCTTTAAGAGTCCAAACTTCATTGCGGGTGAAGTTGTTCAACTCTTCGTGCATGGAATTTATCCAATCCAGATCTTGAAGAGCTTCTTCTACCTTGGTAGGCTCAAAACAGGAGACAAAAAAGTGATGTGCAATAAATGAAGCAAGTTTTTGTGAGCGAGTCATTACACCCTTTAATGGACTCCCTATGATGAGATCTTATGGATGATCTTGTAGTAGAGGTGTGTTTCTTCTATTGACCACTTAAGAAGGAGATTGTGGAGCATCAATATCTTATGCTTGTACAACCATTTGATCATGGGAAACATGAGTGTCTTCATTTTCTACTCTCCCATCTTTATCACCATCTTATGGCACATTTAATGAAGAAGGTGGATCAATCACTTGTACATCGTCTTCATCATCTTTAGGCTTGATGTCTCTAACCATAATGTTCTTCATAGCCTCCATCAATGGTTCATCACCTACATCATTAAGATTCTCATATACTCCTTGGGAGCCGTTAGATTCATCAAATTCCACATCATATGTTTCTTCAACCAAGCCGGTGGCATGATTAAATACTCTATATGCTTTGGACTTTGATGAGTAACCAACAAGAAAACCAATATCACAACATCTTTAAAACTTCCCTAGGTGTTGTCACTTCTAGTAGATGTAGCATTTGCAACCAAACACCCTAAAGAAGGAGACGTCCGGCTTCTTCCCATTAAGCAACTCGAAGGTGTCTTGCCAAAAAACTTTTGAAGGAATATGAGGTTTGATGCATAGCATGCGGTGTTGATAGCTTCCGCCCATAGAGCTTCAGGGGTGTTGTACTCATCTAACATTGTTCTTGCAAGAGTGATCAATGTCCGGTTCTTTCTCTCAACTACACCATTTTATTGAGGAGTATATGTTGCGGAGACCTCATGCTTGATCCCAAGTTCATCACAATAGGCTTCTATGTTTGTGTTGTCAAATTCCTTTCCATTGTCACTTCTAATCTTCTTGAGCTTCACTTCAAATTCATTTTGTGCTCTCTTGACAAACTTCTTGAAGCAAGATGCAACTTTGGATTTGTCATGAAGAAATAATACCCATGTGTATCTTGAATAGTCATCAACAATCACAAGACAATAAATATTTCCTCTCAAACTCTTGTATGTTGTTGGTCCAAATAAGTCCATGTGAAGGAGTTCTAGCACTCTTGTGGTTGACATGAAAGCTTTTGTTGGATGAGTATTTGCAACTTGCTTGCCGGCTTGACATGCACTACAAAGCTTGTCCTTCTCAAACTTCACATCCTTTAACTCTCTCACCAAATCATTCTTCATTAGCTTCTTGAGTGAGCTCATCCCAACATGAGCAAGTCTTCTATGCTATAGCCACCCAAGTGTTGTTTTGGTGAATAGGCATGTCTTCAAGTTAGCATCTTCAAAGGTGAAGTCCACTAGATATAAGTTGTTGTATCTAAATCCTTTGAATATCACTTGATCATCATCCTTCTTAGATACAACAACATCCTTCTCGGTAAACAAGCATTGGAAGCCAAGATCACACAATTGTCCAATGGATAGCAAGTTGAAGCTCAATGAAGCAACATAGAGCATATTTGAGATAGAATGATCATTTGATATTACCACTTTGCCCAATCATTTATCCTTGCCTTTTGAATTATCTCCAAATGTGATTTTTTCTTGTCCATCTACTTCTTCATCTAGTGAGGTGAACATATGAGGATCATCGGTCATATGTTGTGTGCAACCACTATCAATAACCCAATGACTTCCACCGGTCTTGTAGTTCACCTATACACAAGAGATCAAGCTTTAGGAACCCAAACTTATTGAGGGCCCTTCACCTTCTCAACATGTGACTTTGCAATCCAAATATTCTTAGGCCTATTCTTGTTTGGAGGTCCTAAGAACATGACTTTCATCTTTTCACTAGATTCCTTTCTAAGCATGTAATAAACATTGAAGGCAAAAGGTCTAGCATGCTTGGGCAAGGGTTGTGGTGGTGGAGTTTGGTACTCATGGGCAAAGTGATCTTCTTGTCCACACTCAAAATATCTCTTTGGCATTGGTTTTGACTTGTGTTGTTGTTGAGCTTGAGCCTTCTTCTCTTGGTTTGCCAAATATCCAATGCCACTTCTATCCATCTTCATGACAGTGTTCATTAGTAGCTCACTTTGAAGATGCTTGCCTCTTGTGAACTTCATCAATCCAATCTTGAGATGCTCTTTCTCCAACTTGAGCTTCTTGTTTTCTTCCTTGAGAGCATCATTATTTTTCTCTTACTTGAGCTTCTTGTTTTCTTCTTTGAGCTTCTCATTCTCAAGAGTCAAATCACTATCATGATCAAGAGTTTTTAACACAATAGTGTTGTGGCTTTTGATCTCTTTAAGATCTTTCTTGAGCTTTTCATTGTCATTCTTGAGCTTGACAAACTCATCATAATCGTTAGCCTCAACCACTTGTTTGCCCTTGCTACTAGAACTTTGCTCAATGCTCTCAATGATCAAATCATCACATGATGTAGCTATATCAATCTTAACAACATTGTTAGTAGCATCATGTGGCTCATTGGATAGAAATTCTTGAGCAATGACAAGATTATCATGATTAATCTTAAGAGTAGTATATTATTCTTTTAGCTTGTTGTGGCTAGTGATGAGCTCATTGTGTATCCTCTCAAGTTTATCATATTTATTTTTAAGCTCTTTCTTAGAAGATTTAAGCTCCTTGAGTTTGGATGATATAGCATCATTTGCTTCTCTAAGCTCAACACTAGCCTTTTCTGCCATATCATATTTTTGCTAAAAGTGAAACATTCTTAGCTTCTAGCTTTTTATTCTTAGCTCTAGTCTTTATAATGATCTTAGTGTATTATTTTAGCAATCTAGCAAGATCATCATAAGAAGGTGATTCATATTCATCATCATCACTATCGCTATCATCATTACTAGCATGTTCATCATCACTACTATCATCATCATTTGATACCTTGCGTTCACCCTTGGCCATAAGGCATAGGTGTGTAGAGGATGATGGTGGTGGTGGCGGTGAAGATGATGAAGAGTCAATAACAATTGTGGCCACCTTTTCGTTGTCACTATCATCATCGGATGAGCCACTAGATGAATCAATGTCCGTGAGTCAATCACCGACGATGTATGCCTTTCCACTTTTCTTCTTCTTGTGGAAGTCTTTCTTCTTGCCATCTCTCTTCTTGTATGGCTTGTTTTTCTTCTTCTCATCTTCTTCTTCATTACTTGAGTCATCTTTCTTGCCCTTGTACTTGTTCTTGAACTTGTCTTTCTTGGGCTTGGTGCATTGGTGTGCTAGATGACCAAGTTTTCCATAATTATAGCAATCCATCTCCGAGATTGGCTTCCATCTAGAGCTTGTGAAGAACTTCTTCTTCTTGCCATCAAACTTGATGCCACTCTTGTTGAGCTTCTTTAGCATCTTGGCGGTTCTTTTCACCATGAGAGCAAGGCTTGCATCATCAACTTCATCATCACTTGAGCTCTCATACTCAAGCCTTACTTTGCCCTTCTCTTGGCTAGCTTTGAATGCTAAGTCCTTTTCTTTCTTCTTAGTGGAGGATGAGCCATCTTGTGGTGTGATGTGCATGTACATCTCATGAGCATTGATCTTTTCTAAGATTTGTGTCGGTGTAGCGGTGGAAAGATCACCTTGATGAAGCACGGTCACAATATGCCCATATTTGTCAATGGAGAGGACACTCAAGATCTTTCTTATAACATCGGATAGTTGCATTTGAGTGAGTTTAAGCCCATTGACTTCCTCTACAAGAACATTCAAGCGTGAGTACATTTCATTAGCACATTCTTTAGGAAACATCTCAAAAGAGTTAAGCTTTTTCATGACAAGATGATAGCGTTCCTCACGCTCACTCTTTGTTCCCTTATGGAGCGCACAAACGTCCGACCATAGTGCATGTGCATCTTTGTGGTTCCTCACCTGGTTGAACACATCTTTGCAAAGGCCTCTAAAGATGGTGTTTCGAGCCTTTGCATTCTATTTTTCGTAATTCACCTCATCGCCTTGTAGGTGTGTAGCATCCCGAGGTTTTGGAAAGCCTTGTGAGGCGGCTCTAAGTATTCCAACATCTAGAGCTTCTAGATACGCCTCCATGTGAATTTTCCAATATAGAAAATCATTCCCCTCAAAGATAAGAGGTGGTCCATCCCCGTGAGACATCTTTCTCTAAGCAGTTAAGCCTAAATACGTGAGCACAGGGCTTTCATACCAATTAAAAGGATCAAGATGCCCAAGAGGGGGTGAATTGGGCTAATTCTAAATTTCTTTGCAATAATTAAGTCCTATAGTTAGCCCAATTAACCCCTTGTGCCTAGAAAGTGTTTCTATTGATCTACCACATAAAAGTTTAGCAACCTATGTTCCAATCCTACTCTAGCATGGCAATTATATAAATGTAAATGGCAAGAATTGAATTGCTCAAAGTAAATGCTCAAAGTAAAGAGAGAAGGAGGAATGCGATGATTTTTGCCGAGGTATCGGAGAGTCGCCACTCCCCACTAGTCCTCGTTGGAGCACCCACGCAAGGGTGTAGCTTCCCCTTGATCCGCACAAGGATTAAGTGCTCTCTATGGGTTAATTCTTTAACACTCCATTGCGGTAAATCACCCACAACCGCTCACAACTTGAGTTGTGTCATCCTCAAGCTCCACCAAATGATCACCAAGCTCCCAATCACCACCAAGCCGTCTAGGTGATGGTGATCACCAAGAGTAACAAGCACGAACTCTCACTTGACCATGACAAGCCTAATGAGAAGGGTGGATGCACACTTTGCTACTCTTACTTTCACTAATGAGGGCTCCTTTTGGGATTCTTAAATCTCAATCACCTCACTAGGACCTTGCTCTTCTTGGCACTCTTAAAGGTGTTTCTCAGCTGTTGGAATGAGCAAAAGTACATCCACACACAAATGGAGGAAGTATTTATAACCATGGCTGAAAAATGAACCGTTATGTGCCTCTACGGGGTGACCGGATGCTTTAGTCATGTTGATCTGATGATCCGGTCAGTTCTCCCCAAACTCTAGTGTTAAAGTTATGACTGGATGCGTCTGATCGTGATTTTCCCTCTCTAGAACCTTACTGGAGTCGACCGGACACTAAGACTCAGTGTTCGGTCACTTCACCTCTCAGCGTCTGATCGCACCAGACGATTTCACCTTGATCAAATGAACTGACTAGATTCTGCGCTAGCGTTCGGTCATCCTAGAGTTAGCGTCCGGTCAGTATTTGACCCTCCATTTACTTCCAACTCTCGATCATATGTGAATGAAGTTTGCTCCAATGGATCTAAGGGCTTTTTAGGAGCTACCTAGTGCTAGATTTAGCAAGTGTGCACCACACCTAACTCACTAGACTCACCTAGGTCAAGCTATCCGTTCATACCCCCCCTTAATAGTACGGCCAAAGGAAAAACAAAGTCATAAACTACTCTAAGTGTCTCTTCCACTCCAATCGACACTTAGAACTAGTCCATCCTTAACCTTGTCGTCCATCCTTTGAAAACCGAAATGATTTCCATCGTAGGGGCATGACCACAATGATAGCCCAATCAATCTCCATTACCATGATCTAACTTAATTGCCTCTGCAAAACACATGTTAGTTATAGTAATCACATATTGTCATTAATCACCGAAACCCAACTAGGGGCCTAGATGCTTTCAGGAAAGTTTAACACTTCCACTCAAGTCTTGTATAATAATCGTTTACCATGTTTAAATGCTTAATCATGTCTTTGAATAAATGTTTATTTCTACTACAACTCTGACCATATGTTTGTTTCTGCTGCAAATTTGAAAATAGATAAAAACATGTAACATGTATCCTGATGCATATAAACTGTAACTATTACCTTTCCGCTATTATATTAAACTTGTTGTAATAACTTTGATGATGCAACCTTGTAATGGTAAGAAATGGTTTTGTTGTTTTGAAGTCTTATGTCCTCATTTTTATGAATTTTGTATGCAAATGTGGATTGTTTGAGTTCTTCCTTTGGGTGTGCTCGACGGACTACTGGATTTCACTTGGTCTCTCGGGTACTTAGTGTTAAATGGCTGATAAGTATGCTTGGGATTAAGTTAAATTGGGTGATTCTGCCACAACCTGCCCTAGTCGGTTTTTCTACAGAAGCACCACACTAGCCCTAGCTCCCTCACACTCTGTAGCTTTTCTCACATGGGTTAACTTGAGCACTTTCACTTGTCTCAAACTTAGTGATGCACCCCTCTTAATTGTGTAGCATACCTATACAAGAATTAAAGATAGCAACCTTTAAACTTCTTCTTGAGCCTTCTTCAGACCATTGCTTGCTACATTTATCATGCATGCTTGAGGGTCTTCATCACTTCATGCTTTGAGCATGTCAACCTTGAGTATATGACTTAAACCAATTCACATATTTGAATTTCAACCATAGCCTTCAAGTAACTTCCATCTATTGATTCAACAATGATTTTATCCTCTTCACTCTATGACTTTCCATAGCTCTAATCGTGCAAGACTCAATGCAACTACTCTCTTCTTCACCACACCCTTGGTCCTTTGCGCCCAAGTCATCGCTTGCACTTCACCCTCACTTGGTCCTTCGAAGCCCTTTCCTTGCTATCTTCACCTTTTAAGCCATCCAAAGCCACATAGTGATTTGAACCAACAATTAACATAAATTTAAAGCCATCTCATTATCTTTGATTTCTTGCAGCAAGCTTTGTAAGTGAGACTAATCCATATGCAAACCCTTGATGTCTCACTAATGTTTTCAACACACTTGCTTGCCAATTCATCAATCACAAAGAATCATCTTGCATGTCATGACTAAGCTTCATAATAGAGATGAATTGATATTCATCAACCCATATATCTCTTGCAACATACAAACCAAGTTTGTCATTTATGCATTTCAATAATCAATCCTTTGACTCATTTCTCATTTATAACATCAACAACATACATCATGTGTCCAACATATAACAATCAACCTAGGACAAAATACCTGCAAATCTCATGGATATTGTTAGTTCCTTAATCGTGTTGTCATTTAATCCACCAAAACCCACTTAGGGCCTACATGCACTTTCTAACATACTGTCTAATGCTCTTCTTTTCCTTGCCACCAAACCATCTGACCATTTCATTTGCGCAATGCTTCTATCACTATGACCACTAGACTCCAAGAATGATTGTTTGGCGCACTTCATTTCTAAAGATAGGTATGTGTAATTCATTTTCTTCTTCTTTTTCTTCATTTCTTTCTTGTTCTTCTCTAATCTTCACACCACTTGTTTCCTTGCATCCCTAACACCAATGTGAACATGTCTAACACATTTTAGCACACATGCTAGTCCTATTAATTGGGTTGCCATTATAATCACCAAAATCACTATAGAGTATGACATCGAGCCCATGTTCCTTACAAACAGTCAAGAATCAAACTCAAGAGCTTTAGCCCTGATACCATATTAAGTTGCGTGCAATGATCAGTCCAAACCAAAAAAACTTAAGTTGATTGGTAAAGATTGGCATTTCACTTATTGTACTTCAACAAAAATGTCACAATAATCTTGTTTGTAGTCTAGGATGTTTTCTAACACACCTAATATGTTTTGGGAAAAAGGTCTTTTTCAGTTCACGGATCTAGAACGCATATTCGTGACACTACTTTCATAGCTCAACTGAAATGGCTAGAACACACTAGCAACATTGCCTCAGAGCTCACTTTCAAGTTAGGAGTTCAAGTTCCTCGAGCTTAGATAGAAGCTAGAGAAGCAGGCTAGCTCAATAATAGGGTGACAGGGACACTAAGACCGTTGGTGGTGGAGACCACAACATAGGTGATGCTCTTGGGTAATGATGATGGTTGGAATTGGATGGCTACGGTAGCAAAGACAATATGTTTGTAGGAGGATGGTTGGAAACTGGCGATACGAGGGAGCGGTACTTGTGTTGTTCTGTGATTGGGCATTAGGTCTAGATGAGCAAGAAAACATCAACATCTTTTTAGTTAGGCGAACATTGGCAATGCCATTTTATTTACTACTACCATGTGTCTTAGGGAATGTCATTTTAGTTTGTCATAAGTCAAATAAATCATCCTAAATTTGACCAAGTATGTAGAGAAGTGTATCAACATTGATGGCACCAAATAAGTATATTATAAAAAAATATGCTTCATGGCGAAGAAAATGATACTCATTTAGTATCACAAATATTAATATTTTTAGTATAAAGTTTTTTTAGATTTAGGAGGTTGGACTTTAGAGTTGAATGAATTTGTTTGGGACCGGGGGTATAATTCACACACTTAATAGTAGACTAGGTAGCATGCCCGTGCATTGCTACAGGACAGTAAAACTTTTATACTAAAAACACAAGGATGGCATGATAAAATAACAATACTGTGAAAATGTTAAAGTGACATTTAATCCAAAAAGCAAAATTCATGAAATTAACATCGTCACGGAGTGCGTGGCGTTGTAGGCTCACCGACTTGGTAAGGGCCGAGCGACAACCTTGCCCATACCTATAACAATCCAAAACTTAATGCATTAACCATGAATTTACGAGTAATCAAGTATGTTTTAGAGAAAGAAGAATCTATGTGGTAAAGATTGAAAGGATAAATAGATCAACAGAACTATCAGAATTGTCATGAACTCTTTAAGGTTTTTCCTAAGCAGCTAGTTCTTAGTTTACTATACAATATCAAATGATTTGTGCATCCGCTAGATAGCAATCTAGACACTAATAGACTTCAATCACATTAGAGAAGTTGCCGATGCCAGACCTTAATCTTTGTCCAAGAAAATACAAAAGATATGCCCCATAGCAATCGTCACCTATGCGGCCGATGTACAGTAGTCACCGATGGTATTTCTCCTTATCCTTGGTCGCTCTTGGAGGTTGCAACTTCACATCACCATTGAAATTGTAACATTCAACATTCAAGAAGAGAAGCACTACTACAACATTCAAGCGGGGTATCAGCATGCTACAAAAAATCATTGAATCACAAGGAATCTGATAGAGCAGGAGAAGCTTGCACGGGTCAAACGAGAAGAGAAGCACTAGGCGTGATGGGCTGTTATGTGGGCTGAGCATGCCAGAGCTATAGTTGCTGCTTGCCCGACTAGAGCCACGAAAGGGGGAGCCGTCCCTGTGATGCCGATGGAGAGGGGAAGGTTGAAGTAGCTAGATCAGGGGCCGCACCGCCGCTAGGGGCTGCCGAGCACGCGGGTTTGGCCAGGCTGTCGCCGGGGGCCACGGAGCTTGATGGCCTAGCCTCACCTTGTCGAGCTAGGGAGGAGAAAAGGGTGTACCTTGTCGATCTGCTCGCTCCTCATCCTGCTCGATCCGCTCGCCTCTCATCTCGCTCGAGGCCCCTCCTGCCTATCGACCGGATCTGAGGGGGCACCGCCGTCGCCGGTGCCGCTATGGGGTGGCCACGCCATCGCCCCTACACCTTGCCGCGCCTGTCCTGGGAGTCACCGCAGGTGCCAGTGGCGCAGTGGGACAGGCCAGACCTAATGGCAGAACATAGAACCCCAATGTTTGATGCTGAACCTTCCCAGCCAGTGAAAACATAAACGAAGTTTAGGTCAAAGTCACATGCAAGCCTCACATTTTGAGAAAGAGTTCCTTTTCTATTTCAATACGGTGCTACTTTACTTGCACTGATTGTGATTGGAACATGAGTCCCATCTATCGCTTCGAAGCAGTTCTGCAAGGGAGAGAAGAGGTGCTATTTGTAATTAGTATATATATATAAGAAAAAGGTAAGAATTTTGAAACAATACATATATTTGTTATATGTACCTGAAAGTAAGGTGCAAAATGTGGATTGGTCGATATTTTCCAATGGGTCCCAGATGATGGGGGCTTCACAAAATCAAAAGCCAATGAAGAGATTGCATCAAAGGCTGCTGCGATATATCTATGTATTGTCTCTCCACTGTGCTGAAACCTATCACACAATGCAGTAAAACTTGCATTTTGCGCAAGCATGTACATGAACATTGCTAGTTGTTCTTCTACAGTAACCCCTCTTGTACTCTTTAAAAGCCCTCTTGAACTAAGGTAATCTGCAAGTGCTTTGAAAATCCATGGCTCCATACGTAAATTATGATAAGAACGATGTGGATGGCCCTCAAGAAGTTCACGTGTATATTCTGAACCACTAAGCTTTGAAGTGCAACATGGAGTTCTTGTTCTAGTTCTGATAAAAGCTAAATATAGCGCCAGAGGGCATCGGGTCATGAGAGAGATGAGGGGGGATTTTTCTTTTTTTATTAGCCGTGGTATCGCAGGGGTCGGGGTGGGCAGATGGACGAACCAAAACAAATATCGCATGGGTCAATGCATGATTATTGTTTCCTTCCATGCATGTGGCCTCAAATGATTGATTTGTTTCCTTCAAAGCAGGCGGGGTCCTTTGAAGAACATCAACGTACCTCCCTTCTAGAGCAGCATAATTTCGATGTATGATTATTGTTTCCTTCCATGCATGTGGCCTTAGGTGATCGATTTGTTTCCTTCAAAGCAGACGGGGATCCTTTGAAGAACATCAACATACCTTCCTTCTAGAGCAGTATGATTTCGATGCATGATTATTGTTTCCTTCCATGCATGTGGCCTCAGGTGATCGATTTGTTTCCTTCAAAGCAGGCGGGTATCGTAGGTGTGGGCAGACGGACGAACCAAAATAAATATCGCACAAAAAAATATCCACGTTTTGTTCTTTTTAGTTGTAGGAGATATAGGTAAGAAATCAATATCAATCTTTTCATGAAAATGTTGGTTTGTTATTAGTAAGCACCTCGATAGTGACTTCGTCGTCCTTCAGAAAAATGGTAAGTTGTTGTTATACAAAACAAAAAGGGGCTATTGCGTTCTTGCCCCTACTTCGACGTCCCGCTGTGATTTTACCCCTGCTTTTGTCGTCGTTGTGATTTTACCCCTGTTTCTTGAAAACGAAGCTTAAGTTTACCCCTATTCCGTGAACAGCAGGTAACGGTGTCAAATAGGTTCTGTAAAGACAAGTTTGCCTATGCGAAATTGCCCCACTTATCTGAATAAGTTGTGATTTTACCCCTGTTTTTTTTAAATTGGACCTAGGCCCGCAGCCCAACCGGGCTTGGATCTGGGCCTCGCGTCGCCGGATCCGCCGCCGCCGCTGGATCTATACCACCGCCGCTGGGGGAGCAAGCCCTGCTCCGCGCGCCGCCGCAGCCAGGAGTGCTCGATCCGCCACCGCCTAGATGCTCGTCGTCGATTGGAGATGCTTGCCGCCTCCTGGAGGACCTCCACAGCGCTGCCTCCATTGCTACTCGTCGGATCTACGTCCGCCACCACTGCGGGTTGCTGGATCCACGCCCGCCGCCACCAGTTGCTAGGAGGTTGGGGGAGCGGCCGACGTGGACACCGCAACCGGATCTGACAACCTGTGAGAGAGAGAGGGTGAGAGATGTACTGAGAGAAGAGAGAGAGGGTGAGAGACATACCGCCAACTCTCAGATCCATGCACGGGCGGCCTCCTACTGGCCGGATCCGGGTGCGGCGGCTGGCCTCCTCACCGGATTTGGTAGCCTAGAGAGGGAGCGGTGGTGAGCGCCGTCGGGAGGGAGAGACCGCGCCGCCGAGAGGGGAGGGGAGGGGAGGGGGCGCGCCGTCGAGAGAGGAGGGCCGCCAAGTTGCCCGGCACGAGGGGATAGGGAGGGGCGCCGCCCTACCTGCGCATCGCGCGCCACGCGCTCGGAGAGGAGAGGGCCGCGCGCGCTCAGGAGAGGAGGGGGCCGATCGCGCGCCGTGCCGTTCGCGAGAGGATAAGGGTATTGTCGTCCCTGCGTGTTACTGTAAAGGGGTTTGTTGTTTTTTATTTATTTTTTATTCCAAATACAACTAACAGAGTTAAAAGTAAGGGTAAACTGAGCCTTACTAGTTACAAAGCAGAGGTAAAATCACAACGATGACAAAAACGAGAATAAAATCACAATTAGACATTAAAGTAGGGGCAAGAACACAATATTAAAAAAATGATGAGCAGTAGTGACTCGAGGGCGAATCAGCGTGGCCGCGAACCTACCACCGAAGTGACCGGCGCAGACGCTCAGTTCGTTCCGGCGATGGTGACAGTGACGGAGGTACTAGGTAAAAGCTTCATTTTTTACTGCCCAAAAGCGAAGGAGAGGGAAGACCGTTCGTTGTTACCCACCTTTTGAAATAAGAATTGACGCTAAGGCTTTGTTTAGTCGGATAAAATTTAGGAATTTGGTTACTATAGTACTTTCGTTTTTATTTGACAATTAATATTTAATTATAGACTAATTAGGCTTAAAACGTTCGTCTCGCGATTTCCGATTAAACTGTGTAATTAGTTTTTTTCGTCTATATTTAATGCTCCATGCACGTATCATAAAATTCAATATAATAGATACTGTAGCACTTTTTAGAAATTTTTTTTGGAAAGCCTGTTTACCCAGTACGGGTGACCATCGGTCCGCCACTAAATGCACCGTGCGAAACACGGCTGTCATGCCTCTCGTTTTCACCATTCTAAAAGATAATGTAAAGAAAAAACAAAGAGGGCAAAGTGACCATCATTTCCTAGATGTGTTCGGGGGTACAGAGATTGACTAAATTAGGCTTAGCGATTGCGGTCCAGCTTTGTGAGCAATCAATTAGTTGGGTCACGCGTTGTTAAAGATCTCATCCCAGAGATCCTTCTAGAAGCTTCTGATGGGAGGGATACTGGTACTACTATTAAATTCCTGTTAGACTGTTACTCCATTCCATGCTGAGGTTCTCCTCCCCTGCAATGCAAGTTAAAATCCAGATTTCCATTGCACTTTTTGGTGTTCCCGGCCCAACCTTATGAGTCTCATACAAGGAGAATCTGGCCGCCTCATAAGTGTATACAAATCACACAACTTTTGGGAGCTAATAATCAAGCTAGACATGATAGTTATGCTTTAGTTAGTTATTATAGAGTAGATGCAGTACTAGTTTAAGGTCACTAATTAATGATTCAAGAAAAAATGTACTGACTAGAAGACTGCATGCAAGAGTCTAGAAAAAGGAAATAGCAGGTGAAAAGTGATAGAGCACTACTGCACTACTACCACGGCTGTTGACGTCAAATACCGTGAGCAGCACGTCGGAGACCAGGCAGACGATTATGCGTGGCCCAAAATCTTGCAAGGCTCGTCGCGAAAAGTTTTCTCAAAAAGTGCTGCAGTACTCATCACATCGAATTCTACGATACGTGCATAGAGTATTAAATATAGACGAAAAAAATAATTGCATAGTTTGGTTAGAAATTGCGAGACGAATGTTTTGAGCCTAATTAGTCCATGATTAAACACTGATTGCCAAATAAAAACGAAAATGCTATAGTAGCCAAATTTCCAACTTTTCACCAACTAAACACGAGCTCAATAGCATAGCAGCGGTATGGGTATGGTATCCCAGTTTTACCTTGAGGTCAAAGTCTAGCTTCTTTGTTGTAGTGGCTAGCTCGATCTTTTGCCTGCAGAAAAATGTGCATAGCTAGTTGGTGATACACGCATTATGGTGGGTGGGGTGTGTGTGTGTGTGGGGGGGGGGGGGGGGGGGGGGGGGGGGGGGGGGGGGCTTGGGGTCTTCCACTACTTCCACAGTTCCACCGCAATGTCTTTCACTTCTTAGTTTAATTTTGTTTTAATAAGTAGTGCTAGTAACCAATGAGCAACTTGATGGAAATGTACCCTCGAGTTCAGATTTGGGAATCTTTTGATAATACGCAATGGTTATCAAGGCTAGCTTAGGTCTGAATAAACACCATGCTCTAGTGGCTTACATTCTAGCTAGAATTAAGTATGCATATACTTTGGCTAATTAATTTGTTTTGGGGAGATCGAGAGTGCAATGTAGAGAGAGTATGGATGGTGCTAGGACTCTAAATGCAAACGATGGACAAGTACTGCAGTACAAGTCTACAAAGCACAGCTGCTGGTTTCCAACAAATCCGATAGCGACGGCCAAAGCAAATGGATAGCACATGGTCCGTTGCGCGCGTACAGGGTGAAACGTACTACGAGAGAGATCACGCGCTAGCTTCCGGTTAACTCGGCTACCAGCCTGTTTGCTTGCTCATTATAGATTATAAGTTAAAATAGTATTTTTCTCTTATACCAAATCAGTCAACAGTAAATAATTCATAATCGTTTACGACGAAACAAACACACTGTAGCCGTGCCACGACCTAGCCACACGGACAGTTTGTTGATTTGCCAGATCGGTCGTCGTAGGGGGATATCTTTGAAGACCAATTAGTGCGGATCTTGTCTGAGACGTGCCTATCGTATAGGACCTAGGAGTAAGCCTTGATCAGCCTGTGCTCATCACTATTCACTGCACTGATGTGCATGCATGGTTTCACTCTTGCCCTGTGATCGACAGGCCGGCTGGTGTCCCTGATCTGAGATCCTGTCAGGTGTCATCAGAATGGATAGAATAGAGCCCGGCCGCATGCATGCGAGCAGTTGAGTCGACGACCATCGATAGGTCTGTACCCATTTCTCTTCTCCAGACGCAGATTAAGATTAACCGTCCGGCCGGGGACGACCGACAAGGCGACAATGTTCGAAGAAGCCGCCCAAATTATTCTGAAGCCGCACGTGTCACTTCAGTAGACGCTAATATATATAATAATGGCATAGCTCCAAATAAACCAAATACACAGCTGACCAGTACTTGATGATCAACTAATCAGTGCCGTTATAAAATTAATCAGACTGAGTGACTGACTGATGCGGCAGGCAACTAACAACACAGAGATATATAAACGTGTGACCATGATGCACGCATGGCCCCAGCCCACTGCAAATTGAGGATGGGCATCAATTGATGGCAGGCTTCTAGAAGCTAGCTGCTGCTGAAGAACCGGATGGACTGTGACGGGGGATCCAATGGTTGGGCGCGAATATGGAGAAAGCCAATGCACTACAGTGATGCCTGCGCGCTGTCTTTGTTTCGGCATAGCCATATTCTTCTGTGCTTTGAATTTGCTTAGGGCCCGTTCGGTTATCTCGGTTCCGGGCTGATCACGGCCGGAACAATTCCACACTATTTAAATTAGTGAAGGAAATTCGGCTGGGAATTGTTGTCAACTCCAACCGAGCGAGGCCTTTGGCTGCAGCCGTGCGCCCAGTTGCTGATCTCTTTGGTTCAGAGTGCCTATAGCCGAATGCTACGGTGACAGCAAGGGTCGCAGTGCTGTGGGCGTACAGCCAGCTTTACTAGGGTTCTTCTTATATTAGACTCAGTGCTTGTGCCTAGTGTCTAGTACTACTAATTTATGAGTACAAACACGAGCGCATGTGCATTTTCAAAGGTAAAGTGTGCACAGGCGTGAGGCCTTATATGCTTTCAGTTAATTTGTAGCGTGCATAGGAGACGTAGCGTGGTTTCTGTGGAGTGTTTGCGTACTCAATTTAAATTCTCTCTCTCTCTCTCTCTAAAAAAAAGATGGAGGTAAGTACACATTTGTATAATGAAAGCATACGTGTAGAGGTAGGGGCGTAGGGCTCACTTACAAAATCAGATAAGGATGACAAACGCTCTGAGCATCAGTTTGAAAGGGACTGTACATTTGGAATATTTGGACTACCTCACTCACATGTTGGAGTTTGTTATTTTGTAAATCGAAACGATTCTAAGTGCTTTGAAAAAAAGAAAGAAAGAAAGAAAGAAAGAATGTGTAGATCCGTTTATTTCCAAATGAAAAAAAAAAGAGTTCGCGTATCGTAGATTCTTATAAGCATCTAAAGATTAGTCCGGAGAATCCAATGGTTCCTTAGCAGGATTAAAGCGGAGAATAGTAGCCTACTGAACTTAAGGCATTCTATGACTTTTCTTGCGAGGAAGTTGGTTGGCATTTGTATCCACACACACACACCGCTGACGATGGCCTGCTGGTTTAAGGGTAAACAAGGACAGTGGTTTGATTAATTTAGTTGCAGGCCAATCTGAAGAGTAATAGATCGATGGGTCTTGTCGTACACTACACCTGGGTACCGTTTAGTTGGCAAATTTTTTGGCGAAATGCCACTGTAGCACTTTCGTTGTTATTTGGCAATTAGTGTCCGATCATAGTCTAATTAGGCTTAAAAGATTCGTCTCGTGAATTTCGTCTAAGTGTATAATTAGTTTTATTTTTTATTTATATTTAATGCTTCATGCATGCGTCTAAAGATTCGATGTGACGGAGAATCTTGGAAAATTTGGTATTTTGGAGTGGAACTAAACAGGGCCTTGGTGTATTCCTTTTCAATATACTTGTAATTATTTTTTGGTGGAGCCGGCAATGTAATTATTTAGTTAATATATATAGTACGAGACATTTAGCTGAAACTTAAACGCCAACAATTTCAACTTTGCTAGCTTTTAATAACCTCCAGTTCCAGCAGTATACGTAGCTAGTAACCTAAGCTAGACAACCCCGGCCTATGATTCGAGATTTCCGTCAACAAGGTTGGTTGATATATACTGATTATATATATTGTCAGCTTCTTCCAACTGCAACTTCCTCCCACTTGGAGTAGGAAAAACAAGTGTATATATTAATAAATCAATAAATCAAATAGAAGATGAGCAACCCAGTACAATGCTACAGACTTATAGTACCCAAATTGTCTTGTTAAAAACTGTGGACTTGGACATCAGTTTTAAGCTGTTTTGGGAAAATAAAACCGATACGATGCAATGCAAGTAACAAAAACTAAATAATATAAGATATGGCAGATAACCTATATACTTAAAGGTTTATTTTGAGGCTCTCCATTGTTATCTTCTTCCTCTTTTATATATGTTCCAATCTATGTTGACATGTAAATAAGCCACCTCAAGTTAACACACACCATAATGCTAGTTAAAACTATGAATCAACTAGTAAATTGAGTTAGTACTTAGGAGTATTATCAACTGACAATGACTAAACTGAAGCATCGATTAATAATTATCTGAATACAGTGACCTGAAAAGGCTGAAATTAATACCCTACAAAAATAAGCACATAAAAAAGGATACACAGAATTATTCTTTAACTAAAACTGTGCAAACTTCTATTTCAGAGTCACACAGGGAAGATAAATTTGGAGAGTAGAACTACCATTTGGAGAGCTAGCAAAGAACCAAACAACTCTCATATGCACTTGTATATTTCGGGTTTCTCCTTGTGTTGACATGGAAAAATTCCACAGTCCAGATAGGATGCAGGCGTTCCATTTCTTTGTGAGACATGCATGGTATATGTAGACACAAAGACAGGATAAATATAGCTTTCTTCCACTCATGCATGTAAGTAGATATCAATAACATATAAACCTAAACATTCCCAATCTATATATACACTTGCTGTGAGTGAGTTAACACCAAACGTCTTTGAATATGAATTAAAGAACATTTGCATACTCATCCCTTTTCCTGCATGCATTGCGGTCAGTGATAACATCTTTTGATTCAATTTTCCCTAACACCAGTGCCGTCTTGGGTGTGATACCCTTTTTTCTTCCTTTCTTTCTTTTCGATTTTCTTATTTGTTAACTTTATTGAGCAAGAGAAAAGATGAGCACATATTTGCTTTCTCGTTTCTACGCTTGCCGGGAACTTGGTAGCGCAGCAAGAGGTAGTTTCCTTTTTATTTCTTTTTGATATATAAGCATCATTTTTTCCTCTTCAAAAAAACATTTCTGAAAATACTTTTCCTTTTTCCATTTTCATAATAACCTGTTCCCACCTTTATTTATTTAAATATATCATCTCTCCCCTGTTTTCGTGGCACGCATCTAGAAAACTAAGACAACACAGCAGTCAAAAGAGTCCAATATATGCCATGGCCGTAAAATGACAAGGTAGTTGTTGAGCGGTTAATTACTCAATCATTCAAATGATAAACTAGGTTCAACTAGGCCCATTGTCCAGATAATGATCTTGTAGGAATTCCAGAGCAAAATCCAAGCGAGTGATGTGTAAGCTACGATGAATTTCTATCCTCAACTAGACCTAAGTGTCATAGGTTAATCGATGATCTATGCTCACTTGTGGCGTGTTGTCAAGCAGGTAAGTAAATCCAGACGGCAATGGTGACTGATGATCCATGGCATCGAGACGTGCTACGCTTTGCAACCGGGTGGGCAAACCGTCGCAGAAACAGTCTCAGGGACTACTAATCCATCAGCATCATCAAGGACGCATTATTAATTACAATGACAGTCAAGGTGGTATGGTATGATGGTACGATGGAATCACACAACTTGGAGTATCAATCGGCGTCAGGTGGAGGAAGATCGGGCGGCAACAGCGTTGAGACGATATAAACTATGCCGCGATGAGTTGAACGTTTACCTACCACGGCTAGCTGACGTTGCGATCCAGCGGCCTCAGTTCAACCCCAGTAGCATTTGCTGTCCTTCTCCAGTTTTCCATGAATTTCTAGTGGAAGCAACTAGACATGCTCAATGGAAAAAAAGGATATTGCAAAACAGTTTGCTTTCACAGACGGACCTGATGGATGACTCATGGGGGTAGGTAATCGATTGCAAAAGATACTTTAAATACCCAGCAAAAATGTCAATACGCAGGACTTCCAAGGCCGACGGCTATGGACCGCGACGACAGACATGGCGACCTCTAGCTAGTTTTCGCGTGGTTCCAAAGGGATCGACGCATTAATAAGATTCTAAAAATGCAAATGCATTGCTAATTTGCAATGATAAAAACATGGTCAAGGTCTCGAGAATAACCGCGCACAGATGCCGCCATCATTAATAAATCATAAGCCATGTGTCATTTCACTCGAAGCTTCCTTGTCTTGCGCCTATTTTACCTACTCCATCTGATAGCGCAATTGATCTGGACCGTCAGACAGATACACTGGATGGAAACCCCCAGGACTTTTGCCATGACGTGTGCTGCTACTGCACCACAGCACCAGGCAATGCTTCAGCTGTTGCTGCTGAGTGAACAGTCGTGCAGTGCACCGTGCAGTAGTAGTACGCTAATAGGTGCTTCGTCAGACATTCTCAGATTGTGACTGTCCCAAGGACCATCATCCTAAACAGGGCTGTCGGTCAGAGAACTGGAGAGGGATCAGGGATGCAAGCGTGCAACAAGATGTAACCAAACACGTGTTAATGGTACCATACGATAGACACGTAGGAAGAAATAACAGCCTGTTCATTTGGCTGGGCTTGTTCGTTGCTGGATCGTGAAGAAGTACTGCTGGCTGGTTTGATGTTTGAGAAAAATATTGTTCTAGCTAAAAATTTACGATCGTTTACGAGGGAATAATCCCAGCCGAACAAGTTGAAAGTCTTCGGTGCATTTGTTTGTGTGAAGAACTTCATGACACCTGCCCGGCTGCCCCTTAACCTCTTGCCATGTCACTGGCACTGTGCCAGCATCTCTCTTGCCGGCCACCGTAATTGGCAGATCAAAATGAAACTGACAGTAACTGTTCACCTAAACGCAACGACGCGACGGCTCCTAATGGCATTTCTCAGATCGCATTATGGTGAAAGTGAACTGACGTTACGGTCTACGGGAAAGTATGCAGACGTTAGTTCTCCTGTCCCTTGCCAAGTTGCCAACTTCATTTGGCAACAGCAAATCTACAGGTATGAAACGATTGAACAGAGTCGGCAAGAGCTAAAATATGTTCTTGTACCAATACCTGGATTAACGGTCACGACTCACGAGGGCGCAGCAAGCAGCATGATCACTTCGGCCCCGGACCAGAGTTGCACGAGCGCATAAATTGCATAGACAGTTCAACATATTCAATCTTAAAAATAACAAACAATCGGCGAACCAAAAACAGAGGGTGCGTGCACATGGACAAAATTTGTATAAACCTTCTGATAATTGAAGCTAAAAAACTTTAGAAAGAATTGCTTCTAGATGAGGTCGACATAACCAGCTCCAGAACAGCTGCTTGTCACGTCAGCTGTACCAATAAACAGCACTAGGACAAAACAAGGCACCATTGGAATCAAACTCGTGCATACACAAAAATCAAGCAGGTCCAACTGTCCACATCCACAATCAGGGATGCTGTCAGCGACAGTAATGCTCATGCCACCATGACCGATATTCGCATGAATGGCAATATCTTGGGATGTCAATGTCACAAACGCTGACCATAGGACATAATTTAGAAAGTCGAAAAGCAGCCAAAGAGATGCAAAACATGACACCAGTAATTTAGCACCTCTTATTATCAAAGCAGGGAACTTTAGCCGCCTCTCAGCCTGGCCACAATAGCACACTTAGTTTGGTCCGTTAGATCTTCGTTCCCCTCCGACCCACTGTGCGCCCATCTCCGCTCCCGTTCGCCTGCCTTCTCGTAGTGCCTACTGCCCGTCCAGATCGCCCCACCCGGCTTGTTCGCTTTCCTCGTCTCTGTCGTCCTCGCCCGCTCCGTCCTCTCCGCCGTCGCCGTCGTTGACGCCTCCGTGGGTACCGTCCCGTGCTCCGCCAGTTGACTGGGTTTGCTCCCTCTCCTTTTCTCCTCCTTGATTTTGCCTGTCGATTTGGTTTATGTCGTCCCCGTTTGTTCCGCCTCCTCCTGGCCTGCTCGCTTCGTTGCCTTTGCGATTTGCTCGCCCGGTGTTCGCCCTGCCCCATGCTCCTATGCCCGCAATAGGCCCCCCGCGCTTCCTTGCCCTCATTCTTGGACGCCGTCTTCATCTGCTGTTTACGGCTAGGGTTCCACGCTACAGTGGGAAACCCGCCCTGTTCTTGCCACCTACGCCCTGGCCGTCTTGGCCGAATCGGCCGGCCGTGCTTCGTCACCATGTTTCGTCCCTGTGGTGTCCGCCTAATCGTTGCGCCTGCGGTTGACGCCCACCGGTTCGCCCCCCTTTGCCCTGTTCCTCATGCCGGCGCCATGGCCCTGGTTGCTCCTGCTTCCTTTACCCTGCTTCCCGCGGCGTTTGTTTTCTTCTCCGCCTGTGCTCTTTGGGTATGGTTGGGGACCTACAGTTCATGCCGGTGTGCTCTCCACAGACCTTTTCACCTTCTCTCGCGTCGATTTCTTGATTCCTGTTTCGCTTCATTTTGTTCTCGGACCTAATTTCCCCTCTACTGTGTGTACTAATACTTGACTTTGTTTCCAGGTTTCTGCCCTGCCATTGTGTCGCCGCTCCGGATCTACTATGTAGGTGCTTGTTGCAGATGCGCTATTGACGGAACTTAGCTTCCTCTTACTGCCGGTAATCTAGTCTGCTTTGTTTGCGGGTTCAAATGCCATGTTTGCTGTGTCCTTACATTTGTCTGCTTATTACGGACAATATCCTCACGTTTGTGTGCTTCTTAAGAAAAATTTAGAGCTTCAGCATCCTTCGTTTCAGTGTCCGAACCCAGCCAGAGTGCTTAGATTTTGCTTACATGCTTTCCTGACCCTGTTCGTAGTGTTACCTGCTTCGCCGGTTGTTTTCTATGAGCTTAGGGTGTGTGTCAACTGGTTGTGCCCGTTATTTTGCTCGTATGTTGTCCGAACAGGTCTCCACGTACATGTGTGTTTTTTTCCTGTGGTATCCTTTGATTTTCAGGTCTTTTCATATTGGTTTATGTGTTATAGGTGCATTGTGCGGCTTGCATCGTACTCCTTCGTCCTTGTGCTTGCTCTAGCCTTACCAGATATCCTGCGTGTGTTGATGCAGTGAGGTGCGTCCGGTAAAGCCGAGCATATTTGTATGCCATTGATGTTTTGCCTATTATGTTGAACATATTTTGATGCTGATAATGCTGAAAATAATTTGTTTCCCCTTTGAATAATGGCATGTGAGAATAGACAGTTAGAGTTATCACTTTTGTATGGTCAAATCCGAGCAAATTTGTATGCCATTGCTATTTTGCATATTATGTTGGCCATATTTCAATGACGGTAGTGCTGACATTTTTCCCCCTCTGAATAATGGCATGTGAGAATAGACAGTTATAGTTATCAATTTTTTTTGGGCTTCTGACTCTCATTTGAGCTCAGCCATAGCCATATGTTGTCATGAAGACTTGGTCTTTTATGATATTTGTATTCCGCCTTTATTCAGCTGAGCCATTTGGCGTATAGGGTGACGCTAACCATTACATACATAGATGATCCTTTTTTGTTGTCTTAGTGAACTGAGCCAGTTTGGCATATGCAGTGATGACCTATTTTTCCCCGCCAACAATCCAATCTTGTTTCGTGCGCTTCACTGCTATCTAGAAAAAACAACGTTGTCCAAACTTTGTCCTCTTGTGTGATGATGTGGTCAGGTGCATCCGGTAAATCCGAGGATATTTGTGTGCCATTGTTGTTTTGCCTATTATGTTGACCATGTTTCGGTGCCGATGATGCTAAAAATAAGATTTTTTTCCCTCTGAATAGTGGCATGTGCGAGTAGACAGTTATAGTTATCATTTTTTAGTGGTCAAATCCGACCATATCTGTGTGCCGTTGCTCTTTTGCCTGTTATGTTGACAAGATTTCACTGCCGATGATGCTGAAAATTAAATTCCCCCCTCTAAATAGTGCATTGTGAGAATAGACAGTTATAGTTATCACTTTTTGGTGTTATTCTGCTTCTCATTTCAAATCAGCAATAATCATATGTTGTGATGAAGACTTGGTCTTTTATGATATTTGTATTTATTCTTCTTCTGCTCTGTTTCTATATGTGTCTGTGTTGTGTGTCTAATCGAGCTCGGTGCCTATGCCTTATCGTTGGTGCGCTCTACTTTGCCACCACTGTTTGTTATTTTTGTTTCTCGAATGGTCATAGCTGATGCGTATCGTTCTATTAGGTACATGATTGTTGGCTATTGTCTTTACAACCTTTATACATTATTTCCTTTGTGTCAGGTTGTCCCACCGCTGCTGATCCGGTCACCTCTTGTTGTTCTTAGGTGCAGCACCACAGTTCCAGAGGATTTACAGGTTGCTATTTCTTCTGTTCGTGTATTGCCTACACGTACATGTGGTTTCCTTCGGTACCTGATCTTGTTCTCCTCACCCTATGCCAACGATACTGCCCTCCTACGTCTATTAACGTGTTTGCTACATTCGTCTGCTGCGTGTCTGCTCTACCTGGTATGTCCACGCCAGTTCCAACTATGTTATTTTGGTTTCGTACCCATCCTGCATGATACCTGTTTTCCCTCCTGCACTGTTTGCCAACACCTCTCCTATATATGTACGATTCTCCTCTGTGCTTGTGGATTCCTACATCGTTACCGATATATATAGTTGTATGCGTACATACATATATATGGTTACGTATTGTTACATATCTATATATATAGATACACATATTTTATGTGGCATTGTGCCTGACAGCTTACTTTTTCCTTTCTTTTTTCATCCTCCTTGTTTTTACATATACATAGTATGCTGGAGGCAGTGTTACAAGAAGGTTTTTCTTCTAGTCAGTCCAGCACCTGGATCCGACTGCTACCTATGATCATCCCGCTTCGCAGCCCGTATGCTATCTATAATCCATAGATGGATTTGTTATTCTAGATTACAGTTTCGAGTGATTGATTTCCTAGGCTAAAGTAGCTCAGCATGCTATGTGTCTTAGAGGTAAACTGTTAGGTTGCCTAATATCCTTGTGTCACATAGACATTTATCTAGCGTTGTCAGTTCTTAGGTATTTTCGGATGTTCGGCGTCTGTTGCACAAGCCTGCATCTGTGAGTTGTTATACGTGCAATTGGTGCCTATGGACAGTGTGTTCAATAACTGTACTTTCGCTTTCAGTCATAATAAGATATATGTATCATTTGTTGTTCCATTCTTTTCAGCTGTCTTCGCACACTACTTCAGCATATTATTTTCCTTACCTTTGTTTATACCTGTTGTCCTTGCCTCCTTTTCTTGCCGTCCTGGCTTTTTAGCCGCTTGTATACAAGTTCTTCCCGTGCCTTCGTGTGACGGTCCCTGTATTTATGGATTATTTGCGTTCTTTACCATTTCTATTCTCTTACGCACTCTGTCAGCGCATACCTTTTTCTCCTTCCTAGTTGCTATACTCTGAGCTCCTATACATCCATGTCCACTGGGCCGCAACTCTCTGCTGACAACGAACAATCATGTGTGTAAATTTTCTCCTTCGAGCTTCTGTATCCAAATATTAGCTTCCTCTTATACTGTATGGGTTGCTCGTTTACTGAAATTTTCCTTTGATTATCTCATCATGCTTGGGGTGCTTGCCTTATTCATGAACTTGATCCTTCTGTGCGTCGATTCTGTTTACCTTCCTCAGCATCCTCACGCCCCGCACGTTCTGTGATCGGCCGCACAAGAAAATGTATGTTGTTTGTCTGTGTCTTTCTTGATGTGCTCGTTCCTTATTCTCGATCCTCTTCTCTGATCATAGTGCTATCTGTGTTCTGCTTCTCTTCTCTTAGGTGCCCGTGTTTTACATGCTTCACCGGTCCCGTCATAGGCAAAAAAGGCTATTAGATCAACACCGGCTTGCCTGGACAGGTATATTGCCGGTTCCATATGAACCAAATAGACCACGCAGCTTCCGCGTTTTCTTTTTCTCTTTTTGTATCTCCATAAACTACACTCTTGTTAACACTCCGTGTATCTCTCCTTTAATCGAGCCGCCTCACAGGTCGTTCAAAGAATTATACACCGTCTCTTCAGTGTGGCCATTTCGATGATGAGTACGTTAATGCGCTCAAAGGTACATTTTAGACGTTCCTGAACCAACATGATTTGTGCTTTCCTATCATTGTTTCATTCCCTCCACGGCTCACTGATCCTACTCATCGGCTCCGAACGACCGTTTCTAGAAAACCTTTCTCTCTTATAGCCTCTTATCGAGATAGGTCCTATTATGGCCCCCCGAATTATCAGTGCCGTCATTGTGATGCTGTGTTCTGGTACGGCGGGAGGGCCAAATCTGAGTCTTCGCGCCGTGATGACAATATTGTTTATAACAACTGTTGTCGGAGTGGGAAAGTTGTCATCCCGCCTTTCCAGCCTCGCCCTAATCCTTTGGGTGCGCTAACGACGTTTGGTGGAGGTCCTCATTCCAACAAATTCATGAAGAATATTAGGCAATACAATTGCCTTTTTGCCTTCACGTCTATGGGGGCTAACATTGATCGTTCGCTTAACGATGGCCGTGGCCCTCCAATTTTCAAAATAAGTGGACAGGTGCACCATCGGATTGGGTCTCTCTTGCCACTAGATGGAAGCCCTCCAAAATTTTTGCAGCTCTATATTTATGACACCGCTAACGAGGTCACTAACAGAATGCAGGCTTTAGCACCTGCTGATATATCTGATGACACTTTAGATCCTGACATTACTCGGAGCCTCATAGATATGCTTGACCAGCATAATCCTTTTGCTAAGAAATTTAGGATGGCACGGGATAGACTTCAGGATGGACAGCCCAAAGATTTCATTGTGAGGATTATAGGAGCTAAGGAAGGAGATCCCGTTCAGTATAGTCTTCCAACTACTGATCAGCTTGCTATGCTTGTTGTCGGGGACTTTTCTCTTGACACTTTCTAGCATGATATAGTCATTCAAACACACTCTGGAGAACTACAACAGATATCTTCTTTGCATCCTGCCTATATGGCGTTACAATATCCTTTGTTATTCCCCTATGGTGAGCGTGGATTCCAGATTGGCGTTCTGTATAATGGTGCCATGCCAGCTAGGAAAAATGCTCGCAGTAAGGTTACCATGCGGGATTACTTATGTTACAATTTCCATTATAGACGGAATCAGCCAAATCCATATCTTTGTTACGGTCTTCTATCTAGTCAAACCAAGGTTGATGCTAGAGCAGCTATAGATGAAAGCAGATTATGGTACATTCTGGATAATCAGAGTGATATTAAAGTTGAGAACATTTAGGGTATATCCGATGCTGTAGACCGTGGCTGTGTGGACGCTACCTAGATGGGGAAAATGACTGTTTTGCCATCCTCATTCACGGGAGGCCGGAGGTACATGATCCAGAACTATCATGATGCCATTGCAATATGCAGGGTTCATGGTCCGCCTGACTTCTTTGTGACATTCACATGCAACGCCAAGTGGCCTAAAATAGCTGAGGGTATCATTGAACCAGGACAGAAGCCTAGTGATAGAGCTGACATCATTGTTAGAGTTTTTAATAAGAAGCTTGAAGACCTATTGCATGATATTAAGAGTGGAAAAGCCTTTGGTCCATGTAGTGCAGGTATTAATATCAGGCCTATTCTTTCCTCCTGTGTCCTTGCTCATCTTTTATATTATTTCTGCAACCATCACAGATTTACCTATCTTCTTCCACATTACCATTGACATATGTTTGCTCATTTCTAAATCCATCCTATCAGTCCTTTGCGCTAGCTGTTATAGCCTGTTCTTTCTTATTCATGACATGTCTTCACATGTGCATTGTGTTCTGTGCGATCTATGTCGCTATCTCACATTCGCACGCTTTAATGTATGCTGCAGTTCTCCATATAGTTGAGTTCCAAAAACATGGTCTGACACATGCCCACATCATTCTTTGGGTGTCTACCGACACTTCATAGCCAACTTCAACGTATGTAGATTCTTTTGTTAGCGCTGAGATACCTGATCCAAAGGAAGATCCACTGGGATATGCTCTTGTGGCAGAACAAATGGTACACGGTCCTTGTGGAAGGTACAATATGAGTTGTCCTTGCATGAAAAACACCAGGTGTTCCAAAAGATTTCCAAAGCCTTACCAAGATGAAACTTTAGTCAATGAAAATGGATTTGCAGTGTACAGAAGACGCGCGAATAGTCTGTTTGTTAACAAAGGACGCAAGAGACTGGATAATTCATGGGTTGTGCCATATAATTTGTCCTTGCTCAAGAGGTACCAGGATCACATTAATGTAGAGTGGTGTAACAAGAGCATCTTTATTAAGTACCTCTTCAAATATGTGACTAAAGGACCGGATTGTAGCAGGGTCTACCTCCAAAAAGTTAGAGACGATGTAAACCCCCCCTATGATCAAGAGAGTCAAACTATTAATGAGGTTAAGGAATATTTAGATTGTCGGTATATATGTGAGCAAGATGCATGTTGGAGAGTCTTTGGTTATGATATCCATAGACACTATCCATCTGTAGAAAGGTTGCCTGTTCATCTACCCAATGAAAATTTTATTACATATCGTGCGAAAGCCAATATGTCCCGCGTCCTCTCATAGGAATTCCTACGCAGGACAATGCTCACTCAATGGTTTGTTGCTAATCAAACCCATTCTCGAAGCAGGGAGTTAACTTATTGTGACTTTCCTTCTAAGTGGAGATGGGAAGAGACCTCTAGGACATGGGAACGGCGGTGTCACAACATCGGTAAAATAGGCCGTATCCATTATGTTCATCCTTCGGCTGGTGACCGGTACTTCCTAAGAATGCTATTGTTGGTGGTAAGAGGAGCCACAAGTTATGAAGAGCTTCGATCCTTCCAGGGTATCTGCCATCCTACTTTCAGGAGTGCATGCAGGGCCCGTGGTCTTCTTGGTGATGACCAGGAGTGGTACAGTGCCTTCGATGAAGCTGCTGCTTGGGCAACCTCTAGACAATTAAGAAAACTTTTTGTTACCATGCTCCTCTTTTGTGAGGTTGGAGATGAGTGTGCCTTTTTTTAGAAGGTTTGGAGGCTCCTAGCTGATGACATTCAATACCAGTTCAGAGACATGATTGGTAACCAAAACTACCAAATGCCAGACAGTGACATTAGGAATCGCTTGCTTGATGATCTAACTGCTTTATTTGCTAAAAGTGGTAACAGTATACACAATTTCAATCTTCCACATAGAACAAGTGCTTCTGGCTCTTCTTCCACAAACCATTTGGTTGAAGAAGAGTTAGCATATGACGTTCTTTGTTCATCTTATCAGTCAAACTTACTATCATCACTCAATGATGAGCAAACTGTTGCCTTCAATTCTATAGTCCATACGGTTACAAATGAAGAACCTGGATTCTTCTTCGTCTCGGGCTACAGTGGTACTGGCAAAACCTTCCTTTGGAATTGTATTGTCACACATCTGAGATCATAGAAGAAGATTGTTCTTACCATTGCATCTTCATGGGTCGCAGCACTGTTACTGCCTGGTGGTCGCACAGCCCACTCCCGGTTCAAGATACCTTGTGATCTAGATGAAACCTCTATCTGTGACATAAAGAGAGGTACTATGTTAGCTAAGTTGATTCAGATAACATCATTAGTAATTTGGGATGAGGCCCTTATGACTCATAGAGCAGCTTTTGAGGCTCTCGACAGAACATTTTGGGATATCCAGTCTCAAAACTGTTCTGAAGCAGCCCACCTACCATTTGGAGGCAAGGTTGTTGTTCTTGGTGGTGATTTAAGGCAGATACTGCCTATCATTGAGGGTGGGACTCCAGCACAGGTTATCAACGCTGCTATTGTCAATTCTCCATTGTGGTTGTCTGTTACTGTCCTTACCCTTACTAAGAATATGAGATTGTCTTCTTGGGGCTTGGATTCACAGGCTCGTCAAGAGTTGTCTGATTTTAGCGATTGGATTTTAGATGTTGGAGATGGTAGAGTAAATTCTTTTGCAAAAGAAGGGGAGACTGAACCTGCATGGATCAAAATACCTCATGATTTGCTTCTGATGCCTAAAGAGGATAACATCAGCTGCATAGTTCATGCAATCTATCCAGATTTGTAGAACAACTACTCTAATTCCTCCTACCTTAGGGACCGAGCCATCTTAACACCTACCAATGATTTGGCCGAAACACTTAACACGCATGTTGTTTCTCTCCTCCCCTGTCAGGAAAAGGAATATTTGAGCTGTGACAAAATAGGAAAGCCTCTAGGCACTCATGATGCATATGATCTATTGTATCCTGTTGAATTCCTAAACTCTCTCAATGGAAATAATTTCCCTCAGCACCGACTCATTCTTAAAGTGGGTGTCCCTATAATGTTACTACGGAATTTAAGCCAATCTGATGGCCTTTGCAATGGTACACGACTGATTATCGCTACTCTTGGAAACATAGTTATTGAGGCACGCATTATGACGGGTACCCACGCTGGTCAAACCGTCCTCGTCCCTCGGATTTCTCTAACACTAAAAAATACAAAATGGCCATTTGTTCTCCATAGACGCCAGTTCCCAATTAAAGTATGTTATGCTATGACCATTAACAAGAGCCAAGGCCAGACGCTTTCTTATGTTGGCATCTATCTTAAAAAGCCGGTTTTCACACATGGGCAGCTCTATGTGGCTCTTTCACGTGTAAGTTCGAAAAAGGTGCTCAAAATTCTGATAGAGGATGAAAACAGAAATTGTACAGATGAAACCAAGAATATTGTGTACAAAGAAATACTTGCTTGTGTCCCATATGCCGGGCAAAGTACATGACAGATCGTTTCGAGTATTTGTTGATTGTATTAGATGTTGATATTCCGGTTCAGTGTTTATGTGTATTAACATGTCTTCCTCTCCGTTTATCTGGTTTGCTACCTATGCATGGTAGGCTTCATTGTTGTACATACATAATTACTGTCCTTCCTTACACATTTATTTGTGCCTTATTAACTTAATATGTTCACCATAGTGCCCCAGTTTTGCCATGTCAGAGATTCATCTTCCTCCTGTTTTTACATGTACATGATATGGCTCGTACACCTACCCCCACACTCTTAGCAAATCTAAAGCCAAGAGACATCCAGGCTTCTGTTTGTGTTCAAGTTATCAGAAAGTGGAATTTCACTGGTAGGAATGAGAATGGCCCTATCCTGCATGTTGACCTCAATCTCGCTGATAAAGAGGTATGGGTCTATAACATTTCCTATCTATGTCTACATTTTCAATACAGTGTAGCTGCTTATAGCCTTACTTCAGAGCTTTATGTACCTACATTTCCTTTTTCTCCATGTAATATGCCTGTTCTTGTACAAAAATATTGCAGGGAGGTGTTATGTACGCTGAAATTCCAAGAGATGAGGTGCAAGACAAAAGCCCTCTCATAGAGGCTGGCAAGGTGTACACCATTAGCAGGTTCAGGATTAAAAACGCTAAGTATTCCTACATGCCTGTTCGTGGAAATAGCATGATCGAATTCACTTGCTACACTAGAGTGGTACTTGAAGATATCCCCTCAGATATCTTCCCACAGTTTGTTTATACAATAGTCCCTTTCAATGAAATAAATCAGCATGTAAGAGAGCACCCGAATTTTATTGGTAAGCTCCTTCGTGGATCATACACTCTAGCCTAAATGTCGCTGTTCCTAATATTCTATATGCTATGCACAGATGTTATTGGTGTTATCATCAAAGTGCATCCAGCAGTCCCAACGCGTTTACTAGGATAGGCAACATCGACTCTGACCCGAGACATAATTATTCAAGACTTAGAGTAAGTACTCTGCGATTGTATTGCACGTTCGCCTTTAACTTTCACACCCTTGACTGCATGTTCTTTGTTTTGTGTTCATCGATTTCCAGAGACAACGAGCTTAGGGTCACGTTATGGGGATTGCGAAGCACGACATCCAGCCTTGAATCTATCTACAGTGACAGCAAACCAACGGCAATTGTCTGTTTATTTGTAGGTTGCGTCCCCAAAGAGTTCCAGAGTACATTTTCTTACCATCTCCAATTTATTTACCATCGAATTTATCGTGCCTGCACCCATAGCTGAGACATAAAAAATTATAGGAGTATCACATGTGACTGAAAACAACGCCTGCCACTGGTATTTAAATCCTCCCATACCAGAGGCCCAGCCATATTATAACAGGCAAGTGTCATGCTTGTACATGGTAACTTGCATCCTTCATTATATATTGTACGGCAACTTTACTATTGACAGTTTCCTGAAATTATAGGTTTCAGGATCAGCACTTCCCAATAGATTTGCCAAGTTCATCACCAACGTAGCTCCAAGAGGACGAACAAATTGTCATAGAGCACAAGTCACTTGATGAGTTAAATGCAGTTGATCCCTATGAGTTCCCTGTATGTCCTATAAACCATTAACCATTGCGTTACTAATCCTAACCGATGCATGTTACAGTGTATATACTTTTGTCCTGTTTCTTTCCACAGCAATCAGGCTTTCACTACACAGTCATAATTACGGATGTGCTAGATGACGATTCGTGGTGGTATCTAGGCTGCCGAGGATGCAAAAAATCCAGTTCTGATCAAGTCGGCGGTGCGCCTTGGTGCGGTGGTTGCAAATCCTCAGATTTTATGCCAAGGTAACCCTGCTTTCTTACCTCTTCATAAACACTACACCGTTGTTTATTCCTAAGGTTGAATTGCACTCTTAACCAGTCATTTTCATTCCACGTTTCACAGGTACAAATTGGCCTTCACTGCTACAGACAACACTGCAGAGGGTCAGTTCTTCTGCTTTGACGGTATTGCTCAACAGATCGTTAAGAAAACCTGCGAGTCTCTCTTTCACCTTCCTAATAGAATAAGTGCCACACCTCCTAGACTAACAGCTATTGTCGGAAACAAGTATACATTTGCTGTAGGCCTAACGAGCGAATCTTACTATTCAAAGAACACAAGGGAATACCAGGTCAAGTATATTATGGAAGATTTCCAAAAACGTCTGTCGACTCCAAGATCGCTAGCAATTGAAGGAACCAGCAAGATTCCTCCTCCGCCAAAAACCTTGATGATCATGCCAACTACAACCGCTGCGCCCAGTACACCCAAGCCATCTTTCTTGATGATAGATGCGCCACCTGTCGAATCTCCTACTCCAACAAAACCAGTTAGTGACATTGTCGGGCCTGATTTCGTTTCCTCCATCAGTTTACTGTTCGAATCTGGATTTACCGTTCATGGACACTGATATTTGCTAAATTTCTTACCTTTGCAGCTCTCAACGGAACTTCAGCCTGTCCATACCCCTGCTTCATGTGGTGTTGCTGAGTATGTGTCTCATATCAGAACTTATGTATGTAGAGTTTGCTAGCTCATCCACGGTCATACTGACATATTGGTCTGATACAATCGTATATGCTTGCTATGTTCCTCAGCCCCGCAAAGTCATCGACACATGTTGAAAGCAAAGGTGCAAAGAGGAAACTGTTTGACGACCAGTCTACTCATAAGGAGGTTTGTCATCTTTGTATTCACAAGTCATTTCTTTTTTCCCCAATCAGGTTTACACCACAGATGCTAATGCTAGAGTTGCATTCTCACACATGATAAATGTGAATACAAACTTCCTGTTAGCTATGCTCAGCAGCCTCTGTCGATGACGTCCTTTTCCTATAGGATCAAACAACATTCGCTCAATCTGCTCATCAGAGCTCTCGCCAACTCACCATCGACGTCCAGATGACCGGACATGATAAGGATACAGAGAAGCAACATTCTAAGGACCCCCTAGATAGCCGAGAAAAAAGGTATTCAGCAGTAAACTGATCAATTAGAACATGAGGATATAGTCCTTCTATGCAACTTCTCAGCAATCATAACTATGCTCTTCTTGCAGGCCACGACCTCAGGATGCTAAGCCTCATGCCAAGTCTGCTGGACGCAGATCCTCTTCAGATAGTCGCAAAAACTGAAACAGGTTTCTAAATAACTGCTGCCATAGTTTTAGAAAGACACATTCGCCGCTCTTGTCATCAGCTCAGCCTATTTGTTTTTTTTGTGCAGTTTGCGACATCCCTTCGTGCATCGCCTTTTGCGTGGCCGCCGCAGTGCCTACAGCCCAGCTCATCTTCAGCACTCTGTACATTGGTGTTTACAACGCCAGTTCGAACCTTTGGTGCCTAGGTTGCTATACCGCCACACAAGACTATCTTTTGTATGCATAATCTGTCCGCTTATGCAGTTCATCATCAGCTTTCTTGTATAGTCTAGGATCCAACTGTCTAATCTTATGGAACTACGCCTCCTACCTGCTTCTAACTTTGCTGTAGCACACTGCGTGCCAAACTATAAACTCTGTCTCTAGACATATGGCATGCACTCCTGTAATATCTCTAAAACACTACCCTATGCTTCCACCTCAAAACATTGCCATCTTAATGGCATCCATCAATGTAATATAAGTAGATTTGCTACCTCTGCGTTACATTTACCGTTAATTGCTATGCTTGCACTGTGGTCTACGTAAGCGTCGTTACCTGCACAGTTTGATATCTGTTTAATCACCAGCGCGCGCGGAGGCGCGTGATGCACTAGTTTAGCAACAAGAGGGAGACTTCAGCTGGCAGGCGATACCTCAAGTGACAACACCATAGAAGGAAAAATAGTATCGCTTACAGAAGAGCCAACTCGATCTGATATTTTCCCGAGCGAAAACAACAGACAGAGAGCAAACCTGGTCGCTAGGGCAGTAGGGCTTCCAAATGTGTCTGCCAAGATTCTCAAGTACTAGAGAACTGAACATGGATATTATATTTGTTTATTCTGATGTGATCTTTGGTTCAACAACGATCACAAATAGAAACCGAAGGAGGTGTCAGTCTCTAGTTCGCTTTCCTCGCATAAAGGCGTGTCTATTCTGGAAACAATTTTTCACATGACCTCTATGATACACATAGTAGTAGTAAAAGATATTCCAAGGAACCTATGCCCCACATATATAAAACGAAAAGGACTTTGACATAAACGAATACAAAGGACGAATTTGCAGAAAGAGCAATGCAGTGAAACAAAGCACCAGTCTTAGCATTCGTAGGAAAGTATACTAAATAACAAGATTAGTTAGTAAAACTTGTCATCACTTGCACATTACTCAGGTTCCAAGCTAAATCCAGGGGGGCTCTACCAAACAGTTTTTTACTTAGAAGTGATTCTGCGTCTGAAATGAACTAGGAGCTGAAAAAAGTAGCTTCTGCTGATTCAGTCCACACATAAAGTCACTGCATGCATATAGAATTTATCCTAGAGAATTATAGTCACAGAATCAACTTCCACAGAGAATCTAATCTAAAGCAAGAGGAGCTCTACCAAACCGACCCTTCATCTCCAGGCTGCTTAATGCAAACCAAAGAAAAGTTTCATGACTTAAAATTGTGGGTCATGTTTCTATGATAATACCAGTCAGCACACTGCTCAATGAGACATTGCACTTATCTTTAGTTGGATATATTCAACAGAAAGTGCTTTAGGAATTCAATACTAGAATGAAAAAGTCATAGCTCTTTCCAGGATTTCAACTGGGTGACAGGCTGAAATCACATACTTTTTCGAAAGCAACTGAACACAATTAGCTATGCACACTTTGTAAACCTAGCTGCCTCCCAGTGTGGTTTTGCCATTGCATAACAGAATAACTCTCAGTCAACAAAAGGGGATGTTTTCAAGCATGTAGAATTCTGTTATTTGAAATAGTAAATAACCAATGAATTTTACAACTATAGCTTGACAAAGCAAGTCAAAATTTTCCATCTCACCAAAATCAGAGAAGGAAACAAGATTAACGTGGAAACTTGGAATTGAATATGTGATAATATGAGTGTATCCAAACATATACATCTCAATCTCATGCTGTGTTAAATTGAGCGGGCATCCAAATTCCAAAATTTGACTTTCGTGCTGTTATTGCTCTCAGTGTGATTTTGAAACATACCCATCAACTTTAAAATGTACGGTTGCTGCTGGCAGTTTCAATCGTATGCCATCAAGCTCAGGGCTTGCAACTAATTGGCAAGCAAGGCGAGATCTGAAACGAGATATAGTTAGTTCAACGGAAACAATAAGTTATGTAGGATTTAGAAAGAAAATACACATACGTTGGGGTAAGCCCAAAAGCAAGGTGCAACATATCATTTTCTTCTTCCACAGGATCCTCCAATTTGTTGTAGAAGTTTACATCCTGAATAGAGCTTTTCATATCAAACTAAACTTATAGCTGTCTCAATTGACTAAAGCCTTTGTGCATAGATTGACATACCATTACAATCACATGACATGTCGAACATGCAAGAGAGCCCTCACATGCTCCTGGTAAACATAACAAAACAACAGGCATTTCAGATGAGATGAATTCACAAACAACTATGCATTTACTTTTCTTTTTGTCAGTAAAACGAACAAGAAACATGCTTACAAAATTTAAGGAAAATGTTAATAGATGAACCAAAGGAGACAAGGCAGCATACTAAGGTATCTAAAGCAAAGTTCAACACAAAAGGCCTCCTTTTGCTAACAGTTCAAATGATATTAATAGGCACTAGAAATAAAAAACAAAATGAATAAAGGCATAAAGCTTTTGAAGCAGCAAGGTGAAGGACCTTCAAGCTCTCTGTCATTCTCATGAGCAGCCTCTAGCATTGACATTCCAATAGGAACTTCAACAAGCTTTTCCTCCCCATCCTTACAGACAAAAGTCACAGATATTCTGCAAGGTAGAGACTAGTCGTCAATAAAGAAGTAAAATTACGATGAAGTATTAATCTTATACCTCAACACTGTGATTCATTAGATGGAACACATAAAAAATACAAGAGAAGACAGTAACAAGTCTTGACCTTTGAATTTATATTCCTAATTAGTCAATGGAACATGTAACGTACTTCGTTGTTCATACTTGGTTGGTATTCTCGCAAGGATGAAGTATATTCACAAGGTATTCTCGCAAGAATAAATTAAGAAGCAATGTGAATCATAGGATCAAGAGGGATAAATTCTATATTTTATGAAATACACAGTTACACACAGGCATAGGGCTACTTGGTTGGTATTCTCGCAAGGATGAAGTATATTCACAAACCACACCTACATGGAGTGACTTTCAATGTTCAACGAAGATTGCCCACACCACATTGACAACGCTCTTCAGTGAAGATTGACTACACATGGACACGAGTGCAGGTGGTGGAGCCAGACTCAGGCACAGGTGTCTGACTTGACAAACTCTAGAAAATAGGATTCAGGGATTTGTCTAATACATATATAATAAGTTAATAACGCCCTAATTTGGTTTTTTCTGTAAGAAGGGAAAAAAAGTCCTCCATCATTGATGCATTTGAACTGCCTAAAGATTAGCACTTAGTAATCACCCCCTCAACTCACAAATATGTGCATGCATTCCTTGCTTTCTATACCCCCCCCCCCCCCCCCCCCCCCCCCCTCCCACCCGGTTTTCCCTCCTCGCCCAGTTTTCGGAAGCTAACTATTAGAAGCTATTGGACAAAGGTAAAAATAGAGCCCCCTATTCATTTTGTTCAATTGGCTTAATCATTGTTTATCAAATACTTTTTAAGGAACTTTTGGAGATTCTCTTACTTTTAACTTTTACAAAGTCATTTTTAAGTCTTTCGGCATAAAACAAGCTGCTGCTGAACAGCATAACAAACCTCACTGAATAGTTAATATACATCAGCACGAGATAATTAAAATAGAGGAAAGGGAAAAATAATAGAGAAAAAGACAAGATCGGCTTCCATGTGCTGGCCTGCTAGCCCATCCAGCCTAACAAGTAACAAGAGACATTAAGGACAAGTACAATGGGAATGCTTATGGAAAGAACCGTTAAAAGAAAAGATGGGAATGGTGCTTAGAGGGACCCAAAGCTGCTAACTTTTGCGTCCATGCTCGTGTGTGTGTTGTGCCTACTTTTTTTCCATGATGCCTCCATGGGTGCCCTCAATTCCCATGGTTCCGACAGAAAATCACGCCTGGTTTGTTACCTTAGTTTCCTTGTGACTATGCACAGCTGATCAATTGTTTCTGAAAAAACAGTCAAGCTATGCACTGCTGATAAAGTCAAATCCTTCCTCAAAAAACGTAGATTCTGGCTAGGCAATCTTTTCCTTGGCAAGGACACAAAGGCCAATGCCACCGTGCATGCACAGCTAGGTCTCCAAGGCTGTGCTTGATGAGAGACACGGAGTAGGAGACAAGAACAGAAGCAAGTGTGACAATTCAGGAGGGCGGCTGGCTGGCAGATGCCCAGCCCTCCACACTGAGCTGACCTCCATTCGCTCCCCTCGCTCTGCACGACGCCACGGCAGCGAGCCGCCTTCCGCCAGCCGTGGAGGATCGAACTCATCTCGCTCAAGTCAAGCTTTTTTCTTCCTTGTGACGGATGTAACACTCCCTACTGAGCTGAGAAGGGAAGAGAGTTGTGTGAAGGGTGAGGTGGGTTAAGGGGACAAGCACCCTGTTCGTCGTAGAAAAAAAAGAGAGCTTAAATAGAGTCTAATGTTTAACAACCTACCTAAGAACCTATAATAACAGGTGCTTCCATTCTAAGTCACGTCGCTTGTGCAAATGCTTAATGTTTCTCTTTAAGCACCTCCATAAGCATCGTGCATCGTACATGCTCTAACATACCCTAATCCCTCCTCTGCTCCCGGCTCACGCACACAGCCGCTGCCACCTCCTCTCCTTACCCCCACTCCCTATTCTTCTTCCCCAACGCAACCTCCTTGCTGCCATAGATCACCGGCAGCGGCCATCTTCTCGCAGCTCTGACTAGCAAAATGGGTTACCATGCCTGCTTCATCTCTCCAGTGGCCTTCCCCTATACGTAGGCTCTCTACTCGATCTCCCCTCCTTACTTAGCCACTTGGATTCACCAGAGACGAGTCTGGTGCATGTTGACATGGGAAAAAATGTTTTGGACACACAAGTCCATAAAACACTACTTAATGGACACTCTGGAAGGTTGCCTTAGAAAAAGCTTTGGGAAATGTAGGCACCGAAATAGGCTGGCTGCTGTAAGCATAACTTCATAGCATACAAATGGCAACCAAACTTTAAGTCTGGAAGCAGATTTTAACATCACTAGGATAGAGCTCCAACAAGCTGACATGTCAACTGGCAGCATATGAAGTAGGCAACTTTCAAAAGAGTTATTCAAGTAGGCTGATGGCTTATAGGTGGAGAAATGTTTAATCATGCAGTTCCCAAATCTTTTTACAATGAATTTAAAATTAGAATTGCAGCTAGGTCACTTGGCTATTTGTCTACTCATGCATACCTTTTATCCCGTCAAAACTCTATATAATACATTTATTGAGCTACCCTTCTAAGTCATGTCCTGATCATTGTATAATTTCTTGGTCCTGTACGTAGTTGGTCCTCTAATCAGTGTCTCTACCCATTTAAGAAATGGAAATCTCAAGTGCAAAAAGCACTACAAATGGATGAAAAAGGAAGAGGTTTAAGGGAGTCCACCTCATTGCCATTTTAGACTAAAAACAGTGTCTCAAACTACTTCAAAACAGAAGCAAAAACAAACCATCTGGTTGGGCATTTGATGGAAGAAATCTGATGGGCAAAATCATCAGTCAGGTGTGAATGTTCCAAGGTTTCCTTAGACCCTGATTCATGAATCGCACCATTGCAAGTAATATCAAAGAGATTGATAATTGCTAGCCAACATAGGTGCAAAAGTAATTGCATGGTTCGTTTTGATACCCTAGATTCATAATGGTTACTTTCATCCGCTCGATCATCACCTGAAATACAATTGTAATGGTCCTAATGGATAGGCATTAAATTGTAAAGGTCAGGTGTAGATCTAGAAAACATCAGTGGATAATTAATGTTTCTTTTAGAGACAAGCTGATATACAGAACAAAGGATAGTGGTTTTGTAAGCAAGAACTACATCCAATAGCAGCAGCTAACTGGCCAAGCAAGAAATGTGAAGAAATAAAAACTCACTTAGCTTTCGGTTTGTTGTTACTGTCACTGCCTGTAGCTGTAGCATTGGTGGCAGAACAGAAGAGATTCCTCCCCTGAAAGAAAGTATTTCATTTGTTATTCCGGTGAACAATACTATTTGGAGTAAGCAGCTACAGCTTCATATATACTAAAATATGCCAAGGTATATCTAATATTTTGAATGAAGCAACGAGTGTTCGAGGGAAAAAAATAAGCAACGAGTGTTTGAGGGAAAAAAATGAAGCAACGAGTTAAGGAGTTTGGAGATCTAGTTAGCACAAACTGCAGTTGCAATGGAACATATCTTGTATATAAGGGCGTACCTAGTGCAGAGAGCTCCCGCTCTGTGCGGGGTCTGAGGAAGGGTGTCAGTGGCAAGCCTTACCCTCGCCTGTGCAATGCGAGGAGATCGCGACTCGAACCCGGGACCTTCCGGTCACAGGCGGTAAGACTCTACCGCTTACCGGTCACAGACGGTAAGACTCTACCGCTTATCTTGTATATCTTGGCAACAAATGCACACAATTTCCATAAATCCAAAGGCACTAGAAAAGACATTTAAGAAAACTTTGAAGAGAAGTAAATTTCATAATGCAACAGGAAGTACAAATTCTATGACATGAAAAGGAGATCAAGAACTACAGAAAAGGGAAACAACTAACCGCACGGATCATATAAGAGCTAATGGCCCCCACTTCGTTGCTCCTTGAAGTAATTGAACCTTGCCCTGGTATTTATGGTCAGAAGAATTTAGGTAGATCATGTGGAGGAAATGTAGTCACAAAAGGCTGTTGAGCAGACCAGTCCAAAACGTGGGCCAATGTGAAAGAGAGCATTCTTTTAAAAGTAACTTTAACCGCTGGTTACAATTTCTCTTTTTTTAGGAAAAAAGGAATAGAAGTGTATTTTACTTGCATAGAATCCAAATAGTAAGTCGTGATGAGCTTAGCCAGGAGAGTGCGTGGTAAGCCCAGACCTGAGGTCGCGAGCACGCATCCTTTACAACTGTAAAGAGCCTCTCACGGGATCAAAGATACATGAACTAACTGCATCTCTTTCAAAATAAAGATGCAGGACCCAAACGGCCAAACACAAAATGAAAGATGCTCTTCATGAAATAGCTAATTAATATGAATTACCTCAAAAGGGTATTTGACTGAAAATTGTCAGTCAGTTAGGCTAATATTGGGCACATGGCTTACCAAGTTATCAACCAGAAAAAAATCAGAAGAAGCAGTGAGACAGACAATGCGTCACCCGGCACTCTAGTACAGACCGTGTGACAGACAAACAACAACCAGAACTATGGCTGGCCTGCAATTCACCATAGTTGCTTAAAACATAAGTCCCAACCCAAACCGAGCCTATTCGCACATATAGGCTAATTAGAACTTGATACCCTTAGGACCAAACGCGAAACACAGCAGCAATGGAAAACAGGGACGCTGCGTGGAGGACTGAACCGAGAGATGGATCACGGAACTGGTCTCGCCCGGCTCAAGGCCTGGAGGCCGGCGCCGGCGCGGGAGAGCCTCGACAACATTTGGATCCACGGAGGCAGACACAAGGAGACGCGGTGGTAATGTTCTGTATTTGATTGACATTAGGAAATACATTGACATTCACTGAATATTTGAACATTGCAATTGAACAACTAGATATGGTACTGTTCTGTACTCTGTTCTCATCACCTTGAAACTTGAACTCTGACTCTTAGCGGCAGAAGGGGGCAAGGGGCGGCCAGGCGTCGGCGCCAGCGGGGCGGCCGTGAGCCCGCGAGGTCGTGACCCTCTCTCCTGGAGACCTGGGCACCTGGCCGCGGCTGGTCGGCTGGAGACACGGCCGCGGCTTGCAGGAGGCGGCGACGGCGACGGCCAGCGTCGGGAATCGCGCGGACGGCGGGGAGTCCGCAGTCGCGAGTCGCGACCTAACCGAGCGGGGAAGGGGAGAGCGTCGGGCTTCTGTCGATCGTCTGCTGTGGAGGGGAGCTGCTGGGCTGGATCTGCCCAGTTGTTTTGGCCCACGGGGGGGCCCAGCAGCCTTTCACCCGGTAGTTTGGGCCTTTGGGGTGGATTTATTAGCGGCGCCGGCGGTCCGTGGCTGCGTTGGATTTGGGAGTTCCACCCGAGCACGGGACGATGCGAAGGTGATAATGGGTCGTGATGGGCTGGTCCTTTTGACTTTTCGAGGGCGCTCGATAGCCCAGTTCTCACAAGCCGGGCTTGGAGAAGGAAGGCGAGTGCCACGGAGCCTAGGCCAAAAGACTCGCGTCTCGTCAACGTTTGGCCAACGTGATGGGCTGGACACTAATCAGGAGTATTAATATAGACTAATTACAAAATTAATTACATAAATCATGACTAATTCACAAGACGAATCTATTAAGCCTAAGTAATCCATGCTTAACAAATGGGATGCTACAGTAAACATATGCTAATTATGAATTAATTAGGCTTAATAAATTCGTCTTGTAAATTAATCATGATTTATGTAATTAGTTTTATAAGTACCTCATGTTTAGTCCTCATAAATGACATTTTAAATAGGAAAAAGTTTGTTTTTGGCCCTCCAACTATGACAGCAGTTTGGTTTTAGCCTTCCAACTCTAAAACCAGACAACCGTAGTCTATCAACTCTCTAAACCAGATAGAAATGGCCTTCGCGCCGACGCGACGGCGGTTTTCGCCCGGTCAACCTGCGACGACCGCGGTATTGGGCCTTTTTCCTTTTTCTCGCAGCCCACTTACTCGCACTGTCTCCTCTTACTCTCTTCCGTTCGTTCCCCAACCCCGAACCCTAACTCCCGACGGCAGCGAAGGCGACGGCGACGGCGGAGGGTGCTGGTGCGGGTGCGGATCGATAGCTCCAGTCGTCGACTTGCTCACTCTTTTCTGTTCCTTCCCCAACCCTGAACCCTAACTCCCGATGACGGCGACAGCATGGCGAGCTCGAGCAGCGCGAGTAGCTAGAGGGGAGGAGGAAGGTCCGATCGTGGTGGCTTTCGGTCGTCCCCCTTGCTGTGTCGCTGAGGCCCTCTTGATTATTGGCCGCCCGTGCTTTGCGATTGCGGAGCGAAGGCGGCAAAGTGGACGTCGTGGACCAATGATAATCCGGGCCACATGTTCTATAATTGCTTCGGATCTCAGGTGAGTTCGATCAATGACTTGTTTAGGGTTTGGTTCTTGTCCTTGGTTCTTTGTTGGATGTGATGATTGAAGTTGTCTTGGTTTTGGTTGTAATCACGGTTGCAGAGCAATATGCGGCCATGCCAATTTTATCACTAGATTGATCCACCAACCCCGAAGCACCTTGTACCCGTTCTTATTGAGCTCTGTGACCAAGTGCGAGAAATGAGGACGGCTAACAAATAGGGAAATGGCCACATAGATCTGGCATTAGTTGATGCAGAACCATCAAGGTAGCAAGAAAGAGCCATGGTGGAAGCAGGGTTTGCAGGCACAGATGTTGTGGCACCAACGGTGCAAACAGCTAGAACAGATGATGTTCAGTTGAAATGCAGGATGGTAGAGAAAGAACTAGGTTTGTTGAAGTTTGTATTGGCGGCCTGTGTGATTGTAGTGCTTGCTGTACTTTTGAGGAAGTAGATGTTTGTTGCTTTTTTAGTTGTGAATGGTAGTAGTTGGATGCTTGTTAGTTTGTGGTGTAGAAGTATGGAAGATGTATTGAATTGAAGATGTATTTTGCTATCTTTGAATCGATTATGAATTCCAAGATAAGGCTTTCAGGTATCTAGTGACATGAAGTCTTATTGCTTTTCATGTGAACTGAGGAACTCAAATTGGCTGTCATCCAGGATGACTTGCTCTCTGATGGAGAAATACCCTTTTCTTTTATTTTGCCTTTACTTGGGTTCTGTGATTCTGTGATCCATAGGCAATAACAACTTCTTTACCTATAGGCTATAGTTAGGAGGCTAGCACCCACTATCCCATGATCTGGTGTCTGACGGCATAAGTGAGATTCTTTGTCAGCTTGGCCAAACAAAGGGGCAGCTAAGGAGACTGGAGCCACTCCAGACAATGCTCAAACTTACAATACCAATTTGATACGTCATGTTGTTAATGATAGTGGCACACCGGCGAAACCAGGGGAAGAAATTGATGTCTACATATTTTCATTGTTCAATGAGAATAGGAAACCTGGCATTGAGTCGGAGAGGAACTAGGGACTGTTCTTTCCTGATAAGAGCTCTATCTACAGCCTTGATTGGATAGGCCGAGGCAATGTGGATGTTATGACTGGAGCAAACATTACAAGTGCAAATTGTACCTAGTGTATTGCTTCAACTAATGCATCAGAAATAGATCTACAAAATGCCCTCAACTGGGCATGTCGTCTAGACATCGTAGATTGCTCTGCCATTCAAACAAGCCAACCTTGCTACCAGCCAGACACTTTAGCTTCCCATGCTTCGTATGCATTCAATAGCTACTACCAGCAAAATGGAGCCAACGTTGTGCCCTATCAGGACAGGAACCAGGCTCTAAACTTGAAAAGCTGTCAGGACTCAGGACTTAATAACCATGTATTTGCACAGCTTCGAGAACTTAAAAGTCTAGCATTACATTACAAGACATTAAAGTCTGGCATTATAATTTGCACACCAGCACAACTTCGAGCACTTATAGCCTTAAAAGTATGGCATTACATTACAAGTTCAACCAAGGAGTGATAGAAACGACTGAACATTACATTACAAATGCCTTAAAAGTCTAGCATTACATTACAAGGTAATATCACAAATATGGCAATACATGCTCTTAGGGATCAGCATGGTCTTTGAGAAGCAGCAGTTGGCTTGGTTGTGTGCGCTTTTTCACTGCTTGCTTCTTCCTTGGAGGTTCCTTAGCAGTGACTGTAACACATGCTTTTCCACCATTAAAACTCAAGTTGACAGAAGAACTTACCTGTGATAATGGAACATTGGCTTGTAAATGCATGGTAGCTTGCCTAGGTATTTGCACTCTAGCTGTTGCAGTGCACTTGATTTTTTTCTGCATGTGAGTTAAAATATAAGCAATTGGAGGCAAAATATAAGCAATGTGAGGCAAAATATAAGCAGTAGCACATACAGTTACTTGGCTTCGCTGAGATGCTCTTCTTTTCCCTCTTCCTCTACTGCTTTCATTAGAGGTAGTAGTGGGTACAAAGCTGCCATGTGTAGAAGCATCAGCTAATACATTACTTGGTTTTGGAGCAGCATGACCTGTGCCTCCTGGAGTTTCACTGCTAGATGGAACCCCATGTCTCTTGTCACAAGTGGACCTATTGTGGCCTATTCCCTTACATTTCCTGCATCTGATGACTGTCCGTACCTTAGAAAGTCTCTTTGCCTTTGGTTGTTCTTGTGGCTCCCTCTTCCTTTCTTTCTTAGGTTTGCCTGGCATTCTCACATATCTAGGTGCCTTCAAGGGTGGGAGATGAGACTCTGGCCAACTCTGCATACCCTCCAATGGGTTTAGGCAGTGAGAGTAAGTCTTGTTGAACTCAGTAATATGATAACAAGATGTAATGTAATCATCTAGCACATTTGTGTTGTAAAAGATGCTTGAAATAGCATGACAGCATGGCAACCCAGACAACTGCCAATACCTACAAGAGCACTCTCTAGCCTATAGATCAACTGTGAACCTGTTGTCCTAATGATTGACTTCAAATCTGTCAGTTCCATTGCTAATAGCATGCCATACCCCTGAAAGGGTGATACTTGCATTTAGCTTTTTAAGGATGTTGGGACACACTGTTCCTGTCCATGTTTGTGACTTAGACCTATTCTGTTGGATCCTCACCATCACCTTCCTTCTAATTATCTCCAGCATAGTTACAATAGGAAAGAACCTAGCTTCCACAATCCATTTGTTAAATGTTTCACACATGTTGTCAACAGAATCACAATGTGATCCTATCTTAAACTAGGCCCTACTCCAATGAGTTGGATCAGTGTTCATCAAGGCTTGTGCACCATCTGGTGTATACTTTGCTAGTCTAGCCCTTGCAAGATTGAACAATGATGGACAGGGTGCCTTTGCACAATGCCAGAATTTTTTTTGCCAGTCCTTGTTCTTGAATTTCTTTCTCCAGTTGGCATATATATGCCTGGCACAGTTTCTATGTTCAGCACTGGGAGCCCATTTCTGTACTGCATTGAGGATACCCTTCTGTTGATCAGATATGATAACCCACCCCTCCCCATCTCCCACTCCAACATCTCTAAACAAAATATCACAAAACTAGTCCCATGATTCATTATTTTCCTTCTCTACTATTGCCCATGCTATGGGATACATCTGGCTGTTGGCATCCCTTCCTATTGCACATAGAAGCTCCCCATCCATTGCACCCTTAAAGAAGCAACCATCTAGACCTAACACTTTTCTACACCCTGCCATGAATCCTTTTTTACATGCATCCAGACAAATATACATTCTCTAGAATACTGGTGGTTCCAACTGAAGTTCTTTTTTGACAATGACTGTGCTGCCAGGATTACTTCTCAACAATTCAAGCTGATATCTGTACAGAAGTTGGTACTGGCCTTTGGTTGCATCTAGTTCTTTCTACATGACAATTGCCTTTGCTCTTTTCAGTTTTGAGATGCTTACCATAGCAAACATCTCCTCTTGAATTGTGGTTCTCATTCTTTCCAAACTCCATGTTGGGTTGGCCATTATGAACTTCTCATACTTCTCTACAATCCTACTAGCAGTTACTAACTTGTTGTCCCTCCTTGGGGGGCATGTGTGCAAATCATTTAGACTAGCCACCTGGCAGCTGTCTGTCCTTAAATTGGTTGACAACAAACATCTCCAGGTACATGTGGCCCAATCACATAGAGCTAACATCCTGTGTGACTCATTCCTCCTAAACCTTATCACCCTCCTCTCTAGCAAACTTTGCCTGATAACTGCTTTCTTGAAGTGTTTTTTCCTAGTGAACTTCATGCCAATCACAAACCTAGGACTAGGTGCACTCTTGTTGAACCTTGGGTAATAGCTGTGCTTGGTCTCTAAGTGCCCCTCACTTGCTTCCTCCTCTGACTCATCCTCTGCACTGCTATTAGCATATGGGGTGTCATTTGCATCATCATCAAGCTCAAACATGGTTGGCACAAAATTTGCCCTATCCAAGATGACATCATCCAGATTTGCTACTTGTCCACTCTTCATGCTCTTCTTGAATTCCTTAAACTTCTTTTAAATCTGTACAACTTCTTCATCTTCCTCAGATGAATTGTCATCTCCAGGCAAAAACTCACTGTCACTGCTGTCCTCTAAAATCGCTTTGTCATTCAAAACACTTGAAACTAGCTGACTCTCTTGGTCATCAACCACCTGCTTCCCCTCGTCCATCTTGCTAGGGTTGTACCACTCCCTTATAAATTTGATCTGTTTCTCTACATCTTCCCTACTTTCATGCTTATTATGAGCAACCAAGACATCTTCATCTAGATCTGTCAGTTCCTCATATCCACCTTCAAACTCACTGTCATCATGTTCTTCTTGCTCACCTTCATAGTTGTTGTCCTCATCATCCTCTTCCTCTTCTTCATCAACTGCATGTCCTTCAACATATATCTCTGCTACATCTCCTTCCTCAGTGTTGTTTGCCATTTCAATGCAAGTCTGATCATCCATCAGAACACGTAGGCCATTAGAAAGCTGCCTTCTAGGAACAAGTCAGTGCAACAATGCTCCTTCTTCAACAGTGCAATGATCCTTAAGGTGCCCCATAACCTCAGGGAGAGAGACTTTATCATGGTCAATGTATGACACCTTCACTTCTCCTCCCAAGTAATACACATTATTTCCTCTTCTCAAGAATTCTCCTCCATAATGAAACCGAATAGGAAGAGTATCCAGAGGGTCCATGGCGCATAAAATGTCCTACACTACATGCAATAGGAACCAAAAAACTCTTTCAGACTACCACTCTGAATGGACAACATGTAGCCTAGTAACAATGGAAGTACACTGTACATTGCTGATCACAAAATATCACGCAAAATCACAAAAATCTAAATATCAATTAGAGGCATTGCAAAATGAAGACCAAACCAAATCCTATCAAGTTAACATATCATACACAATGACTTAGTGCTATGAGTTGCCGAAGCAGAATATGAACGAGGAATTCCTAAGAACGATGACCATACCTGTTGAGCAGCGACGCGCACTTGGCCCAGAAGAAGAGGATGGCGATGAGGAGGAGCAAGGTGTTGGATAGGAGGGGAAGTTGTAGCCCACGTGCTCGAAGACGAACCAGACCATGGTGGCGCCCACAACGCCCGCCGCCAAGGCGTTCGTCTGCCGCCACAGCAGCAGGTCGGCGATTGGAACGGGTCCCGCGCGAGGAATGTTAGGAGCTGTCGATCCGCACCCGCACCAGCACCCTCCGCCGTCGCCGTCGCCGTCGTCGGGAGTTAGGGTTCGGGGTTGGGGAACGAACGGAAGAGAGTGAGAGGAGACAGTGCGAGTAAGTGGGCCGCGAGAAAAAGGAAAAAGGCCCAATACTGCGGTCGTCGTGGGTTGATCGGGCGGAAACCACCGTCGCGCCGACGCGAGGGCCATTTCTATATGGTTTACAGAGTTGATAGACTGCGGTTGTCTGGTTTTGAAGTTAGAGGGCTAAAACCAAACTGCTGCCATAGTTGGAGGGCCAAAAATAGACTTTTTCCTTTTAAATATTCACAGTGACAGGGACTAACAAGCTCTCTAGGCTCTAGTTTGCTAACCCAATTTATGTCCTATTTGTTTCTGCTACAAAATTTGAAAGCCTAACTCGTAGAAGGTGAAGATGTGCAATTCGTCAATTGCAAAACATGTACAGTGACTTTATCGATCTTGAAAACTGTGGGGTTAGTCTTTGGATTATTTAGTTTGGTACTCCCTTAATCCCAAAATAGAAGTCGTTATGGAATGCGTGCAGGTCAAACTTTTTCAACTTTGACTAGGTTTATAGAAAATGCATGCAATATTTATATCTCCAAATAAGTTTATTATGAAAGTATATTCAACTATCTATCTAATGATACTAATTATGTATTATAAATATTAATATTTTTATATATTTGATCAAAGTTAAAAATATGTTTGACTTCTCGAAAAGTGAAAATGACATCTATTTTGGGACGGAGAGAGTACCATTATAACGGCGTAGCAAGCAGGGCCTGCCTCAAGCTCGATGGTTGTTGTACTCGTGTTGCACTCTGACCCTCCTTCGTGCTTGCGGCTCAAGCTCCTCCCATCCCACATCAACGAAAATGTCGAAGGAAAACTCAGTGGAAGGAAACATAGGGCTTCATCGCCTGTAGCTACAGCTGGCTGTTACAGCAGCTGCGACTACGGTTTATCCTCCTCTTACAAAGCACTGTTGCCGCTTTAGCCGAACAGGCTCATATATATACAACAACAAAAATCATGTTATGTGAAGCTCATGCGTGTACCATCTCTATAGGATACTTTTTCCCCCATCCTTGTAATGTTTTTCATGATCTTAATGAATACTTTCAACTTTTGGGGAAAAAAAACGATGAGTCTGAGAAGCTGAGTTATTGAGTCTGGTAAGATGAGAGAAAAAAAAAAGATAAACTTCTATCAAAGGAATGTCAAAAGAAAACGATAGATAGAAAGGATAAACTTCTATCAAATCAAAGGAATGTCAACCGCACGCAGCGAAACTGGAGACGCGGGGATTCGAACCCCGTGCGCCTCTCTCGCATGCGAAGCGAGCGAGCTACGTCCCCATGTTCTATAACTCCTTGCAGGCACCTCACAAATCTTCATTACTAACTGCCAGTAGCTTGCCATTACCAACAATGATGCTCCTGCAATGAGATCAGCAATCGGGCGTTCGATTTGGTACTCGCATACTCGATCGTGTTGTTGAAGTACCTGCAAGTTCATCTTAATGTTGCAACACGAGCATACAGCAGACTGTGTGTGCTCCTGTACAGCTGACCGAACTGAGAAACCACCTGGCCGTGCTCGATCTCCCTTTGTTCGTTCGCTTGAGCTACTTTTCAATTATGGAACCATGTTTTTTTCTCACAACATTTTAACATAAGCTAAATTTCAGCATAAATGAATAAGTTTGACTATCCGTGAGTCCGGGAACAGACGAGGACTAGTGTTGAGTGCTGACACACAAAGACGATGATGCTCCCCCCATCCATGTTTCGCTGTCAGCGTGGATCGCATGCCCTGTTGTATAACCCACTAGGATCGTACTCTTGCATATTATTTTTTAGAGTTTGAGTACTCATGCGTATTTCTTCTGGGTATCAGCTCGTTCGTGACGTGCCTCGAGCAAACGCGAAACGGTCACGCTTCGCTTACTACTTGTGCTATAATTAAAATCGATCGGTGGGGGTAGGTAGGCAATTCAGGGCTCAGGATCGAGCTAGGTGAAGCCAGCAGCAGCCAAGCCTCTACCCTCGTAGAGCATTAGCAGCACAGAGGAGAGCCAGCCTAGTGCGCCGCTCGCGCTAGCCTCCTCTCGTCCTCGATCGATCGAGGCCGCGCAAGCTAAGCAGGACATCATCGTCATCGATCCATGGCCGCCGGCCGCCGCCTGGACGTCCCCGTGGTGGACCTCGCGTCCCCGGACCCTCGCGCCGCCGCCAAGTCCACCCGCCAGGTCCCATCGAGCATTCGAGCTCCGCTCCTTTTCATACGTATACCTTGCTTCTTTGCAAGAGTTTCCTGCTTCGTAGCGCAGCTACTACGCCTATACTAACACAGTGTAAAAGCAATGCGTGTAGCAGGCGTGCGTGGAGTACGGGTTCTTCTACGTGATCAACCACGGGATCGAGCGCGCCCTGCTGGAGCGGGTGTTCGCCGACAGCCGGAAGAGTTCTTCGAGCAGACCATGGAATGGAGGAGAAGATGGCGCTGGGGAAGAACAGCAGATACAGGGGCTACACCTGGCCCTACTCCGAGAAGGTCGACGACTCCCCCGAGTCACGAGGTCAGGATCGGAGTTCACATGAATGATAAGCACCATCACCACTCCAATAACAACATGACCCCTTAGACCTGTTTGATGCAAAATACTTTTAGAGTTTTAGAAAAATACCATGGTTTGACAAACAATTTGATTTAAATTAAAGTGTCATGAAAGGTTTGGATGTAGTTAATTAACAAACTTAAAGGTCTTGAAAACCTTAGTATTGTTAAATTGTAGTAGTCTTTTGAAGTTTTATAAACTCCACTCTGAACCTCTTGTTTCTAAATCATGATTTTGTACGTATATTAGTTCTAAAACTTCCTAACACTACAACATCTAAACAGGGCCTTGTAAAAAATTACACAACCCTGTTATGAAAAACAATATAACATAGGATTAACATATAAATCTACATATAGATTATCCACCAATACTACTATAGAAAAACAATTAAAACAACTTCTAATTTTAAAGGCTTTTACATGTATGCCATTAAGAAAGTTTGTAATTACACAGAAGCCATTAAAAAAGGTGACCACACACATGTGCCACTGCTCTAAACTTATTTGCCTTACATGCTATTTCGTCCATGTTCTACGCTAACATTGGGTAACGGAGGGGAAAAAGACCAGCATGCCCTAAGATTCACGTGTAGCGAACATGCCCTCAGCTTCGGCATGGCGCGGAGCCTGTCCGACTCGGTGATGACGTGGTTGCGGGTGATGTCGGCGAGGGAGGTGCAGCCGCTGAGCGCCATGGTGAGCTCGAACTCGTCCCGCAGCATCTGCAGGACGTTGGACACCCCGGCCTCGCCCGCCGCCGCCAGGGAGAACACCACCGGCCTGCCGACCTGCAACAACCAACCGCGCGCATGCGTCCACCGGTCAACAAGCAAACTCCGACAGCAGGAAGACGTTAGACGTCTGCGTGTTCACTGTTCAGTGCAAGCAGCTAGCTTATGAATACGCCGGCGGCGCCGAGGGCGAGCGCCTTGAAGACGTCGGTGCCTCGGCGGACGCCGCCGTCGAGGAAGACGGGGAGCTGGCCCCGGGCGGCCTTCACGACCTCCTCCAGCGCGCTGATGGTCGCCGGCACGTAGTCCAGCTGCCGCGCGCCGTGGTTCGACACGATGATCCCCGCCGCGCCGTTCGCCACCGCAAGCCTCGCTGCGATGTAATGCAACAACATTAATTTTGTCCACTGATGAAACAAGCAGAGAGCGAGCTTACTGTCTTCAGCGGTGAGCACTCCCTTGACGAGGATCGGCATCGTGTGGTGATGGTCTGCAGCCACTTGACGTCTTTCCAGCTCAGGGTGCGGTCGACTTGGCCGGCGACGTAGGAAGCCAGCCCTGAATCAGCAGCCTGCTCAAGCTCGGCGCGCACAAAACTCTTGCATCAGTGAGTAGCGAAAAGGCCCAACAGATTGGCGCCAAAGCACCATCACGTTGCTGAAGCTGAGGGCATGTTCGCTACACGTGAAGCTGAGGGCGTGCTGGTCTTTTTTCCCCTCCGTTACCCAACGTTAGTGTAGAACATGGACGGAATGGCATATAAGATAAAGAAGTTTAGAGCAGTGGCACATGTGTGTGGTCACCTTTTTTAATAGCTTCTGTGTAATTACAAACTTTCTTAATGGCATACATGTAAAAGCCTCCTAATTTTATATCTAAGTTATCCACCCTGTCTTTATGATAGATTATCTAAGGAGTCCGTTAAACTTGCATATACATTACTAATTATGTCACCTATGAAATTATCAAACTCTAAACTAATTCCCTAAGTTTGCATCTATATTATCACCCCGCTGTTATGATAGATAGTCTACGTACAAATTGACATCTAAGTTACTGATTCTCACATTATAAAAGAAAATAAATATCTCCTCAAATCTATGTCTAAATTACCAACATTTATAGTTATACAAGATGTTTAAATAATTATAAATTACCTACTTCTATTAATATTAAAAACTAACTAAAAATAAACATGAATGCATAAGCCATAAATAGATATTTATGTTTTAGCAATCATGAAAAATGTTTCCTTAATGACTCTTATATAATGCACTAACACATTATTTTTTTTTTATCAATATCCATGATAATGGCTCTGTTCGGCTTACCTCATATTCGGTTTGTTCGGCTTGTTTTTTCAGCCGGAACAGTGTTTTTCTCTCACAACAATTCAGCCAGAACAGTGTTTTTCAACCAGTTTCAGCTAAGATTCAGACCTGCGAACGGGGCCAATAATTTATACTTCCTCCGGTCCAATTTATAAGGCATCTTCTGACATGACATGATCTTCTAAATTACACTTTGATCATTTATTTATTTGTATATTATATTGTTTATGATTAAACTTATGATCTTCTAATAGGATCAAATTTGTATTACAATAGTTAAAATGTATTAGCCAAATTATTGGTCAAAGATTATAAAGTTTGTCTCTTGACCTATGCGAAATGACTTATAACTGGACCAGAGGGAGCATAAGTTGTTATTTTTAGATGATTCATAAATCTAAGCTGAAATATTATGACATGTTCAATGATAGTACAACTGTAACTGCTCCATTCCCTATAAAAAATAATACTACACGGTTAATTATTTGATATGAAAATTCAAAATCTTGATTAGCACTCAACGAGGTTAGAGCATACAAAAGTCAACTATGACCTTCTGCTCTTTGATATTTTTTTGGAGTAAACAATGATTATTAGGTTTGAATATTAGTATCCTCTTGAACAAGAGTTTTTTAATGAAAGATATAGTAAGTACAAGAGTTTCAATGTAACTTGAGGATAAAAGATTTGTAGCTACAAACATGATCAAATTTAAAAATCTAATTCTTGATTCATGACGTCATGAGACACCACCACAACAAGAGCCACCATAACTACAGTTTAAACTAAATGCACATTGAAAATACATGGAGGTGTCATGCAGAGGAAGAAGAACTATAGATATACGGATTAGAACAAACACATAAAGTGTAGCACCTGGTTTTAAGAACAAAACCAAATACACACCATATGTGAGTCCAGAAAGTTAAATCTCACATATAGCTACAAATAAGGGTAATATCGAAAGACAATACTCAATATATAACGTACTTAGTATAAAGGATATAACCTTAGACAAGCAAATAACAGAAAGACAACTCTGATCTTCGAGTGAAGACTCCAATTCCACAGGGACATCTAACTGGTTGATCACAAGCTTAACTCCTCCAGACTAGCAATCTAGTACCCATCTAGGATTTTTCTAAAGATTTAAAAAGTAAAGCAAGCGTAAGTACATGTCGTACTCAACAAATATAACATGGGGTTCATGAGGCTCAAAAGGCTAACACTGGTTAACTGCGATTAGCTTTTAATGAGTCATGATTTTAGCAATAGGGTGGCAACAAGTTTATCCACAAGCCCACATAAACACATGATCAGGTAAACATGAATAATAAATAGCATAAACAGTAATCATTAGTGAGCACCTTCATCATCAGTATCATCAGTGTTCATCATCTATTCCGTAAGGGTCCAAGGCTGCTCGTGACCGTGAGCACGGCTGATATACCAATTTTACACTCTACAGAGGTTGTACACTTTCACTGTGAGTCGTGATTTACCCTTTCGCCCGAAGCGGCCAACCTCTTGACCCACTACCAAGGAAGGTCGGCAGGGTTCACTACGAAGCCTTTCAAAAGTTCATCAAACAAGTTAGGACCACTAAGGTTCCCGATTAATAAGCATGAACCCCCCTCCAAGGAGTGACTAACAAAATACCAAGAATTAAAGTGCACCCTCTTGGCAGGCCGAGATCATACCTGTCGAAGCCCCTCTTGCACATAAAGGTAACCACTAACAAGCTAGAATAGGTCTTTCCCCTATCAATAAGCATGAACCCCCCCTCCAAGGAGTGACTAACAAAATACCAGAAACCAAAGTGCACCCTCTTGGTAGGCCAAGATCATACCTGTCAGAGCCTATCTTGCGTCATAAAGGTAACCACTAACAAGCTAGAAAAGGTCCTCATATTGAGCTAAAGCCCGAGCCATGTAGCCCTCATAGCTGTACTATAAGTCCCGGATGTTCGCTTACAGATAAGTCCTTAGGAAGAGGAATCTAGAGCACCATAAAAATAGCCCAATGCTCTAGCCCCTTTGTTCTATGTTGCTAAAAAGCATCTTTTAATGTTTATTACATATACCATTAGTCAAGTTATAAGATCATGGCTTTAGTTGAGCACTAGCATCATACTACCCAATGCAATAATCCATAGGAATCCAGGATATCAAATATCTAAAACGCTGAGATGCTCTTCTTTTCCCTCTTCCTCTAATACTGCTTTCATTAGAGGTAGTAGTGGGGTACAAAGCTGCCATGTGTAGAAGCATCAGCTAATACATTACTTGGTTTTGGAGCAGCATGACCTGTGCCTCCTGGAGTTTCACTGCTAGATGGAACCCCATGTCTCTTGTCACAAGTGGACCTATTGTGGCCTATTCCCTTACATTTCCTGCATCTGATGACTGTCCGTACCTTAGAAAGTCTCTTTGCCTTTGGTTGTTCTTGTGGCTCCCTCTTCCTTTCTTTCTTAGGTTTGCCTGGCATTCTCACATATCTAGGTGCCTTCAAGGGTGGGAGATGAGACTCTGGCCAACTCTGCATACCCTCCAATGGGTTTAGGCAGTGAGAGTAAGTCTTGTTGAACTCAGTAATATGATAACAAGATGTAATGTAATCATCTAGCACATTTGTGTTGTAAAAGATGCTTGAAATAGCATGACAGCATGGCAACCCAGACAACTGCCAATACCTACAAGAGCACTCTCTAGCCTATAGATCAACTGTGAACCTGTTGTCCTAATGATTGACTTCAAATCTGTCAGTTCCATTGCTAATAGCATGCCATACCCCTGAAAGGGTGATACTTGCATTTAGCTTTTTAAGGATGTTGGGACACACTGTTCCTGTCCATGTTTGTGACTTAGACCTATTCTGTTGGATCCTCACCATCACCTTCCTTCTAATTATCTCCAGCATAGTTACAATAGGAAAGAACCTAGCTTCCACAATCCATTTGTTAAATGTTTCACACATGTTGTCAACAGAATCACAATGTGATCCTATCTTAAACTAGGCCCTACTCCAATGAGTTGGATCAGTGTTCATCAAGGCTTGTGCACCATCTGGTGTATACTTTGCTAGTCTAGCCCTTGCAAGATTGAACAATGATGGACAGGGTGCCTTTGCACAATGCCAGAATTTTTTTTGCCAGTCCTTGTTCTTGAATTTCTTTCTCCAGTTGGCATATATATGCCTGGCACAGTTTCTATGTTCAGCACTGGGAGCCCATTTCTGTACTGCATTGAGGATACCCTTCTGTTGATCAGATATGATAACCCACCCCTCCCCATCTCCCACTCCAACATCTCTAAACAAAATATCACAAAACTAGTCCCATGATTCATTATTTTCCTTCTCTACTATTGCCCATGCTATGGGATACATCTGGCTGTTGGCATCCCTTCCTATTGCACATAGAAGCTCCCCATCCATTGCACCCTTAAAGAAGCAACCATCTAGACCTAACACTTTTCTACACCCTGCCATGAATCCTTTTTTACATGCATCCAGACAAATATACATTCTCTAGAATACTGGTGGTTCCAACTGAAGTTCTTTTTTGACAATGACTGTGCTGCCAGGATTACTTCTCAACAATTCAAGCTGATATCTGTACAGAAGTTGGTACTGGCCTTTGGTTGCATCTAGTTCTTTCTACATGACAATTGCCTTTGCTCTTTTCAGTTTTGAGATGCTTACCATAGCAAACATCTCCTCTTGAATTGTGGTTCTCATTCTTTCCAAACTCCATGTTGGGTTGGCCATTATGAACTTCTCATACTTCTCTACAATCCTACTAGCAGTTACTAACTTGTTGTCCCTCCTTGGGGGGCATGTGTGCAAATCATTTAGACTAGCCACCTGGCAGCTGTCTGTCCTTAAATTGGTTGACAACAAACATCTCCAGGTACATGTGGCCCAATCACATAGAGCTAACATCCTGTGTGACTCATTCCTCCTAAACCTTATCACCCTCCTCTCTAGCAAACTTTGCCTGATAACTGCTTTCTTGAAGTGTTTTTTCCTAGTGAACTTCATGCCAATCACAAACCTAGGACTAGGTGCACTCTTGTTGAACCTTGGGTAATAGCTGTGCTTGGTCTCTAAGTGCCCCTCACTTGCTTCCTCCTCTGACTCATCCTCTGCACTGCTATTAGCATATGGGGTGTCATTTGCATCATCATCAAGCTCAAACATGGTTGGCACAAAATTTGCCCTATCCAAGATGACATCATCCAGATTTGCTACTTGTCCACTCTTCATGCTCTTCTTGAATTCCTTAAACTTCTTTTAAATCTGTACAACTTCTTCATCTTCCTCAGATGAATTGTCATCTCCAGGCAAAAACTCACTGTCACTGCTGTCCTCTAAAATCGCTTTGTCATTCAAAACACTTGAAACTAGCTGACTCTCTTGGTCATCAACCACCTGCTTCCCCTCGTCCATCTTGCTAGGGTTGTACCACTCCCTTATAAATTTGATCTGTTTCTCTACATCTTCCCTACTTTCATGCTTATTATGAGCAACCAAGACATCTTCATCTAGATCTGTCAGTTCCTCATATCCACCTTCAAACTCACTGTCATCATGTTCTTCTTGCTCACCTTCATAGTTGTTGTCCTCATCATCCTCTTCCTCTTCTTCATCAACTGCATGTCCTTCAACATATATCTCTGCTACATCTCCTTCCTCAGTGTTGTTTGCCATTTCAATGCAAGTCTGATCATCCATCAGAACACGTAGGCCATTAGAAAGCTGCCTTCTAGGAACAAGTCAGTGCAACAATGCTCCTTCTTCAACAGTGCAATGATCCTTAAGGTGCCCCATAACCTCAGGGAGAGAGACTTTATCATGGTCAATGTATGACACCTTCACTTCTCCTCCCAAGTAATACACATTATTTCCTCTTCTCAAGAATTCTCCTCCATAATGAAACCGAATAGGAAGAGTATCCAGAGGGTCCATGGCGCATAAAATGTCCTACACTACATGCAATAGGAACCAAAAAACTCTTTCAGACTACCACTCTGAATGGACAACATGTAGCCTAGTAACAATGGAAGTACACTGTACATTGCTGATCACAAAATATCACGCAAAATCACAAAAATCTAAATATCAATTAGAGGCATTGCAAAATGAAGACCAAACCAAATCCTATCAAGTTAACATATCATACACAATGACTTAGTGCTATGAGTTGCCGAAGCAGAATATGAACGAGGAATTCCTAAGAACGATGACCATACCTGTTGAGCAGCGACGCGCACTTGGCCCAGAAGAAGAGGATGGCGATGAGGAGGAGCAAGGTGTTGGATAGGAGGGGAAGTTGTAGCCCACGTGCTCGAAGACGAACCAGACCATGGTGGCGCCCACAACGCCCGCCGCCAAGGCGTTCGTCTGCCGCCACAGCAGCAGGTCGGCGATTGGAACGGGTCCCGCGCGAGGAATGTTAGGAGCTGTCGATCCGCACCCGCACCAGCACCCTCCGCCGTCGCCGTCGCCGTCGTCGGGAGTTAGGGTTCGGGGTTGGGGAACGAACGGAAGAGAGTGAGAGGAGACAGTGCGAGTAAGTGGGCCGCGAGAAAAAGGAAAAAGGCCCAATACTGCGGTCGTCGTGGGTTGATCGGGCGGAAACCACCGTCGCGCCGACGCGAGGGCCATTTCTATATGGTTTACAGAGTTGATAGACTGCGGTTGTCTGGTTTTGAAGTTAGAGGGCTAAAACCAAACTGCTGCCATAGTTGGAGGGCCAAAAATAGACTTTTTCCTTTTAAATATTCACAGTGACAGGGACTAACAAGCTCTCTAGGCTCTAGTTTGCTAACCCAATTTATGTCCTATTTGTTTCTGCTACAAAATTTGAAAGCCTAACTCGTAGAAGGTGAAGATGTGCAATTCGTCAATTGCAAAACATGTACAGTGACTTTATCGATCTTGAAAACTGTGGGGTTAGTCTTTGGATTATTTAGTTTGGTACTCCCTTAATCCCAAAATAGAAGTCGTTATGGAATGCGTGCAGGTCAAACTTTTTCAACTTTGACTAGGTTTATAGAAAATGCATGCAATATTTATATCTCCAAATAAGTTTATTATGAAAGTATATTCAACTATCTATCTAATGATACTAATTATGTATTATAAATATTAATATTTTTATATATTTGATCAAAGTTAAAAATATGTTTGACTTCTCGAAAAGTGAAAATGACATCTATTTTGGGACGGAGAGAGTACCATTATAACGGCGTAGCAAGCAGGGCCTGCCTCAAGCTCGATGGTTGTTGTACTCGTGTTGCACTCTGACCCTCCTTCGTGCTTGCGGCTCAAGCTCCTCCCATCCCACATCAACGAAAATGTCGAAGGAAAACTCAGTGGAAGGAAACATAGGGCTTCATCGCCTGTAGCTACAGCTGGCTGTTACAGCAGCTGCGACTACGGTTTATCCTCCTCTTACAAAGCACTGTTGCCGCTTTAGCCGAACAGGCTCATATATATACAACAACAAAAATCATGTTATGTGAAGCTCATGCGTGTACCATCTCTATAGGATACTTTTTCCCCCATCCTTGTAATGTTTTTCATGATCTTAATGAATACTTTCAACTTTTGGGGAAAAAAAACGATGAGTCTGAGAAGCTGAGTTATTGAGTCTGGTAAGATGAGAGAAAAAAAAAAGATAAACTTCTATCAAAGGAATGTCAAAAGAAAACGATAGATAGAAAGGATAAACTTCTATCAAATCAAAGGAATGTCAACCGCACGCAGCGAAACTGGAGACGCGGGGATTCGAACCCCGTGCGCCTCTCTCGCATGCGAAGCGAGCGAGCTACGTCCCCATGTTCTATAACTCCTTGCAGGCACCTCACAAATCTTCATTACTAACTGCCAGTAGCTTGCCATTACCAACAATGATGCTCCTGCAATGAGATCAGCAATCGGGCGTTCGATTTGGTACTCGCATACTCGATCGTGTTGTTGAAGTACCTGCAAGTTCATCTTAATGTTGCAACACGAGCATACAGCAGACTGTGTGTGCTCCTGTACAGCTGACCGAACTGAGAAACCACCTGGCCGTGCTCGATCTCCCTTTGTTCGTTCGCTTGAGCTACTTTTCAATTATGGAACCATGTTTTTTTCTCACAACATTTTAACATAAGCTAAATTTCAGCATAAATGAATAAGTTTGACTATCCGTGAGTCCGGGAACAGACGAGGACTAGTGTTGAGTGCTGACACACAAAGACGATGATGCTCCCCCCATCCATGTTTCGCTGTCAGCGTGGATCGCATGCCCTGTTGTATAACCCACTAGGATCGTACTCTTGCATATTATTTTTTAGAGTTTGAGTACTCATGCGTATTTCTTCTGGGTATCAGCTCGTTCGTGACGTGCCTCGAGCAAACGCGAAACGGTCACGCTTCGCTTACTACTTGTGCTATAATTAAAATCGATCGGTGGGGGTAGGTAGGCAATTCAGGGCTCAGGATCGAGCTAGGTGAAGCCAGCAGCAGCCAAGCCTCTACCCTCGTAGAGCATTAGCAGCACAGAGGAGAGCCAGCCTAGTGCGCCGCTCGCGCTAGCCTCCTCTCGTCCTCGATCGATCGAGGCCGCGCAAGCTAAGCAGGACATCATCGTCATCGATCCATGGCCGCCGGCCGCCGCCTGGACGTCCCCGTGGTGGACCTCGCGTCCCCGGACCCTCGCGCCGCCGCCAAGTCCACCCGCCAGGTCCCATCGAGCATTCGAGCTCCGCTCCTTTTCATACGTATACCTTGCTTCTTTGCAAGAGTTTCCTGCTTCGTAGCGCAGCTACTACGCCTATACTAACACAGTGTAAAAGCAATGCGTGTAGCAGGCGTGCGTGGAGTACGGGTTCTTCTACGTGATCAACCACGGGATCGAGCGCGCCCTGCTGGAGCGGGTGTTCGCCGACAGCCGGAAGAGTTCTTCGAGCAGACCATGGAATGGAGGAGAAGATGGCGCTGGGGAAGAACAGCAGATACAGGGGCTACACCTGGCCCTACTCCGAGAAGGTCGACGACTCCCCCGAGTCACGAGGTCAGGATCGGAGTTCACATGAATGATAAGCACCATCACCACTCCAATAACAACATGACCCCTTAGACCTGTTTGATGCAAAATACTTTTAGAGTTTTAGAAAAATACCATGGTTTGACAAACAATTTGATTTAAATTAAAGTGTCATGAAAGGTTTGGATGTAGTTAATTAACAAACTTAAAGGTCTTGAAAACCTTAGTATTGTTAAATTGTAGTAGTCTTTTGAAGTTTTATAAACTCCACTCTGAACCTCTTGTTTCTAAATCATGATTTTGTACGTATATTAGTTCTAAAACTTCCTAACACTACAACATCTAAACAGGGCCTTGTAAAAAATTACACAACCCTGTTATGAAAAACAATATAACATAGGATTAACATATAAATCTACATATAGATTATCCACCAATACTACTATAGAAAAACAATTAAAACAACTTCTAATTTTAAAGGCTTTTACATGTATGCCATTAAGAAAGTTTGTAATTACACAGAAGCCATTAAAAAAGGTGACCACACACATGTGCCACTGCTCTAAACTTATTTGCCTTACATGCTATTTCGTCCATGTTCTACGCTAACATTGGGTAACGGAGGGGAAAAAAGACCAGCATGCCCTAAGATTCACGTGTAGCGAACATGCCCTCAGCTTCGGCATGGCGCGGAGCCTGTCCGACTCGGTGATGACGTGGTTGCGGGTGATGTCGGCGAGGGAGGTGCAGCCGCTGAGCGCCATGGTGAGCTCGAACTCGTCCCGCAGCATCTGCAGGACGTTGGACACCCCGGCCTCGCCCGCCGCCGCCAGGGAGAACACCACCGGCCTGCCGACCTGCAACAACCAACCGCGCGCATGCGTCCACCGGTCAACAAGCAAACTCCGACAGCAGGAAGACGTTAGACGTCTGCGTGTTCACTGTTCAGTGCAAGCAGCTAGCTTATGAATACGCCGGCGGCGCCGAGGGCGAGCGCCTTGAAGACGTCGGTGCCTCGGCGGACGCCGCCGTCGAGGAAGACGGGGAGCTGGCCCCGGGCGGCCTTCACGACCTCCTCCAGCGCGCTGATGGTCGCCGGCACGTAGTCCAGCTGCCGCGCGCCGTGGTTCGACACGATGATCCCCGCCGCGCCGTTCGCCACCGCAAGCCTCGCTGCGATGTAATGCAACAACATTAATTTTGTCCACTGATGAAACAAGCAGAGAGCGAGCTTACTGTCTTCAGCGGTGAGCACTCCCTTGACGAGGATCGGCATCGTGTGGTGATGGTCTGCAGCCACTTGACGTCTTTCCAGCTCAGGGTGCGGTCGACTTGGCCGGCGACGTAGGAAGCCAGCCCTGAATCAGCAGCCTGCTCAAGCTCGGCGCGCACAAAACTCTTGCATCAGTGAGTAGCGAAAAGGCCCAACAGATTGGCGCCAAAGCACCATCACGTTGCTGAAGCTGAGGGCATGTTCGCTACACGTGAAGCTGAGGGCGTGCTGGTCTTTTTTCCCCTCCGTTACCCAACGTTAGTGTAGAACATGGACGGAATGGCATATAAGATAAAGAAGTTTAGAGCAGTGGCACATGTGTGTGGTCACCTTTTTTAATAGCTTCTGTGTAATTACAAACTTTCTTAATGGCATACATGTAAAAGCCTCCTAATTTTATATCTAAGTTATCCACCCTGTCTTTATGATAGATTATCTAAGGAGTCCGTTAAACTTGCATATACATTACTAATTATGTCACCTATGAAATTATCAAACTCTAAACTAATTCCCTAAGTTTGCATCTATATTATCACCCCGCTGTTATGATAGATAGTCTACGTACAAATTGACATCTAAGTTACTGATTCTCACATTATAAAAGAAAATAAATATCTCCTCAAATCTATGTCTAAATTACCAACATTTATAGTTATACAAGATGTTTAAATAATTATAAATTACCTACTTCTATTAATATTAAAAACTAACTAAAAATAAACATGAATGCATAAGCCATAAATAGATATTTATGTTTTAGCAATCATGAAAAATGTTTCCTTAATGACTCTTATATAATGCACTAACACATTATTTTTTTTTTATCAATATCCATGATAATGGCTCTGTTCGGCTTACCTCATATTCGGTTTGTTCGGCTTGTTTTTTCAGCCGGAACAGTGTTTTTCTCTCACAACAATTCAGCCAGAACAGTGTTTTTCAACCAGTTTCAGCTAAGATTCAGACCTGCGAACGGGGCCAATAATTTATACTTCCTCCGGTCCAATTTATAAGGCATCTTCTGACATGACATGATCTTCTAAATTACACTTTGATCATTTATTTATTTGTATATTATATTGTTTATGATTAAACTTATGATCTTCTAATAGGATCAAATTTGTATTACAATAGTTAAAATGTATTAGCCAAATTATTGGTCAAAGATTATAAAGTTTGTCTCTTGACCTATGCGAAATGACTTATAAACTGGACCAGAGGGAGCATAAGTTGTTATTTTTAGATGATTCATAAATCTAAGCTGAAATATTATGACATGTTCAATGATAGTACAACTGTAACTGCTCCATTCCCTATAAAAAATAATACTACACGGTTAATTATTTGATATGAAAATTCAAAATCTTGATTAGCACTCAACGAGGTTAGAGCATACAAAAGTCAACTATGACCTTCTGCTCTTTGATATTTTTTTGGAGTAAACAATGATTATTAGGTTTGAATATTAGTATCCTCTTGAACAAGAGTTTTTTAATGAAAGATATAGTAAGTACAAGAGTTTCAATGTAACTTGAGGATAAAAGATTTGTAGCTACAAACATGATCAAAATTTAAAAATCTAATTCTTGATTCATGACGTCATGAGACACCACCACAACAAGAGCCACCATAACTACAGTTTAACTAAATGCACATTGAAAATACATGGAGGTGTCATGCAGAGGAAGAAGAACTATAGATATACGGATTAGAACAAACACATAAAGTGTAGCACCTGGTTTTAAGAACAAAACCAAATACACACCATATGTGAGTCCAGAAAGTTAAATCTCACATATAGCTACAAATAAGGGTAATATCGAAAGACAATACTCAATATATAACGTACTTAGTATAAAGGATATAACCTTAGACAGCAAATAACAGAAAGACAACTCTGATCTTCGAGTGAAGACTCCAATTCCACAGGGACATCTAACTGGTTGATCACAAGCTTAACTCCTCCAGACTAGCAATCTAGTACCCATCTAGGATTTTTCTAAAGATTTAAAAAGTAAAGCAAGCGTAAGTACATGTCGTACTCAACAAATATAACATGGGGTTCATGAGGCTCAAAAGGCTAACACTGGTTAACTGCGATTAGCTTTTAATGAGTCATGATTTTAGCAATAGGGTGGCAACAAGTTTATCCACAAGCCCACATAAACACATGATCAGGTAAACATGAATAATAAATAGCATAAACAGTAATCATTAGTGAGCACCTTCATCATCAGTATCATCAGTGTTCATCATCTATTCCGTAAGGGTCCAAGGCTGCTCGTGACCGTGAGCACGGCTGATATACCAATTTTACACTCTACAGAGGTTGTACACTTTCACTGTGAGTCGTGATTTACCCTTTCGCCCGAAGCGGCCAACCTCTTGACCCACTACCAAGGAAGGTCGGCAGGGTTCACTACGAAGCCTTTCAAAAGTTCATCAAACAAGTTAGGACCACTAAGGTTTCCCGATTAATAAGCATGAACCCCCCTCCAAGGAGTGACTAACAAAATACCAAGAAATTAAAGTGCACCCTCTTGGCAGGCCGAGATCATACCTGTCGAAGCCCCTCTTGCACATAAAGGTAACCACTAACAAGCTAGAATAGGTCTTTCCCCTATCAATAAGCATGAACCCCCCTCCAAGGAGTGACTAACAAAATACCAAGAAACCAAAGTGCACCCTCTTGGTAGGCCAAGATCATACCTGTCAGAGCCTATCTTGCGTCATAAAGGTAACCACTAACAAGCTAGAAAAGGTCCTCATATTGAGCTAAAGCCCGAGCCATGTAGCCCTCATAGCTGTACTATAAGTCCCGGATGTTCGCTTACAGATAAGTCCTTAGGAAGAGGAATCTAGAGCACCATAAAAATAGCCCAATGCTCTAGCCCCTTTGTTCTATGTTGCTAAAAAGCATCTTTTAATGTTTATTACATATACCATTAGTCAAGTTATAAGATCATGGCTTTAGTTGAGCACTAGCATCATACTACCCAATGCAATAATCCATAGGAATCCAGGATATCAAATATCTAAAAAATTACTATGGTTGTCAAGGTAGACATATGCATATGATTAAAATGATATTAAGGTGAATGGAACAACCAGAAAGATCCCATGCTATACTTGTCTTAAACTCAAATCATTCTTCCATTGAATTGTAACCTCCAAAGGACTTCTTCTGGATCACCAACTTCTTTTATATCACCAACGCAAAGCTCACCGACTAGACATGATCATAAAGCACCACACAAGCATCTATGCAAGCATACACAAAGCAAACAATAGATCTAAATTAGAACAGTACATCAAATATAAAATCAAGATAAAAAGTTTATAAAATAAATCTATATCTCGCTATGAACACATACGTGAAAAGCACTCTAATCAGAGCTATAACAAAAAAGTTATGAATTAAACAAGATTTCCTTTAATAAAATAATAGATTAAATCTAACCTTAAATTTCAAAAGTTGAAAATATATTTAACAATAGGATGAACATGTAGATTACTCAATTACGAATCTAACGCAACTTGAATGGATCCAAACGGAGTTAAAACAAAGATTTTATGGCCTAAATAAGACTAGTGGCAAAACTGTAAATAAATGAAAACGTATTTTGAATCTAACCGAAGAAACTATGTTTTCAAAAGAAGAAAACGTATTTTGAATCTAACAGAGGGATTTTATGCTTTTTGAAAGAGAAAACGTATTCTGGAAGTGCTCCATCGACTGCGTGTTATATTACACGAAACTGTAGGGGCTCTTTAGCAAATAAACCCGTCGAAGGGGTACGGGCGATCTTGGACCGTTGGATTGAATCTAGACGGCCAAATTAGAAAGGAGGGAGAGAGAGAGTCACCGGTCGAAGAAGGAAACCAGCGCGACGGAGCTCCATTACCGGCGGCGAGAAGCTCACTAGAGCGCTTGGTTTGGGTTCTAGAGGCCACGGTTTGACGAGCCGAGAGCATAGGGAATAAGAGGAGAAGATGGAGAACTCACCTAGGGCCTTCTTGCAGTCGACGGTGGGTCTAAGTGTCAGGCAGCGTGGCAGCGACGGCGAGAGGAGGAGAAAAATCTAATTTACTACACGAGGTATTTCCTAAACTAGGGACTCCCCTTACGGTAGTTTTGATGTGCTTTGCCCAAGGGGTTGGTACATATTTATAGGAAGAAAAACTTTCCACATCTACATCAACTAGCAATATGGTACTAATTGATGTTGCACCCTCCACATTTACTAATGGACCTAAATAATCATTAAAGTCCATTAGTAAATAAATGCATGGGCCTTTGAGATTTATTAGGATTATTGCACATGTGCTTTGAGAGTTGGTTGGAAAATGAGATATATTATTTATTTTTGGAATTAATTAATTTCACGAATAAAATAATTCTAGAAAAGTTCAGAATTGATATTTAAGCCACGAAAAATACTCCGAGACCTCTAAAAATTTGGGAAAATTCCCAGAGATACTTTGGAACATGATGAATCCAAATAAAGTATTTGGAGCTCATGAAAAGATTGTTGGAAACTTGTAACATAAATATTAAGGTGAAGGATGTAGAAATTAAACTCCAGAAAGAAGCTAGAAAATTTCTAGAGATAGATATTCGTCTCCTAAACGTATTTTAAAAAAAACACATTTTGCACATAGAAACACAAGGTGCGACCGGCATGAATGCAACAAACATGTTTCTACCTTAAGATAAATTTTAATCTAATGAAAATTTATTATTTCCCCATTTTTTCATGAGCATAAAAATTCAAAATTAAATCATTTTAGCTCTATTTCAAGATAAGCAAATTTTAGGGTGTTACATAGAGTAATTGATAAGTTTATCACAACCAGATAAAGATTACAAAGTACCTATATGTGTATTGTGTTAGAAAATAAACACATCATAGAGAGAATGTGAAATGATAAATTTGTGGGTATTAGACACAAAATTCAAATGTTTATGTTTCCTAAGTTTCTAGCTCATATAGGAGCATCGATTGATGGGACTTCCAATCAGAACAAACATTTGTGTGAAATCCATTCCCCACATCCTCACCGCAACCCACACACTTTTGAGAGTTCATAAGGTATCACAACTTCTTAAAATTTCTTTGATATGTTTGAGATCCACAATTGTGACAGGTGATAAGTTTATGTAGGAGATTCCAAGGAGACATTTTATATTGGCCCAATGGATGATAAAAATTTGGAGAATAACATTAATCAGTGACCTTCTGAAGGTATTTATTTGTCATGTACTACCAAGGATAGATGTTCTTCTGGCAACCCATTACCGTTATTCTAGATTATTCTACATTTATATATGACGAACATTAATCGTTTGATGGGATATCCATTCTACTATTTTTTTTCAAAAGAATAAACGATTGCTCAATCCTCATCTAGCTAAATTATTTGTAGAACTCTTCCCTTCCTGGAAAAAGACTATGCAATCATACCATGCAAATTCATTGTAAGTTCTGTTTGTTTTGTACTACTCCCTCCATCCGGATATATATGCCAAGGCAACACTAGTAGAAAACCAAAGGACTCATTTACCCCTCTAATCCTTCATTTCTCTCCGTCATCGATCAACGAGAGCAGATAGAACCACTTCTCCTTTTTTTTTTTGTTGTATCTGTAGCCTTTTTGAGATAGGACCCACCATATATCATGGTCTAGATAGCTACATTTGCATACTTTATGGGACAACTCAGCCTGTTCGGGAGGCCGTATCGTATCGTGGATTATTTACTGCTGGCTGGTTTGGTGTGAGAGAAAAACACTGTTCCCGGCTAGAAATTTACGATCGTTTACGAGCAAGCGAACAGGCTTATATTAGAGTTGGCTTGCATGCTTTCCCGAACAGAGGGAGTATCCAACAAACAATATATCTTTGATAGTTGTGGTACTATATACCAACCTCAAAGTTTCATGGTTGCATTTTCATGGTAGTTTCATAGAACTCTTGTTTCTATCTTTTGTATTGCTCTTCCTTTCCAGGGCTACAGGCAAAATAATATTGTCCCTAATTGCTTTGAGTTTGGACCTTGACACTGAATTCTTTCACAAGAACGGTGCATTTGAAGCCCCTTCAGTATTTCTTCGATTATTACACTATGCAGGTAAATTTCATCTCTTTTTCTGGCTTTATTATAATTTATATGCAATAGAACCTAATTATTGCATTTCAGGTGACGTAAATGGTCCAGACAACAAAGACATTCACCCCATTCGCTTGTTGGTTTTAACCAGCCAACAGTGTTTTTCTCTCACAACAAACCAGCACCGGCTAGCCCAATCCAGCCTAAAAACCAACCAGCGAACACGCCGATAGTTGGTGAAGTAGCGCACTCAGATTATGGAATGCTAACCCTTTTAGCAACGGATGGAACACCTAGCTTGCCTGCATGGTTTTTTTTCACAAGTTCAAATTGATGAATTTACATAGTACTATACTTTTTACGTAATCATTAGAAAAATGTATATATTCACTTAGAACGATGAAACACGATAACTCTTTTTATATGCTCACATGTAAATTATGGATCTTTTTTGTTCAGTCAAAACATCATAGATCTTTTACTTGTTCCTTGTAGATATGCAAAGAAAAAGATAGATATCCTCAGATATCGGAAGATGTTCACCACATTGATGGGTAATACTTATTTCCTGATGTTTATGAACAGAGATCCCAAATACAATAATACAGTAGCCTTCCAACATATTTACTCACAAAAATTTGAAGTGCTTTATTTGTTAGGTTGATCTCCACCAATTTGGCCCAACGGTCGGATTGGGCCCTTGATCCGCGCCTAGATCTAGGGCGCTAAGCTGTTCTAAGTGACTGGTAGCCCCCATCGCATAGCACTATAAATAGGAGGTAGGGGCTGGGACTCGAGACATGAGGTTTTCTGCAGCCACTAGCCCCACCGTGATTCCTAGCCCTAGTCCTATCTAGAAGGGCATGTTGTGAGCGACAGAAAGCTCCACCGGCCTTCACCGCCATCACTGGACCGCGCCACCACTATGATTCTACCCCTACTCCAACACTAGAGGCGTGTCGTGCCGCGCCATGGCAAAGTTCATCACCAAGTCATTCCATTAAGCTAAGTATTACCCACTATCTACGCCTAGAAGTACTTTTAGTTCTATCAATGGTATCAGAGCCATGGTTGCTAGTGGGTAGATCTAGATCGGGGTAGAAAAGTGAAAAGAAATCAAGAAGGAGATGAATCAGATTGAACCCTAACCCTAACCCTAGATGGATGGATGGAGAAAGGGGAGGACCTACCCGGTTCCTCGCCGCCGTCGCTACCGCCACGCGTGGGAAGAAGCGACCGAGCCACAATCGTCGCCATGTGTGCAAGCCCCGACTGAGGGCACCATCACAGGACCGCTCGACAGCGGCACGCTCACCCACTGGGGAGCGCACGCTCTGGTGAGGGTACTCGCAGTGGCGCCGCCCTTCTTCTCCCGCGTCTGCTGCTTTGAGGGCAGACAAAGGAGAAAGGGATCTAGGGTTTAGGGAAGAGCGCGTGTGGGGGCACAAAGAGCACCACCGTGGTGCCGCTCGATGGTGCCGCATGCGTGCACCAGTGAAGGGCACCACAGTGGCGCCGCTACCTCCTGCGTCGATCTCGGGTGCAACGTCTGTGGTATGCGATGAAGAGTAGCTAGGGTTAGGGTTCAGGGAGTGGAGCTACGTGGAGTCAAGGGCACCGTCGCCCAGACCACTCGACAATGGTGTGCTCAGCCTCGAGCGAGCGAGCTCACCGGCGAGGGGACTAGCGGCGGCACCACTTTGTTGTGCCTCTTGTTTCTCCACCGCGGTGCTGAGGAAAGAAGAGGGAGAAAGTGTAACACCCTCGGTGTTACCGCTTAAACAATTTCCTAACTATGTCATGAGCATCTTGTTTTTGTGATAATGTATGTGATAAAGTGTGTAGATCAATTTCTGTAACTCAAAATGATCAATAAAAATGCTAAACGAAAGTTGATTAGATTGTTCATGCATATCAAGTAGGGTTTGAAACTAATTTTGATTGAACAAAAATACTATAGAACATGTATATGACACTTAAATAAAGTTTGAAGTGCAAACTTTGTAGATGACAATAAAATACTTGCTGTAGAAAAAATAATGTTACTACCTGGTATTTCTAATAGTCTAGAAACAGAACTTGAAAACAAATCTAGCTCAAAAACTTAGAAATTTTCAAGTTTGCCAACAGCTAGACATTGCTATATTTAGCAATTTATTGTGAGAGATTGGGTTAAAGGGTGTAGTGTTATAGCTCGATTTGGTAGTCTCATATGCCATATTGAGCATGGTGAAGCTGGTTTGGCTCCTGGAGCAACCGTTTGGTCGTGTTGAGCGCTTTATAATTCATGCGCGTCACATGTCTCAGGCTGGTTGGCCACGTGGCCACGATCACTGCTCTCGGGTGTTCAGTGTCACCGCATTGGTCACACGTGCGCAAGCTACTATGCGCAGCCAAACGTGGCTATGGCTCGGTTGCTGCTGGCCCCACTGCGCCATGACAAAGCCACTGGATATTTTGTCAGTAGTACATAATGTCTTTCATGTTTTCCAATTAAAGAAGTGTTTATAGGTTCCTGAGGAAGTGGTGAAAATTAAAGGACTCACTCTCCAATCTGATCTTTCTTATATTGAGCATCCTGTCAAGATCTTAGATAAAAAAGAAAGAGTGACTAGAAACAATGTGGTGAAATTTTATAAAGTTTGGTGGCAAAACCACTCAGAGGATGAAGCAACGTGGGAGCAAGAAAGTTATATCTTGAAGCATTATCCCCACCTTCTTTCTAGTTCACCATGGTAATTGTTTAAATCAAAATTTATTTCTTATCTCTTGTCCCACACTAGGCACAAGAAATCTCAGGACGAGATTTTGTTTAAGGGGGTAGAGCTATAACACCCTCGGTGTTACCGCTTAAACAACTTGCTAAACTATGTCATGAGCATCATGTTTTTGTGATAATGCATGTGATAAAGTGTGATGCCTCTAGCCTGGCTATGGCTCGGCTACCATAGGCCCCGCCGTGCCATGACGAAGCCACTGTCGGTGCTATCACCTCGCTGTCATGTCTGCCACTACTGCTTCACCGCGCTGCTGACCCGCCTTGCGCCACGACGCTGCCGCTGTCGTCGCATCGTTATCGTGTCCACACCTATCCGCTGCATCTCTATGCTGTTGCTGGCCCAGTGTGTGTCTCCTCTGCCGCACGCACGTGGTCGGGCTCGCCGTCGCCTTGTCATTAACGACACTGTGGCCGCACGGGCCACACCGATCAGGCGCACGCGCACCTGTCGACTAGCGCCAGCGCATGGGTCTTCCGATCTCACTGCTCATGTCCCGCCAAGGCGAGGACGAGCCGAGCCCACCTGCCATGCCCCATCTCTCTCTTTCTCTTTCTTCCTCTGCTTTCCACCGCCGTCGGGTCGTGGTCACGGTGAGTCAGAGAGCGAGCACCTATCATTAATTCCTCGGCCCCATGTCTCTACCTTTATGTCCTCTCGTGATCACACCCACCCCACTTTGATTACGGCTAGGTTGAGCTCTAATTTTGGAGCTTTGCTCCTGCCGCCACGCCATTAAGGCCTAGCCCACCTCATCATGGCCAGCTCCAACCTCGCCATCTCACGTCGAATTGACCGGACCACTAGCCCCACCTAGAACCCCTCTTCATCATACACACGCTAGTCGCAGCCCTAGTGCCACCTCCATGCCACTGACACGGCCATGTCGCTACGGTTTGTCATTGAGCTCGCTGCGCGCACGTGGCTAGACTTGCTCGGGGCGTCTCCGGCTAGGACAACGCCACGGGTAGGATCATGGTGCGTCACTGATGGTTACCCATCACCTCTATTATTTGTTGTATGCTATGGCTCACCACAATACGGTTGCCACCGTTGTAGGTCGTCACCGTTGGGGAGAGCCCGCTCTGCTTCACCCTCGTTCGTGCAACCACCGCCCATCGTCGCACGTTGGCCCATCGATGAGCATATGTCTCCTAGCTAGGTTTGCAAGGGTCTTGGGTGGCCAGCGTACTGCCTAGTGCCACCGCCCACCGCGCCGGCGAGCGTGGGGCATCTCGGGGACCTCTTCGGTGCGAAGGTGAAAAGATACGAGGGCTCCATTGCAAAGTCGTTGTCTATAGAAATAGTATGTGTAGTGTTCACGCTATTGTCTGATAACATGAGGGTGTTTTTGCAAGAGTGCCAGCACATGCGGGCTCCCTGCCACGAGCCACCTCTGTGCGTAAGCCGCTCCCCGTGTGGGCCACGTTGGGCCGAAATTGGTTTATCTTTTTTGTGGAAAATAGAAATAGCTTTTCATTTTAATTCTGAGCCAAACTTTGGTAATTAATATAAAACAATGTAGATATCCAAAAACTGTGAAACAAATTTTGTTAGGTTCCTAAAATTATGCTCTATCTGTTAGGGCCTGTTTGGTAGGGCTCTGGCTCCTCTGAAGGAGCAGCTCCTCTGGAGGAGCTAAAGCCGTTCTGGAAAACGTTTGACAAAATGACTTTTTCGCACTAGACGACGTGAACCCACAGCAAGGAGCCGCACGAAGCTCATTTTTGAGGCTTCTCCTACGTAGGTAAAAAATGACTCCGGCTCTTGACCGGCTCCCCATACCCTTTCTAAAACAAGCGTTTGGCACAGCTCCTGCAGGAGTCAGAGCTGAAGCCCCTGCAGGAGCCCTGCCAAAGAGGCTCTTAGTGTATTTAGTTCATATATGTGCTGGTTGATACAAGGAGTTATTAAATTATTTGAGAGTGCTCAATATTATTAAGTTAATTATAATAGGAATTTTTGTGGTAGATTGGTGATAGCAAAAATCCTGAAATTTTTATAGTAGCTTTATTGTATTATTATGTGCTCACTATAATTTTTGTAGCCCTAAAATAGACTATTTAGTATGGTAGCTAGATACCCATTAAGGCTAAATAAATAATGGCATGATATTGGTTTATAAAAATTAAGAATTTGTAGGGAGCTTGGAATCTATTTGGTAGAGATAATGATTAGCTTAGTATCTTAGTCATTAGAGCTAGCTTAGTAGCTTAGCATGTGTATTCTTATTTTAAGAGTTGTTGTTGCCAAAATACTAAGTGTTACATCATTGTTGCATGCATGTAGAGAACGAGTTGGTGGAGTTCGTCACCGCCAAAGAGCAGGAGTACGAGGAGGTGATTGAGGAGTACGAGGATGATGTCCTTGTGCAGGAGGAGGTTCTAGAGTCACCACTGGCTGAACTAGCTGGCAATCCGCCTACCCAAGGCAAGCCCCGGTGCATAACCCTTATTTTAAATGATCACTGGATATATATGTGTGTGTGTGTGATATGCATTTATGTTATAGGATTTATATTGAAACTACATGCATAGATAATCTACCTATGAGTCCTACTAGCATAGGTCGAGTAGCTGCTATGCTTGGGCTATCGGTAGCGTGAGTAACCTGCCGTTACTCATAATAGGTGGTTATTATTATTACTCTCATGATGAAATGGTGAAAGGAAATAAATACCGGACAGAGATATGGTATGGGTATTGGTGGGTGTAATAGGTTGTGTCCCATGGCCAATGGGACATAGCTTGATTACACCGTTTTCCCTGTCCGTGTCGGTTAAGGACTGTCCATTGTTGTGGATTCTAGTCAGGTCCTAGACTTATTATCCTGAGCACATACTTGCTTATGTGAGTGGAAAGGATCGTTGCTCTCATGTCATGGGTTTTGGCTCTTTCTGGACCGACGGATTGGAGGTGGGGATGGTGGAAGTCTAGGCACCACACTGAGTCCAGGACTTAGGAGTGGGGGCTTAGAATTGAAGTTTGGACGGAGACCTTGACCCCTTGATAGGAGAGTGATGGGTTGGTCTTGCTTATGCCTGGGGTACAAGCGGAGCATATGTTTGAGGGTACCTAGCTAGGATACATTAGTTAGTGAATCATCGTGTGATACGATATGGCTTGGCTATGATCTAGCACCATAGTAAGAACTGGAAGATGAAAGAGAGTAAATGGATCTGATTGCTCAACTCTTGCTTGAAAGTAGAACAGGTGCTTACATAGAATGGTTAGCTAATGAACTAATCATGACTGCTAATAAAACACATACATAAGGATTCACTACTAGTAATGTTTTTCACAAACAAAAAGGAAACTCAGCAAACCATAAAGCTTATCATATCCTTTGGAGTCGGGAAATTATTCCCACTAGTCGGGTAGGTCTTGCGAGTACATTGTGTACTCAGGGTTTACTTATCCCTATTGCAGGTGCAACTTGAGGAGTGGCTGTTGTGTGGAGGATTCTTCTGGTGGGCACAGACGGATCCTTGTATCTTATCGTTAGATGTTTATTTCAATTCCGCTGTTTAAATTCTGCACTCTAAACTTGGTATTGTAATAATGTATTTTTGAAAACTCTTGTTGTATGAAATGGACTAAGTATTATAAACTCATTCTCATTATTAGATCCTGGATGAAAAATGTAGATTATTCGAGTTCTCCTTTGGGGTGTACTCGATGGGACCGTCCGATGTAGCTTACTTTCGGGGTGCTTAGCGTCTAGTGAAAGACGAGCGCCTCTAGAAGCATGCTATTTCAGGCGATTCTGCCACAAAAAGCGAAGAAGGAAATGATGCTAGGGTTTGGGCGAACCGACGTGGCGGTGATTTTTATTCTGCTAAGATCGTCGCTCGACTGTCCAATCAAGATCAAAGGCTTCGGGTGAGCGGACCAAATTCAGGCTAGGTGGGCGAGTGAATTCCTGGCCTAGGCCCAGATTGTGGCCTGGGCATGGGGGAGGCGCTGCGCCCGTGTGCGAGTGGGCCGCACGCTACTACTGCGGGCTGGGCCACGTAATGTTTTCAGAAGCAGAGTTTTGTTTTATTATTTTTAGAAGCAGTTTTGATGAGTTTTATCAAGTTTTGAATCTCTATCAAAATTTGAACCAACGGGATAATTTTTTTATAGAGTAGATGAATAAAGTAAAATGCTTCTAAAAAGTAGATAAAGAACTTTCTCATGTTTCTGCTGATTCGAAGAGCAGTTACATTTAGTAAATTATGATTATGTTTAGCCTCTAATTAAATTAGAACCAACAAGCAAATCTAAATTAGCGGAGTAGTCCATTTTTGTTTATGTTAAATTATAGTATTGTTATTTTCTAGCCAACGTTGATGATAACAATATTATAATGAGTTTAAGGTTGAAGTTTAAATCTCTGATAAATTTTACACCAAGATGGTCAATTTTTCAGAGAGTAGATAAATACCAAGAAATGCTCTTGAACTAATAGAATGTATTTGGTTATCAAGTTTCTGCTGCAATGATGTTGATTATCTTCTAATTAAATTCGAACCAACGGAAGAATTTAATTTTGAAGAGTAGTTATATGTATTTCAAGTTGATTTATGAGTTTTATGCATTAATTCTATTTTCTATCCAACGGTGATGTAGAATTGATGCAGAAGCATCTTGTATGTTTTATTTTTAACCAACGAGATCACTCGGCTGCATGCTAATGGGCTACAATGCTTGGCTATGTGAAAGAAAAGGCTTGAGTCAAGCCAGTTCAGGACTGTTTTTTGTTAGTTTACCAATTTTATGATTAAATTGGAACCAATAGGAATATTTAATTAAAAAATAAAGTATAAGTGAATGTTTTATGATAAGAGTTGCAATAAGTAACATGCATGTCTAATTTGACCAATATTGGATTAAGCATGCGTGTTTGTATATAGATTTATCCCGCATGGGGAGAAGTTATGGCATAATACTTATGCTAGTCAATCCTGCATGGTGGAAGCAGTTTTTGTGATGATTCACATGTTTTGTATCCCGCATAGCGAGAAAAGTTTGGGTAGCTCTTATGCTATCCTAGTATTGACCGTGGCACAATAGAAATGCATCGTCATGGTCAATACAAACCAAAAGATAAGAAAAGATGCAAGCGTGACTTGCAAAAGTACTGCTAATGAAAGACCTCATTGAGTTCTTGAAGTGAAATAAGGAAAGTGTACTCCTATATGGATCAAGAAATAACTTTATTTGCATGGCATAAACATGTGAATGAAGTAAGTCATAAGTGTCTTCTCGTTCACAGTTTTTCTGAATAGTTCTCAAAATTATGGCCGTATAGTTCATGCCATATTTCGAGGGAGAGAATTGTGAGATGAATTAAGAGTAAGAATTAAGATCAATTAAGAAACTACTCTTTATTAAGAGTGAGATAAAGATGTTGATGAATGTGTACTCTTCATTAAGAGTGAGATAAAGTTTTTGATGAATGTGACCGTCGGTCACAACTATGATACCCTTAAGCAGAGAAATAGTTAAATTCCTGGACCTTTTAAAGTTCCGACAAGAAGATAGCGTAGTCAGCCTCAAAGATGTTAAGGTGGTGCTTAAAGCACTATATGAGGTTTTAACAGATTAAACCCAAAATAATATATTTGAAGATACACCATCTTTAGAAAAGATGGGAAGATCTAGGGGAGCATGGTATATAGAGGTATGTAGAGACCTAAGACTTGAAGAGAAGAGAGACTGCGTGCCTTCTCTAGTGACTCAGAAGCAATAAGTTTTTTAATACCTGTTGATGTTGTATGACTAATACAACACATGTTGTTAGCTCTTCGAAGAAGATGAATAATGTAAACAAGGATCTTATAATACAGGAGTCTGTAGAATCAATTGCCTCTTGGCAATGAAGAGCAAAAACAACCCCATATGAAAGTGCCAGTAGATGAGGCCTCAGAAGGTCTCAAAGAATTAGTAAACTAGTTTTTTTGATGACTATGAAGTCTATGTTATTAAAGAAATTCAAATGGAGGGTGATCCCACCTCATTTGAAGAAGCCATGAGAAGCGTTTACTCGTTTAAATGGCAATAAGCTATGGAAGTTGAAATGAATTCGATGAATACTAATGATGTTTGGGACTTAGAAGAAATTACTGATGGAGCCAAAACAGTAGGCTGTAAAAGGGTCTACAACACAAAACGTGACTCTAAAGGGAATGTAGAAAGATATAAAGCATAGCTTGTAAGAAAAGGCTTTACGTAAAGAGAATGAATAGATTGCGATGAGAGTTTTCTCTCTAGTCTTATGCAAGTATTCTTTTAGAATCATAATGGTGTTCATGGCACATTACGATTTAGAGTTACATTAGATGGATGTAAAGACGACATTCCTCAATGGGGATTTGTATGAAAACGTTTACATGGCATAACCCAAAAGGTTTTATCGTGAAAGAAAATAACATATGGGATGCCACCTGTAGAAATCCATTTATGGGTTAAAAGTAAGTCTCTAGATAGTAGTACTTGAAGTTGATGAAACGATAAGAAAGTTGGGTTTTAAAGAAAATGAGGACAATAGCGTTTATGCGAAGTTCAAGAATGAAAAATTCATTTGCCACATCCTATGAATAGATGACATTCTACTTACTAGTAGTGATGTTAATCTGTCATTGGAGTAGAAGAAGTTTTGTCCTTGAGTTTTAATGTGAATATTCTTGGTGAAGCGTCATTGGTTCTAGGAATCGAAATTCACCGAGATAGAAGAAAATGGGATATTAGGACTATTGCAAAGGCATACTTAGAAAAGATTCTAAAGAAATAAAGTATGCATGCGGGTAAACTTACACCTGCTCCTATAGTCAAGGGTAATAGATTTGGAAACTTTAAGTATTCCAGGAACCAATATGAGATCGATCAAATGAACATAGTTCCATATGCTTCAGCTGTTGGAAGCTTGATGAGTGTACAAGTACAAGTAAGAACTTACCCTATCGTAGTTTACGTACTCGGGATATTTTGATAGAAGTCCAGTCTAAATATAGATCACTGGAATAGAGTTGAGAATGTCTTGCAATTTTGCAAAGTATCATAGGCCTCATGCTGAGTAAGAAAGAACAGGTACTCTCAAATAGTTGAGGGTACAAATGTTAAGTCTTGACGAGATGTGTAGTGAAATCCACGGTAGTTGCTAACACTCGTAGTTGGAGTATTATTATGGAAAAGCTCCAAAGAAACAGTTGCGGTGTCATCTGTAATGCATACTATAGTATAGCTTGACATTAGGCTTAAGGAACAGGCAAAAGGTGGTTAAGGGAATCTATACCCAGATTTAACAATGGTAGACAACAACAATAACCATTTAAAGTAAGTTAACTCTTAAGATAACATGTCAAGTGTACTGCCAAACACATTGACACTTAGTTATATGTTGTAAAGGAGAAAATCTAGAATCATTTTGAAAGCATTGAGCATATAAGTACCGAGCAAGTACTTGTGGATCCGCTTACCAAAGGGTAACCACCCAGTGCATTCAGAGAACACACAGTCGACATGGGTTTACGGGAAAGCATATGATTTCTGGATACTAAGGGCCTAGTTGAGAATCTGTTTCAAAACAGAGAGGTACATTATAGCTGTTTAATCTAGTGGCAACTGACTGTGACGATGAGGCACGCTCTATGCACTGATCTGTGATGGAATGGGAAAAAGATAAAGTAAGTTAAGTTTAAGTTATAAGATGAGATCAAGGGGGAGAATGCTAGGATGATCTCCACCAATTTGGCTCAACGGCCGGATTGGGCCCTTGATCCACGCCCTGATCGGGGGCGCTCAGCTGTTCTAAGTGGCTGATGGGCCCCGTCGCGCAGCAATATAAATATGAGGTGGGGGCTGGGGCTCGAGACACGAGGTTCACCGCAGCCGCCAGCCCCACCGTGATTCCTAGCCCTAGTCCGGTCTAGAAGGACGTGCTGTGAGCGACATGAAGCTCCACCGGCCTTCACCGCCGTCACTGGACCGTGCCACCACTACGATTCTACCCCTACTCCGACACCAAGTCATCCCATTAAACTAAGTATTACCCACTGATCTACGCATAGACGTACTTTCATTTCTATCATTATTACCCTCTAATATATCCTAGCTTGCTGTGCTTTTTTAACTTGTTTAATCCTGTTTTGTATACCCTGTAGATATTTCTCATGGCTCAGTATATATGATATTATCTTATTCTGCTTTACTTGTAGGTCCCTTATTGTTAATATTGGCGATTTGTTAGAGAGGTGGACTAATTGTGTTTTCAGGTATCATCATTTATTACTTTTGTTCTCCCAGAAGTCCACTCTATCCGCACTGGCAACTTGAAACATTGTTTTCTGCAACTCTTCAAAGTTGTATGATATAAAACACAACCCATCTATTAGATAAACTTTGTTGTGGTTCATAATTGACAGCATCTTGCATACAACCGTGTACTAGTTGATATGATGAGTATCTTAGTAGAGTAGTATATGATAGCTCGGTTACTTATACAATCCATTGACAAAGTATATTCCATTGTCTCGCCAATGTGTCAAATCTGCTAATGCGTTTCTATTGCAACTCGCAGATCTACATTGCATCGTGTTGTCCCTGTTGGGAAAGAGAGATACTCTGTGAGTAACAAAGAACTTACTTAATTCATAATTTCTGCTAGGCGTTTCAGTATCCTTTTAGCCTTTACGTCCTCTGATTCTTTGCTTTAAGAGGAGCACTTCAACCAATAAATTATACATGCTTAGTGTTACTGCCAGACGGTGACGGATAGTACATACACCTTACACAATATATTTTTTGTATTATATCAGGTTGCTTTCTTCGTTGATCCAAGCCCAAATCTAGTGGTGAAATGCATGGAAAGCTGTTGCAGCGAGGCATATCCAGCAAGGTCCACTTTTGGTTATGTTAACACAAGTTTGGTCTATATATTTCCCCGCTAGCTTATCGAAATTTGACACCTCCTTTTTTGCAGGTTTGCACCGATCAAAAGCGGTGACTACATAGAAGAGAGATTGAGCTCTGCATATAAATTGGCAACCAGTTAATCAAGCGATCAAGTGCTGAACGTAAAGAGTGCTCTGTTATGGCCATTCAGCTTTTATTTGATGTAGCCAAAACATTTCATAGTACTGATGGCATGGTGATGACATGTTTCGCCATTTCATGTCTGGTGTACTCTTTATGTTCTTCTGTCATAATAAAGATCAATGAGTGAAAAACTTGTCCAATAAATCAAAAGGCGTATGTTTTACCTCATTTACAGAGGCCACCAACCTATTGCGTCCTTACACGATTTAGAGATGCCGTATATAACATGCATGATGCCGTGACGGCCAGGGTACCCAGTTCGCTTGAATTTATCAGTCTGCCTTATTAGTTATGGTATAATGTTTTCTCTCACAACAAATCAGCGAACAATACTTTTGAGCCTATTTCTTCAGTGAAACGAACATGGCCACGTTCAAGCCACTCCACTAGCTCACCGTGGAAATGGGAAGCAGAAAGAAAGCAGAGCCACTAGACTACGAGGGGGTGTTTGGTTCTTTAGTATCTTCTAAAATTCATATCACATTGAATGTTTAGATATTAATAAGGAGCATTAAATATAGATTAATTGTAAAACCAATTACATAGATGAAGGCTAATTCGTGAGACGATTTTTTAAAACTAATTAATCTGTCATTAGCATATATTTACTGTAGCAATACGTTTTCAAATATTCGATGTGACAAGAATTTTAGGAGAAACTGTACAGCTCCCTTGAGTAAGCTGCATCGAAGGCCAGAAATCCGGGCACGCAGACGCAGCAGCCTCGCCTAAAAGCAAAGGCAGCTTGGGCGCGGGAAAGGGAGCTCACGAAAAGGACAGGCAACAGCGACGCTGACACGCTGTGCCGTCCCGTACCGGCAGGGAGCGAGCTGGATTGATGAGAGAGGACGACAGCATCTCCGCCGGGACCACCTGCGCCCGGCGCACACGGCACGGCGAGCCGATGTGGGCACCGAACTTTGTCGTCGTCGCCGGAACGGATCAGAGATGTGTCACACGTCATCATGAAGCTCACCCTCTTGACTTTTTTTTTGCAGTCGAAAGAGCACGGTGGCCTGTGTAAACTCCACACCGATTTTGACGTCAGGAGTGCGATGGACGGACTGAATTATTGGTACCCGAAAGCACTACAATGAAGCGACGCCCATGATGATAAGATATTTCTGTGGTAGACAAGCCAAGACGTTGCCAAAAGCGTGTTGAAATATATATCCATAACACTCAACCACGCATTATTGTTGCGCACGTAGGATTATACATTTTACATTACTAGTACACGGCAGCAAAAACCATACTGGAGTACCCTGTACAAACTGCGTAGTACAAAGCAGGGGAGTCCGCGTGGTAGTCACTCATACAGCAACAGCATTACTACAGGTACTGTAGGACTCTGCTACATCGATCTCGCCAGTCTGGACGACATGTACAGGGTGACATGCACGAGCTGATGCCAAGCTCGTGTTGCCCTTCGAGGCTTGGATGACATGTAGTACGGAGTAGTAGCTTACAGGTTACAAAATCAGCAGCACCCACCTCACTCACGGAGATTCACAAGAAGATGACATACTACACCGTTAACGTATACGGAGTACTACAATATAACAGAACCGTCACCAGAAGCTCCCCTCTGTTCCGGTCCTCCGGTTCGCTAGCTGTTGATGGTTTCCTTGTGGGAGTTCAGAGTTCTCGTCTTGGGCAGTTGGCCGTTGGGCCCGGCCGGCTGCTTCAGCGGTCCAGCGAACTGATCACCACCCTGCCGTGGGAGTCGGAGACACGCAGATCAGATGATATCATACCAAATCCAAGCAAGATTCATTGCATGTCCTAGTCATTTTCACGTACTACTCCTATAGCATCGTAGCACGTACGGTGCGGTTCGGTACGTTCAGAAATATCTGTGGTATATAAAGGCAATTTATACCGTACAATAAGCGGGGTACGGAGTACTCACCAGTCGTAGACGGTGGGGCTCCTCGGCGTGCCGGGGGCGTCGGCGCCGTCGGCCATCCTGCCTTTCCGGCGCAGCTTCTTCCAGCCCTCCCCCCTGGGCGTCGTCGCTGCAGCATCAGGATGGCAACGTACAGAGACACAACAACATCAGCCGGGTGTTAAACGCGGCGCTTCGTTTCGGTTTCGGATCGGATCTACAGCATTCAGCTATCCAAAAGTAGCTTAAATTGGCTAGAGATATCAAAATTCCGCTAAAACAAAGCATTCAACTGACTGACCAAAAGATTCCTTTCTCCAGCTAGATCAAACGAAACACCACACACACACAGCAGCAACTGAAAAGAAAAAGAAGAAGACGGCGAGAGCCGGTGGTCACCTGCGCCGAAGGGCGAGTCCGGAGCGCCGCTTGCCGGCGACGGCGAAGACGGCGCGGAGCTGGACTCGCTGCGGGGCGACGTGATAACGGACAGCGCCGCGGGCCGCAGCATGGTGATGCTCCGCGTCACGGCGGGCGGCGGCGCGGAGGAGCCCGCCGCCGCACCCTCTGCGGTCGGCGACGGCGCGGCCGCGGCCACGGACGCGGACGACGAGGGGGAGAAGGAGGCGTACTTGCGGAGCTTGCCGAGGCCGGAGTCCGGGCGCGGCCCGGCCACCGTGTCGTCCCACAGCTGGTCCAGGAGCCCCATGCACGGATGCGCGCGTCCTGCTATACGTGCGTGCAAGTGGCCGGCGTGGTGCGCGTTGTTTCGCTTAGAGAGCGATGCTCTTGCTATGTTTTCTTCGGTTCTTGTTTGATGTTAGGCAATCGTTGTCCTTGGGCGAGAGGAAGAAGAAGGCTAGATCTGGCCTTCAGGCGTGAAGTGTGCGGATCGAGGTCTCTCCTCCTTCTTGTTCTATGTTCCTTTCTTCCTGGAGGACCAAGGGAGGAGTGCAGTTTTATAGAGGAAATTGAGGGGTGGAGAGAGGATTTAGGCGACATATTTGGGGGGCATGTATAATTTGGGATTATCAGTATTCTTTTCCTACGTGTCTTTTTTTTTACACTCTAAAAAGCCGGCCTCGGCTCACTGAATCAGAGGTCTAGCACCCATATTGGATTTTTCTGGGTACCATTTTACCCTCTTTCTTTTTAAACATAAATAATAGGCATTTACCATTTGTTAACTCTAACAAAGCCTGCTTAAGTTGGTTTTCTTGTGACTCCGCACCGACTTTGGCCAAACCAATTAAGCCGTTTTTTTGGTAAAATCTAAGAGGAGGTTAGGATTTGTGACTCTCTCTCTCTCTCTCCTATTTTCTCTCTCTCTCCCGAGATCACATCTCGCGGGAGGCGTGGCCACAACCGAGGACTAGGGGTGATACGACCGAGGCTAGCGGGGTCAGGGGTGCAACGAAGGCAAGGGAGACAACGATGCATATAGTGGCGATGGTGATGGCAGGTAGAGTAGGGCACGAGCTAAGGCTCGACGAGGGTCGGGTGGCTTGGCGAGGTGTGGCTGAGGACTCAGGGTGGTGCGGCCACGACTCCATGGAGATGTCCTCGCTAGAGTACCACGAGGACGTAGGCAAGGCCACGGCAATAGCGATGAGCTATATTGACTAGGAGGATCTCTGTGTTCTGCTACACCGAGTTTGCCATCGAGATCCCCATGGCTGGCAGCTCCTTCGTGTACCACTACATCGAGATCCCTATAGCTCGGACCAGGGGTGCACGCGATGGCTAGGGGGCATGCTCGGCCAGTGGTTCACCTAGCCAGGGTGGTACTCAGCTAGGGGCCGGCACGGATAGGGGTGTGGCCAGCCATGAGGGGCGGGGGCGGACCAAAAACCGCTGCTGCACGACTTGGGGGGAGGAGAGAGGAGAGAGATGAAGCGAATATGCGAGCCCCACGTGTCAGCATATGGGCATGAGTCTAGATGTGTTTGGAACTCACAGACCACATAGACCCGAACTGAGATTGAGAACTGAAGTGGGCAATTGCGAGTTTGGAGACATGAATGCTACACTCTTACAAGAATAAGGATCGCTTATGGGTTTTTTAATTAGTATGTGTAAGGTAGAAAACTGCTTTGGTTTTCTTGCTCTGAAAGAATGAACCGTCTTAGCTTTTGTTTGAACTCGATCAAAATATTTTTGTGTGCTCCTCCACCACCTAACTCTGCATGTTAGATCATGAAGTGCATGTAGATAGATCACGAAGTGTGCAACAGAAACAACCAAGCCAAACTTTGTCCCCTGCGCGGGCCCATGTGAGCTCCCTTGAATTGTGTGATCCCTATCATCACCTGTTCACATGTTTTAGCTTGTCTGTGTTCTACCTCTCTTCCCATTTCAGTACATGCGCGCCATGGATGGTCGTTGTTGAGACACGAACCGATCAAGGAGCCTGGCTTGGTTACAGCCTAAGCGGGCTTTCCGTGATGTCTACAGGTAATAATCATCGAAAATTAATGATTCAAATTCTAACTCATGAATTCATGGGTTTGAATTTTTACACAAAAGAGAGAGAAAAAAACACTCTTCCAACTTAATTGGAAGGTCAACGCAGGCCTCCAAATTCAAAATCGAATGTCTGAGCCCAAGATTTATACTTTTTGGAAGCTACATTGACAGTGTTCTAGATCGACCTTTCAGTACAAATAAATAAAGGAAAAAAATGCAAATTCTAGGAGCCAACATCCGAACACCTTGTGCTGGCCCAAGCTAACACCATACCCGCTCGACTTAGAATTGCTGGAATTGGTGACAAAAAGCTGTAAGTGACTATTTGGCACGACGAATCCGGTGCTTTTTCGGAGGAGCCCAAGCCGAAGAGAAGAATCATACATTGTAGCTCTAGCTTCTACACAAAAATGACTCCACCTCCATTTACATGCATAAAAAACGGTTTTGCTTCTAAGAAGACGAGTTGGTGGAGTTCGTCACCGCCAAAGAGCAGGAGTACGAGGAGGTGATTGAGGAGTACGAGGATGATGTCCTTGTGCAGGAGGAGGTTCTAGAGTCACCACTGGCTGAACTAGCTGGCAATCCGCCTACCCAAGGCAAGCCCCGGTGCATAACCCTTATTTTAAATGATCACTGGATATATATGTGTGTGTGTGTGATATGCATTTATGTTATAGGATTTATATTGAAACTACATGCATAGATAATCTACCTATGAGTCCTACTAGCATAGGTCGAGTAGCTGCTATGCTTGGGCTATCGGTAGCGTGAGTAACCTGCCGTTACTCATAATAGGTGGTTATTATTATTACTCTCATGATGAAATGGTGAAAGGAAATAAATACCGGACAGAGATATGGTATGGGTATTGGTGGGTGTAATAGGTTGTGTCCCATGGCCAATGGGACATAGCTTGATTACACCGTTTTCCCTGTCCGTGTCGGTTAAGGACTGTCCATTGTTGTGGATTCTAGTCAGGTCCTAGACTTATTATCCTGAGCACATACTTGCTTATGTGAGTGGAAAGGATCGTTGCTCTCATGTCATGGGTTTTGGCTCTTTCTGGACCGACGGATTGGAGGTGGGGATGGTGGAAGTCTAGGCACCACACTGAGTCCAGGACTTAGGAGTGGGGGCTTAGAATTGAAGTTTGGACGGAGACCTTGACCCCTTGATAGGAGAGTGATGGGTTGGTCTTGCTTATGCCTGGGGTACAAGCGGAGCATATGTTTGAGGGTACCTAGCTAGGATACATTAGTTAGTGAATCATCGTGTGATACGATATGGCTTGGCTATGATCTAGCACCATAGTAAGAACTGGAAGATGAAAGAGAGTAAATGGATCTGATTGCTCAACTCTTGCTTGAAAGTAGAACAGGTGCTTACATAGAATGGTTAGCTAATGAACTAATCATGACTGCTAATAAAACACATACATAAGGATTCACTACTAGTAATGTTTTTCACAAACAAAAAGGAAACTCAGCAAACCATAAAGCTTATCATATCCTTTGGAGTCGGGAAATTATTCCCACTAGTCGGGTAGGTCTTGCGAGTACATTGTGTACTCAGGGTTTACTTATCCCTATTGCAGGTGCAACTTGAGGAGTGGCTGTTGTGTGGAGGATTCTTCTGGTGGGCACAGACGGATCCTTGTATCTTATCGTTAGATGTTTATTTCAATTCCGCTGTTTAAATTCTGCACTCTAAACTTGGTATTGTAATAATGTATTTTTGAAAACTCTTGTTGTATGAAATGGACTAAGTATTATAAACTCATTCTCATTATTAGATCCTGGATGAAAAATGTAGATTATTCGAGTTCTCCTTTGGGGTGTACTCGATGGGACCGTCCGATGTAGCTTACTTTCGGGGTGCTTAGCGTCTAGTGAAAGACGAGCGCCTCTAGAAGCATGCTATTTCAGGCGATTCTGCCACAAAAAGCGAAGAAGGAAATGATGCTAGGGTTTGGGCGAACCGACGTGGCGGTGATTTTTATTCTGCTAAGATCGTCGCTCGACTGTCCAATCAAGATCAAAGGCTTCGGGTGAGCGGACCAAATTCAGGCTAGGTGGGCGAGTGAATTCCTGGCCTAGGCCCAGATTGTGGCCTGGGCATGGGGGAGGCGCTGCGCCCGTGTGCGAGTGGGCCGCACGCTACTACTGCGGGCTGGGCCACGTAATGTTTTCAGAAGCAGAGTTTTGTTTTATTATTTTTAGAAGCAGTTTTGATGAGTTTTATCAAGTTTTGAATCTCTATCAAAATTTGAACCAACGGGATAATTTTTTTATAGAGTAGATGAATAAAGTAAAATGCTTCTAAAAAGTAGATAAAGAACTTTCTCATGTTTCTGCTGATTCGAAGAGCAGTTACATTTAGTAAATTATGATTATGTTTAGCCTCTAATTAAATTAGAACCAACAAGCAAATCTAAATTAGCGGAGTAGTCCATTTTTGTTTATGTTAAATTATAGTATTGTTATTTTCTAGCCAACGTTGATGATAACAATATTATAATGAGTTTAAGGTTGAAGTTTAAATCTCTGATAAATTTTACACCAAGATGGTCAATTTTTCAGAGAGTAGATAAATACCAAGAAATGCTCTTGAACTAATAGAATGTATTTGGTTATCAAGTTTCTGCTGCAATGATGTTGATTATCTTCTAATTAAATTCGAACCAACGGAAGAATTTAATTTTGAAGAGTAGTTATATGTATTTCAAGTTGATTTATGAGTTTTATGCATTAATTCTATTTTCTATCCAACGGTGATGTAGAATTGATGCAGAAGCATCTTGTATGTTTTATTTTTAACCAACGAGATCACTCGGCTGCATGCTAATGGGCTACAATGCTTGGCTATGTGAAAGAAAAGGCTTGAGTCAAGCCAGTTCAGGACTGTTTTTTGTTAGTTTACCAATTTTATGATTAAATTGGAACCAATAGGAATATTTAATTAAAAAATAAAGTATAAGTGAATGTTTTATGATAAGAGTTGCAATAAGTAACATGCATGTCTAATTTGACCAATATTGGATTAAGCATGCGTGTTTGTATATAGATTTATCCCGCATGGGGAGAAGTTATGGCATAATACTTATGCTAGTCAATCCTGCATGGTGGAAGCAGTTTTTGTGATGATTCACATGTTTTGTATCCCGCATAGCGAGAAAAGTTTGGGTAGCTCTTATGCTATCCTAGTATTGACCGTGGCACAATAGAAATGCATCGTCATGGTCAATACAAACCAAAAGATAAGAAAAGATGCAAGCGTGACTTGCAAAAGTACTGCTAATGAAAGACCTCATTGAGTTCTTGAAGTGAAATAAGGAAAGTGTACTCCTATATGGATCAAGAAATAACTTTATTTGCATGGCATAAACATGTGAATGAAGTAAGTCATAAGTGTCTTCTCGTTCACAGTTTTTCTGAATAGTTCTCAAAATTATGGCCGTATAGTTCATGCCATATTTCGAGGGAGAGAATTGTGAGATGAATTAAGAGTAAGAATTAAGATCAATTAAGAAACTACTCTTTATTAAGAGTGAGATAAAGATGTTGATGAATGTGTACTCTTCATTAAGAGTGAGATAAAGTTTTTGATGAATGTGACCGTCGGTCACAACTATGATACCCTTAAGCAGAGAAATAGTTAAATTCCTGGACCTTTTAAAGTTCCGACAAGAAGATAGCGTAGTCAGCCTCAAAGATGTTAAGGTGGTGCTTAAAGCACTATATGAGGTTTTAACAGATTAAACCCAAAATAATATATTTGAAGATACACCATCTTTAGAAAAGATGGGAAGATCTAGGGGAGCATGGTATATAGAGGTATGTAGAGACCTAAGACTTGAAGAGAAGAGAGACTGCGTGCCTTCTCTAGTGACTCAGAAGCAATAAGTTTTTTAATACCTGTTGATGTTGTATGACTAATACAACACATGTTGTTAGCTCTTCGAAGAAGATGAATAATGTAAACAAGGATCTTATAATACAGGAGTCTGTAGAATCAATTGCCTCTTGGCAATGAAGAGCAAAAACAACCCCATATGAAAGTGCCAGTAGATGAGGCCTCAGAAGGTCTCAAAGAATTAGTAAACTAGTTTTTTTGATGACTATGAAGTCTATGTTATTAAAGAAATTCAAATGGAGGGTGATCCCACCTCATTTGAAGAAGCCATGAGAAGCGTTTACTCGTTTAAATGGCAATAAGCTATGGAAGTTGAAATGAATTCGATGAATACTAATGATGTTTGGGACTTAGAAGAAATTACTGATGGAGCCAAAACAGTAGGCTGTAAAAGGGTCTACAACACAAAACGTGACTCTAAAGGGAATGTAGAAAGATATAAAGCATAGCTTGTAAGAAAAGGCTTTACGTAAAGAGAATGAATAGATTGCGATGAGAGTTTTCTCTCTAGTCTTATGCAAGTATTCTTTTAGAATCATAATGGTGTTCATGGCACATTACGATTTAGAGTTACATTAGATGGATGTAAAGACGACATTCCTCAATGGGGATTTGTATGAAAACGTTTACATGGCATAACCCAAAAGGTTTTATCGTGAAAGAAAATAACATATGGGATGCCACCTGTAGAAATCCATTTATGGGTTAAAAGTAAGTCTCTAGATAGTAGTACTTGAAGTTGATGAAACGATAAGAAAGTTGGGTTTTAAAGAAAATGAGGACAATAGCGTTTATGCGAAGTTCAAGAATGAAAAATTCATTTGCCACATCCTATGAATAGATGACATTCTACTTACTAGTAGTGATGTTAATCTGTCATTGGAGTAGAAGAAGTTTTGTCCTTGAGTTTTAATGTGAATATTCTTGGTGAAGCGTCATTGGTTCTAGGAATCGAAATTCACCGAGATAGAAGAAAATGGGATATTAGGACTATTGCAAAGGCATACTTAGAAAAGATTCTAAAGAAATAAAGTATGCATGCGGGTAAACTTACACCTGCTCCTATAGTCAAGGGTAATAGATTTGGAAACTTTAAGTATTCCAGGAACCAATATGAGATCGATCAAATGAACATAGTTCCATATGCTTCAGCTGTTGGAAGCTTGATGAGTGTACAAGTACAAGTAAGAACTTACCCTATCGTAGTTTACGTACTCGGGATATTTTGATAGAAGTCCAGTCTAAATATAGATCACTGGAATAGAGTTGAGAATGTCTTGCAATTTTGCAAAGTATCATAGGCCTCATGCTGAGTAAGAAAGAACAGGTACTCTCAAATAGTTGAGGGTACAAATGTTAAGTCTTGACGAGATGTGTAGTGAAATCCACGGTAGTTGCTAACACTCGTAGTTGGAGTATTATTATGGAAAAGCTCCAAAGAAACAGTTGCGGTGTCATCTGTAATGCATACTATAGTATAGCTTGACATTAGGCTTAAGGAACAGGCAAAAGGTGGTTAAGGGAATCTATACCCAGATTTAACAATGGTAGACAACAACAATAACCATTTAAAGTAAGTTAACTCTTAAGATAACATGTCAAGTGTACTGCCAAACACATTGACACTTAGTTATATGTTGTAAAGGAGAAAATCTAGAATCATTTTGAAAGCATTGAGCATATAAGTACCGAGCAAGTACTTGTGGATCCGCTTACCAAAGGGTAACCACCCAGTGCATTCAGAGAACACACAGTCGACATGGGTTTACGGGAAAGCATATGATTTCTGGATACTAAGGGCCTAGTTGAGAATCTGTTTCAAAACAGAGAGGTACATTATAGCTGTTTAATCTAGTGGCAACTGACTGTGACGATGAGGCACGCTCTATGCACTGATCTGTGATGGAATGGGAAAAAGATAAAGTAAGTTAAGTTTAAGTTATAAGATGAGATCAAGGGGGAGAATGCTAGGATGATCTCCACCAATTTGGCTCAACGGCCGGATTGGGCCCTTGATCCACGCCCTGATCGGGGGCGCTCAGCTGTTCTAAGTGGCTGATGGGCCCCGTCGCGCAGCAATATAAATATGAGGTGGGGGCTGGGGCTCGAGACACGAGGTTCACCGCAGCCGCCAGCCCCACCGTGATTCCTAGCCCTAGTCCGGTCTAGAAGGACGTGCTGTGAGCGACATGAAGCTCCACCGGCCTTCACCGCCGTCACTGGACCGTGCCACCACTACGATTCTACCCCTACTCCGACACCAAGTCATCCCATTAAACTAAGTATTACCCACTGATCTACGCATAGACGTACTTTCATTTCTATCATTATTACCCTCTAATATATCCTAGCTTGCTGTGCTTTTTTAACTTGTTTAATCCTGTTTTGTATACCCTGTAGATATTTCTCATGGCTCAGTATATATGATATTATCTTATTCTGCTTTACTTGTAGGTCCCTTATTGTTAATATTGGCGATTTGTTAGAGAGGTGGACTAATTGTGTTTTCAGGTATCATCATTTATTACTTTTGTTCTCCCAGAAGTCCACTCTATCCGCACTGGCAACTTGAAACATTGTTTTCTGCAACTCTTCAAAGTTGTATGATATAAAACACAACCCATCTATTAGATAAACTTTGTTGTGGTTCATAATTGACAGCATCTTGCATACAACCGTGTACTAGTTGATATGATGAGTATCTTAGTAGAGTAGTATATGATAGCTCGGTTACTTATACAATCCATTGACAAAGTATATTCCATTGTCTCGCCAATGTGTCAAATCTGCTAATGCGTTTCTATTGCAACTCGCAGATCTACATTGCATCGTGTTGTCCCTGTTGGGAAAGAGAGATACTCTGTGAGTAACAAAGAACTTACTTAATTCATAATTTCTGCTAGGCGTTTCAGTATCCTTTTAGCCTTTACGTCCTCTGATTCTTTGCTTTAAGAGGAGCACTTCAACCAATAAATTATACATGCTTAGTGTTACTGCCAGACGGTGACGGATAGTACATACACCTTACACAATATATTTTTTGTATTATATCAGGTTGCTTTCTTCGTTGATCCAAGCCCAAATCTAGTGGTGAAATGCATGGAAAGCTGTTGCAGCGAGGCATATCCAGCAAGGTCCACTTTTGGTTATGTTAACACAAGTTTGGTCTATATATTTCCCCGCTAGCTTATCGAAATTTGACACCTCCTTTTTTGCAGGTTTGCACCGATCAAAAGCGGTGACTACATAGAAGAGAGATTGAGCTCTGCATATAAATTGGCAACCAGTTAATCAAGCGATCAAGTGCTGAACGTAAAGAGTGCTCTGTTATGGCCATTCAGCTTTTATTTGATGTAGCCAAAACATTTCATAGTACTGATGGCATGGTGATGACATGTTTCGCCATTTCATGTCTGGTGTACTCTTTATGTTCTTCTGTCATAATAAAGATCAATGAGTGAAAAACTTGTCCAATAAATCAAAAGGCGTATGTTTTACCTCATTTACAGAGGCCACCAACCTATTGCGTCCTTACACGATTTAGAGATGCCGTATATAACATGCATGATGCCGTGACGGCCAGGGTACCCAGTTCGCTTGAATTTATCAGTCTGCCTTATTAGTTATGGTATAATGTTTTCTCTCACAACAAATCAGCGAACAATACTTTTGAGCCTATTTCTTCAGTGAAACGAACATGGCCACGTTCAAGCCACTCCACTAGCTCACCGTGGAAATGGGAAGCAGAAAGAAAGCAGAGCCACTAGACTACGAGGGGGTGTTTGGTTCTTTAGTATCTTCTAAAATTCATATCACATTGAATGTTTAGATATTAATAAGGAGCATTAAATATAGATTAATTGTAAAACCAATTACATAGATGAAGGCTAATTCGTGAGACGATTTTTTAAAACTAATTAATCTGTCATTAGCATATATTTACTGTAGCAATACGTTTTCAAATATTCGATGTGACAAGAATTTTAGGAGAAACTGTACAGCTCCCTTGAGTAAGCTGCATCGAAGGCCAGAAATCCGGGCACGCAGACGCAGCAGCCTCGCCTAAAAGCAAAGGCAGCTTGGGCGCGGGAAAGGGAGCTCACGAAAAGGACAGGCAACAGCGACGCTGACACGCTGTGCCGTCCCGTACCGGCAGGGAGCGAGCTGGATTGATGAGAGAGGACGACAGCATCTCCGCCGGGACCACCTGCGCCCGGCGCACACGGCACGGCGAGCCGATGTGGGCACCGAACTTTGTCGTCGTCGCCGGAACGGATCAGAGATGTGTCACACGTCATCATGAAGCTCACCCTCTTGACTTTTTTTTTGCAGTCGAAAGAGCACGGTGGCCTGTGTAAACTCCACACCGATTTTGACGTCAGGAGTGCGATGGACGGACTGAATTATTGGTACCCGAAAGCACTACAATGAAGCGACGCCCATGATGATAAGATATTTCTGTGGTAGACAAGCCAAGACGTTGCCAAAAGCGTGTTGAAATATATATCCATAACACTCAACCACGCATTATTGTTGCGCACGTAGGATTATACATTTTACATTACTAGTACACGGCAGCAAAAACCATACTGGAGTACCCTGTACAAACTGCGTAGTACAAAGCAGGGGAGTCCGCGTGGTAGTCACTCATACAGCAACAGCATTACTACAGGTACTGTAGGACTCTGCTACATCGATCTCGCCAGTCTGGACGACATGTACAGGGTGACATGCACGAGCTGATGCCAAGCTCGTGTTGCCCTTCGAGGCTTGGATGACATGTAGTACGGAGTAGTAGCTTACAGGTTACAAAATCAGCAGCACCCACCTCACTCACGGAGATTCACAAGAAGATGACATACTACACCGTTAACGTATACGGAGTACTACAATATAACAGAACCGTCACCAGAAGCTCCCCTCTGTTCCGGTCCTCCGGTTCGCTAGCTGTTGATGGTTTCCTTGTGGGAGTTCAGAGTTCTCGTCTTGGGCAGTTGGCCGTTGGGCCCGGCCGGCTGCTTCAGCGGTCCAGCGAACTGATCACCACCCTGCCGTGGGAGTCGGAGACACGCAGATCAGATGATATCATACCAAATCCAAGCAAGATTCATTGCATGTCCTAGTCATTTTCACGTACTACTCCTATAGCATCGTAGCACGTACGGTGCGGTTCGGTACGTTCAGAAATATCTGTGGTATATAAAGGCAATTTATACCGTACAATAAGCGGGGTACGGAGTACTCACCAGTCGTAGACGGTGGGGCTCCTCGGCGTGCCGGGGGCGTCGGCGCCGTCGGCCATCCTGCCTTTCCGGCGCAGCTTCTTCCAGCCCTCCCCCCTGGGCGTCGTCGCTGCAGCATCAGGATGGCAACGTACAGAGACACAACAACATCAGCCGGGTGTTAAACGCGGCGCTTCGTTTCGGTTTCGGATCGGATCTACAGCATTCAGCTATCCAAAAGTAGCTTAAATTGGCTAGAGATATCAAAATTCCGCTAAAACAAAGCATTCAACTGACTGACCAAAAGATTCCTTTCTCCAGCTAGATCAAACGAAACACCACACACACACAGCAGCAACTGAAAAGAAAAAGAAGAAGACGGCGAGAGCCGGTGGTCACCTGCGCCGAAGGGCGAGTCCGGAGCGCCGCTTGCCGGCGACGGCGAAGACGGCGCGGAGCTGGACTCGCTGCGGGGCGACGTGATAACGGACAGCGCCGCGGGCCGCAGCATGGTGATGCTCCGCGTCACGGCGGGCGGCGGCGCGGAGGAGCCCGCCGCCGCACCCTCTGCGGTCGGCGACGGCGCGGCCGCGGCCACGGACGCGGACGACGAGGGGGAGAAGGAGGCGTACTTGCGGAGCTTGCCGAGGCCGGAGTCCGGGCGCGGCCCGGCCACCGTGTCGTCCCACAGCTGGTCCAGGAGCCCCATGCACGGATGCGCGCGTCCTGCTATACGTGCGTGCAAGTGGCCGGCGTGGTGCGCGTTGTTTCGCTTAGAGAGCGATGCTCTTGCTATGTTTTCTTCGGTTCTTGTTTGATGTTAGGCAATCGTTGTCCTTGGGCGAGAGGAAGAAGAAGGCTAGATCTGGCCTTCAGGCGTGAAGTGTGCGGATCGAGGTCTCTCCTCCTTCTTGTTCTATGTTCCTTTCTTCCTGGAGGACCAAGGGAGGAGTGCAGTTTTATAGAGGAAATTGAGGGGTGGAGAGAGGATTTAGGCGACATATTTGGGGGGCATGTATAATTTGGGATTATCAGTATTCTTTTCCTACGTGTCTTTTTTTTTACACTCTAAAAAGCCGGCCTCGGCTCACTGAATCAGAGGTCTAGCACCCATATTGGATTTTTCTGGGTACCATTTTACCCTCTTTCTTTTTTAAACATAAATAATAGGCATTTACCATTTGTTAACTCTAACAAAGCCTGCTTAAGTTGGTTTTCTTGTGACTCCGCACCGACTTTGGCCAAACCAATTAAGCCGTTTTTTTGGTAAAATCTAAGAGGAGGTTAGGATTTGTGACTCTCTCTCTCTCTCTCCTATTTTCTCTCTCTCTCCCGAGATCACATCTCGCGGGAGGCGTGGCCACAACCGAGGACTAGGGGTGATACGACCGAGGCTAGCGGGGTCAGGGGTGCAACGAAGGCAAGGGAGACAACGATGCATATAGTGGCGATGGTGATGGCAGGTAGAGTAGGGCACGAGCTAAGGCTCGACGAGGGTCGGGTGGCTTGGCGAGGTGTGGCTGAGGACTCAGGGTGGTGCGGCCACGACTCCATGGAGATGTCCTCGCTAGAGTACCACGAGGACGTAGGCAAGGCCACGGCAATAGCGATGAGCTATATTGACTAGGAGGATCTCTGTGTTCTGCTACACCGAGTTTGCCATCGAGATCCCCATGGCTGGCAGCTCCTTCGTGTACCACTACATCGAGATCCCTATAGCTCGGACCAGGGGTGCACGCGATGGCTAGGGGGCATGCTCGGCCAGTGGTTCACCTAGCCAGGGTGGTACTCAGCTAGGGGCCGGCACGGATAGGGGTGTGGCCAGCCATGAGGGGCGGGGGCGGACCAAAAACCGCTGCTGCACGACTTGGGGGGAGGAGAGAGGAGAGAGATGAAGCGAATATGCGAGCCCCACGTGTCAGCATATGGGCATGAGTCTAGATGTGTTTGGAACTCACAGACCACATAGACCCGAACTGAGATTGAGAACTGAAGTGGGCAATTTGCGAGTTTGGAGACATGAATGCTACACTCTTACAAGAATAAGGATCGCTTATGGGTTTTTTTAATTAGTATGTGTAAGGTAGAAAACTGCTTTGGTTTTCTTGCTCTGAAAGAATGAACCGTCTTAGCTTTTGTTTGAACTCGATCAAAAATATTTTTGTGTGCTCCTCCACCACCTAACTCTGCATGTTAGATCATGAAGTGCATGTTAGATAGATCACGAAGTGTGCAACAGAAACAACCAAGCCAAACTTTGTTCCCCTGCGCGGGCCCATGTGAGCTCCCTTGAATTGTGTGATCCCTATCATCACCTGTTCACATGTTTTAGCTTGTCTGTGTTCTACCTCTCTTCCCATTTCAGTACATGCGCGCCATGGATGGTCGTTGTTGAGACACGAACCGATCAAGGAGCCTGGCTTGGTTACAGCCTAAGCGGGCTTTCCGTGATGTCTACAGGTAATAATCATCGAAAATTAATGATTCAAATTCTAACTCATGAATTCATGGGTTTGAATTTTTACACAAAAGAGAGAGAAAAAAACACTCTTCCAACTTAATTGGAAGGTCAACGCAGGCCTCCAAATTCAAAATCGAATGTCTGAGCCCAAGATTTATACTTTTTGGAAGCTACATTGACAGTGTTCTAGATCGACCTTTCAGTACAAATAAATAAAGGAAAAAAATGCAAATTCTAGGAGCCAACATCCGAACACCTTGTGCTGGCCCAAGCTAACACCATACCCGCTCGACTTAGAATTGCTGGAATTGGTGACAAAAAGCTGTAAGTGACTATTTGGCACGACGACTCCGGTGCTTTTTCGGAGGAGCCCAAGCCGAAGAGAAGAATCATACATTGTAGCTCTAGCTTCTACACAAAAAATGACTCCACCTCCATTTACATGCATAAAAAACGGTTTTTGCTTCTAAGAAGTTTGGTACGGCTTCTATGCCTCCTATAGTCCTATGCCGAAGCTGCGGTTGGGGCTAGAGCTACAGCCCGGAGCTATTCCAAAAGAATGAAATTACACTACTATATAATTGATTTTCTAGAAACGTCCCCATTTTTAGATAGAGGCGTTCTATCTAAAATCACCTCTAAAATTGTTTACCAAAATGAGCTACCTCTAGAAATCTATTCTAGAGGCGGCTGCTCTAAAAATGCTTCTATAAAGGAGCGGCTAGATCTATAGCCACCTCTATACTAAATTGATTTGTAGCGGTGTCTGGATCTAGAGCGGTCTTTAATATAGGTGTAACATGGTAAAATTGATGACTTTTTAAAACAGTCGTGGAAACAAACTTTATATCAATGATATATATCTCGAAAAGATCAACAACTTTATAGTTGATGACTTTATCATTTGAAATCATATAGATCTCGCAAATCCTGTTTGAAGTTCTCATATTTTGAAATAAAAAATTTGAATTTTCAAACGACCTCAGAAATGACCAAAACCAAAGTTGCAAATCTCAAAAAGATCTAAAACATTGCATTTGATAACTTTTTCATTTAAAATACTCTATGATCCCAAAATTCAGTTTTAAGTCATTATTGAAAATTTTCAAACGAGCACAGCCAGAGAAACGGCAAAAAAAGTTGGAGATCTCAAAACTATATACAACTTTCGAGTTAACAATCTCATCTGGAATCATTTACCAATTCTATTTGAACTTCTCACATTTTAAAATTCAAAATTATCAAACACTGGACGGAGAAACGACTAAAACCAAAGTTGTAGCACTCGACTTGAGTTGAAGTGGTTAAGGGAACTACACATGAGGCCATAAGTTGCATGTTTGCATCCCGCCGTCCACACGCTTGTGTATTTCATGCAAAAAAAAATAGAATGACTTATGACTTGCGACTATTAGGATCGGAGTTGACCTCTGGTGACTTCTCTAGGTTTTGTAGTGGCGGTTAAAAATACAAGCCACCTCTATACATTGTTCCTAGGTGATTAGAACAAAGAAATAGGCAAACATTTTTCCTTTCCACATTAGCGTAAATTTTGGCAGAATAGCAAGTCTCACGAAATGAGACACCAGTAGACGAACTTTTTTGATTGGCCGGGCACGGGCTGGCTCACTCAGAGCCGGGCCCACGCGACAACCAGTTTCCTCGAGCAGATAAGATCCAGTGCTGAAGGCCAACTCCAGGACGCCACGTACTGGACGACCCGGGCGCCCTCGTGTCGAGAGAAAGCGATGCCACGTGCGTACGGACGTACCGTGCCCTACCGGGTTTATGATGACACACAGATCGAGTCGAGACGATGTGCCGGCGGCTCTGAGCCGTTGGATGCGGGCCGAGGGACGCGTCAGGAGATCGACCAGCAAGTACGCCGTACACCCATGCAGATGCAGCATAGAGGACGGCGAAATCTCTAGAGGCGCCCGGGGGCTTCATCATCATCATCATCATGCATTCATGCTGGAATACTAGGTATGCATGTCCATCGATCTCTAAGATATTTGTTCGTGGTAAGCTTTACTTGATGATGATTGGGGCTAGAGCTAGAAGACTGAATGGGATCTTGTCAAGATGCGCTGCAATGATGTACGAAATATATATGTTTAGAAAAATATAGAGAGGAAGGATTTACAATTTAACAAAGAGAGTAATACAAACTGCTCCAACATCTGTAAGAGTTTTACACTTAATCATTTATTATTGTAGATCTAACTTTAGGCTAATTAAAAACTCGCGTCGCAGAGATATTATTATGCAACATGAGCCCCGTTCGCTTGGAGGAATCTGGATAAATCTGAAAGAATTTATGAGAGGAAATAAACTATGAACAGTAAAATCAGCCATGTATGCTTTTTTAGCACCAGCCGAACGAGGCCATCATGTATATCGTATATAGGGCGTGATTGGTTGCTTTGATGAGGGGGAGCCGGGATAGAGAGCCGGTCCAGGATGGTGAGATGCATGCTTAAACCGTGCACTCAGTTGTGTTTTGTTGTCTTTGTTGTTGGTCCAATATGAAATGAGATCTTGTTTGGTTGTATGCATGGATGAGAGTTTTCAGTGTATGACACTTAGGTCCCTACGCCATACCTGAATCAAGCCATCCTGTATGGAGAGGGAAGTGGAAATTGAGAAGACGAAGTCATGCGAGATGGAGGAGGACAGATGAATAAAAGGATATAGACGAAAGGTATGAGGAGGGCAACCAAACATGCCGCATGAATAAGGTTAGACATCAAAACAGTACAGGAACATCCCGATTTAGCCTACCAATCACGCCCATAATGGTTGATGCGACAAGGATGACCAGATCAGCTCAGATAAAGTAGATCCGTGCTGCTTGCATAGACTAACAATTTTAGAAAAGGTCATGTATACAAATTTAGGGTCATGATTACCAACAATTTTAGAAAAATGCTGAAATGATCTAAACAATGCAAAAATGAGGTGAATAGACGCGTCGAATTCATAAACCTGGAGTCCCTCACAGACCAGCTTCCCAACAGAGGCTTGGCCCAGCAGGCAACGTTACAAACAACGCGCATCTCATGGGCCGGCCCTAGTACCTAAACAATAGGCCAGAAGGATGATCTAATCACCGACCGGAAGGTCTGACCGAGGAGGAACGACGCCTGTTTCCGACTCCGGCCCACCTCTCCGACCGGTGCTCTCACTTCGGTCTCCAGCCTGCCTCCGGACGATCTCTCCGACTGAAAGGCCTGGCCAAAGCACTACTTCCAACTCCGACCCACGTATCCGACTGGGGATGCACCAAAACCCCTGCTCACTGCTATTCTACAACTGGCGCATTCAGAGCCGACTGGGACTAACCGACCGGGGACGCCCGCTCGGTAAGAACTAGGGAACGAATGGAGAAAGCAAGGCAGGGCGCGCAAGTCAAACCGTAATACCAGGGACCGTACCCTGCGCACCTGCCATGTAGTACCCTGCGACCCTCCTGACATGACAGAACCCAAGCAGTATTATAGGCGTCGACATTTCTCCCTACAGTATTGTGGGCGCCATTAACTCCCATACGGTAAGGCTCCCCCATATGCCTCTGGGCGTCAACAGTGTTATGGACGTCAGTATTTACCGTACTAGGCGAATATGGTAAAACCCCTTGCATACCTCCATGCATCAACAGTGTGGCAGGCGTCGATGTCTGCCATACCCGAAGAAGACAACACAACCTCCCACGTGCATCTGACATTCAACAGTATTGTGGGCGCCTGTCATCATCCTATACCCGCCGGCGTGGGCAACAAGGCTTAGAAGCATACGTACTCTCTCTCTCTCTCACTTGTAAGGCCATCCACTTCATCTATAAAAGGGGATGCACTCTCTCCCAACATTCAAGTTGATTCATATTCATTCCAAACCAATCAAGTTCACTAGTACACAACCACAGAACCATCAGGTTCGAACCACAAGCACACGCTTGAACACTTAGCTCATAGCGGGGCTCCTGTCACTCTTGGCCCTTCCAACCGGAGTTCGACTGGACCTCTTGTACCCTCTATCTTTCTCCTTATTGTTTGTAACCTCACTGCAAACTTCAAGCACCTAGGCTCAGGAATAAAGTCACCGACTGACTCAAACTGGACGTAAGGCACGTTGCCTGAACTAGTATAAATCCTGTGTCATTGAGTGCTAGGCCATCTCCGATCACAACGTACAGCAAAACTATAAATATTTACTTATTGGTCACTTTCTGCACCGACAGTTGGAGCCGTCCGTGGAGAAGACGTTGTACGTTCAACACTTTTTGGTCATCGGATGACCCACTTTTCCACCACCATCGCCATGGCGGGCTCAGGCGATAGGACTCGCTTTGGCTCACTGGAGTTTCCTGCACTCCCATTGGTTGGGATGTGGGTTCCACCCGTCTCCAAGCCATCCTAGGCTTTCCTCTTTGGAAGCCTCGACTTTGTCGCCGACCGGCTTGACGTACTACACCTCCACGAGGAGGCACTTATTCCGGCGCCCGTCGGAGGGGCACCCTCCATCGGCTCTGGGACGCACGACGACTTCAACGACAAGGCATTTGTGCTTCATTCTGAGCAAACTCTCTGCTTAGATCCCGCTGTAAGTAACGTACATATCATAAATGCTATTCTCTATCTTCCGCCGATTATCTGAAGGGACCCTGTTGTCCCCGCTACGATCGCCATGCGACCGGTTCCCCTACGGCCTCGTGTCTCCCGCAGACGCGTACGCCTAGGGGCTCCGAAGGATGTCGGCGCCGCTCCCTCTCACATCCGAATTCGTGGGGATGGCGAGCTATGCTTCCACTTGTTTCCTCGACCTCATGGATGACGATATTGAGACTGATGGCTCCAGCATCGACGATGTGGCACCTAGCCACCTTTTGTCCTAGGAGTGCGCTATGGCAGATGCTCCGAGACAGCCATCGGTGGTAATGGAGTCCTTACAGACTCACACCCCTCTGGACCCTTGTGCGGAGACCCCCGTGCTCACTTGGGAGCACGGCGAGGAGCTACGACAACAGCGGCTGAACTAGCCACCAACTGCACCAGCGCGCTCGGCGCCCCACACTGCACTCCATGCACATAAACTGGTGAGTGATGCCTGAGGTCATGCCTGTCGGGTCCAGTGCAACACCATGTATAGGGGGAATGATCCGCCACAGTTCGCTCGGGCCAATCAGACCATCGCTGCTGCGACAATGCTTCTGCGTAGCCTTCTCGAGCCGAACGACCCCTAGGAACAGGCAATCCACCTAAACCTCCAGGCACTAGTGGAGACCACTGCTGTTCAATAGGCGGAGAGCTCCGCATCGCAACACCGACTCGCGGCCTCTCTCCCCACCAGGGGAATGGGGATGCACCAGACGAATCGCTCCACCCGCTCACTGCCACAGCCACCGAGCGCGGCATAGGAGGCTGCATCTACGCCTCATCTTGACTTAGCGACTGCTCCACACCGACCACCTATACATGAGCGGCTCGGGCTGAACCAAGATGCTCACAACGTCATCGACACCCAGAGTCCTAGCCCGGATGGCCTGGGACCACAGGGCTTTGTTCGATGCATCTAGAGAGCGCCGCTCTCGTAGCGCTCCAATAGAGGCCGAGGCAAAGGCAAGGACAAGCACTAGGATCAGGACGAGGGCCCCTCCACACAGAGGGGGAAAAAGAACAGAAAGATCGCCGCCGATCAGCTAACTCCACATTGGTCGCCACGGCTGATCACATGGGCAAGCAGCCCCAGCAGGACCTTCTGGCCCACCATGAGCTCATGGAAAGCCTGTGCACCAACCACACCTACTCCATCAAACACCTCTATAAGGACTGCGAGCTCCTCAAACGCCTTCTGCGATAGGCCGGTGGGCCGAAGGAAGAAAAAGGCAAAGAAGTAGTGGCCAAGAAAGAGGGCGTTGCGGGCAAGGATTCGGACGACTGAATGTCAAGGTGATCTGACCGAATGCCTACCGACTGAAGGACGACAACGACGACATTCTCACCAAACACTTGGAACAGCTATGTCGTTTTCTTCCCCTAAAATTCAGTCTTACCATTGTTTACTTAACATTTACTCCTATAAAAGCGCCCTGACCCAAACACTTTCGGTCTAGGTCGCTCAGGGGCTCCACGGGGGTACACTACTACCTCTCTTTTCGTTTACTATCATATGGTGAAACTCTTTCCTACTCGAACAAAAGGGTAGTTCATTCCTTTAATTTGCCTTATGTAGCTTTGCTTTAAAATATTCCGACCGATCGCACCCCGCCTCTACCTACGGTTACGAGCGGCTAAGCCTCGTGGGCCATGCCCGGGCTCCAAAGGTTGTAGCCTATGGGACGAATGGGCATGTACAAAAAAGAAAGAATAAAAAACAAAATTATGCTAAGGTAAAACTAAGGAACGAAAGGGATAATCTTCCCCGAATGGAGTGACTCCATCACAAAAAAATGAAACCGATTGTAGCCATTGAGTACACAAGAACGTTTACATGGGGGCTCCCCCACGAACTTAAACTTTTTGCATCTACTAAACTACTTATACTTTACAAGCTATTGGAGCGGCTCGGCGACATCTGTGTCGGTGTGATCGGTGAAGACGTGGGCTGTTCACTCCCCGACAGGATGACATTCGACTCGGTTGAAGGTGGGGCGATGTCCACATCTGACCTAGGCTCTGTGCCATCCACAGGCTGGGCGATGCCCCCCCCGATGCATGCTTCTGGCCATGTCCTCACAGCGGGCATCCATCACCCACTACATAGAGACTTGCTCTGCCACCAACCTTGCGTGCGGCAGCAAGCTCTCCCTAAGCCATTGGATGTCCTCTATGCTCAAGCCGTCGGCATACCCATTGTAGATAGTGGTGAAGTATAGGTTCAGGTGGTACGTCGCCACTGAAGTCAACACCCTCGACGCTCCGTAGAACAACCCATGTGTGATGAGGGCCTAGACCTCATCCAAGACCTTCGCTAGCTGGATGGCGGGTGCGCTAGTACTTGGCGCAAACCCGAAGACCTCCGAGATGACAAGCTAGGCAACATTGCGGATCTGGTCGAGTTCCTTCTCGAGGGCACGTCGCTCCTCAAGGGACTTGGCCAGTGCCTCCGCATTTTGGCCAAACATCACCTTGACCGTCTCCAGGGACTTCACCTTTCCACCCAGCTCTAGAAGAAGGGCGATAAGCTCAAAAACAAGTCAAATGAAGAAACCAACACGATGAAAGATAGAGAAGGTACGTACCAAGGTGGAAGTTCTCGAGGGTGGAGAGTCCCTCCGCCCGCTGGGCCACCTGCTCGCACAGCTAGGCATTTGCCTCCTCTGTCCCCATCATGTGGCCCCGGAGTGCAAGCACTTCCTGGTCTGCCTCCGACCGAGCCTTTCGCTCTGACTCCAGGGCCTTTCACGCCAACTCTAGGGCATTCTACTCTGACTCCAGGGCAATCCGCTCTGACTCAAGGGTCTCCAGGGATTTTTGGAGCGTCACCTCGGTGTCTGCTAGAGATTTCCGTATCCCTGCCTCGGTCTCCGCCTGGCGTGCCTTCGCCGCCTCAAGCCCCCGCTCGGCAGTGGTAGCCCACTCCGCCACATGCTACTCCTCCACCCGTACCACGATCACCTTGGCCGCCCGATCCTAGAACTCGTGATGGGCGGACTCCAGCTGATGCTCAAGCTCAGCCATCTAGGCATGCTCCATCCAAAGGAAACGAGACTTGCGGGACGATATCTCTTGCAGACCCTATGAAAACGAGAAGCAAGCATGCTAAGGAAACCAACAAGAGACTAAGAGGTCAAGGACAAACACGGGAAACTCACCTCTATGGCAAGCTATAGGTCGACCTTGACCAACTGCTGGGTGGACTTAACCCACTCTTGGGCATCCTCAAGCTTCACCGACAGCTTGGCGAGATTGGACTCCATGGCGAGTCCTTCCCCCCCAAGGATGTCCTAGAGCTAACACTCCTAGGAATCCCAAAGGACGAACCCCACCTTTGATGGGTCCTCAGGGCAGGGCCACTCTAGGTCACCCTCTGGTAGCCCGCTGGAGGGCCCAGCCTCTGACCGAACCACCGCTAGCTCCCACAATGGCATCGATAGCTCCACCACATCATCCGCTTCATCATTGGATGGGATCTCCACCACCTCAGTTGCGTAGGCCACAGATAGGCGTTCCGACTCCATCTTGGCCGCATCTCCCCTAGCGCCTTCAGCTCCGACCACGAGGGTGAGGCGTGCGGCCCTCCGCCCGGTGAGGCAGGGAGCTCGGTCTGCCTCTCCTCTTTTGCCGTAGCTGGTAGAGAAGGGGCCATGAGGGACACCACCGACAAAGCCTCTACCATCACCACTAGGATCGCCGCCAGCACCATCGCTGCCGCTGTACTAGCAAGTGACCCGGGCAGCACCACCCCTGAAAGGGAAGGACTTGCTGCCACCACCCTGTTCCCCCTGCCGCTCACCGCAGCACGCTGCAGGGTGGGCCTCCAAACCTCCTACACAAGAGTTGAAGCAATGCTCAACCCCATCACCATCCAGCCACTGATAAAAAGTATAGGTCAGTCATACTCTAAAAAAGACTCAACAACAAGATCAAAAAGAAATAAAGAAAAATATACCGAGAGGTAAGCGGCACGACTCTGAAACCAAAACCCGACGTCGATGGGCCCACAAGGCGAGGACCACTCTCGGGCTACGACCTACGCCCCCTCACTTGAGCTGGGGGCAGAGTCATCCCAACCAGCTCCTGCTCGGCCTGCAGGTCACCATGACCTTTGGCTCGGGACACGCCGACCAGAGCAGCAGGTGAGGCATCCTCCCGTTGTGAGTCACGCGCTGGCAGTGGTCTAGGCGACATGTGGGTGCAAGCCCGCTCCTCTGACCACCTAGCATGTTCGGCTGCACCCGTAATAGGTGGGGATGAGACCAGCGACACCACCGAGGGGCACGGTGACTGCGTCCGCTTCACCTCCTATTCACCGACGGCGTCTATGCTCGCAGCACACTTCCTTGACATGGGAACCTCAGCACGCCTCTCTACCTCCCGCTCATCACCAGCAGACATTGGCGTAGGGTCGCGATGCTCCACCGAGGTGACAACAACCTCCTGGCTTTCCTCCTCCTTGGAGGAAATCATGTCAACCACCTCTATGGGATCCTTTGACTCGAGCTCTGACTCGACGTCGCTCCTTCTTTCCCTGGTCTTCATGTGTCGGGTGACCTCATTCTCCATCTCATACTTCTGTCGAGCCACCTTAGCTTTCTTCTTCTTCTTGGCATCCGCTGCCTCCTTCTAGGCAGCCTACCAGGCCATGCCCTCTGGCCCCTTCGAAAGGTGTGGCCAGGACTTGTAAGCATCAAGTCCCTATGAAACAGGCAATTCAAAATAAAAAAAGCAGGAAAGCAAAGGGGAAAAGAACATAAAGTAAAGAGAGAGGAGCATACTAGTTTGGACACCACCGAGGCGTTGAGAGGTCCGGGCTTTCCATCAACCCTCTCTTTGGGCTTTAGCTACAGCACCCGATCGAGGCGACTCTAGACCTTATCGCCCGGTAGCTCCTCCGGCGACGCACGATTAGGGTCCAACGAGCCACCATACCTCCACATCGGTCACGCCCTCTCCACCAATGGAGCAACCCGACGGCGGTAGAGGGTGTGGGCCCCGTTAAGGCCAAGCTGCACAAGCTTCTAGAGCTCAACCTCGATGATCTCCGCCTTATTCTTCTCCCGATGGGAAGGGCCCCACGACCAACTATCCTGCCTCTCTGGCCTCCCGCCGGTGAACACTGGGAATGGTGCCTCCACCGGGTTCCTAATATAAAACCACTCCCCATGCCACCCCTAGTTGGAGTCGTTGGGGATGTACACGGGATATGAGACCCCCACGCTCGGTTTTCTCTACAGGGCGAATCCCCCCACCAGTGTAGCCTCGGGTGGATTCCCCACTAGCAAAGTTCGCCTAGAGAAAAGCCACCAGAAGAAGTCTGCATGCGGCTCCATCCCGAGGAAGGCCTCGCAGACGGTGACGAAGCCAGCGATATGCAGCACCCCCATCGGATTGTGGAGTTGCAGCTCCAGAACCCACTCATTGAGGAGTCCGTGTAGGAACCAGTGCATGGGGTATCCTAATCCACGCTCATAGAAGGCGAGGATGGAGACCACCTCGCTGGGCCGAGGTTGTGGAACATCCTCCCTCCCAGGAGCCCTCCAGTGCACCACCTCCTTTGATGGAAGAAACCCCTTCATGGCGAAGGCCTCCAGCACCGACTCCCTTACGGTGGATGACCTACAGTCCGACATTTCACTCTAGGTTCGCAAAAGGATTTGTGAGTTTTCTCCTCTCCCTCGCTCTCCCCTTTTCTTTCCTAGGAACTGCCGTGGCTCTCAAAGATGCTCTCGGGAAGAAGGAAAATTAGATGAGGCAGCAGATGGGGAATAGGTGAAGGAATGGGGCGAAAACCTTCTCCCTTCTCCTACTTAAGGTAAAGGGCACAACAGTTGGGGAAGGTGCGCCGATCGGGAAAGTCAAAACAACTGAGCGAAAACCCTCTCCCTTTCCCATTTAATGCAGATGGGATATGATGGGACATGCCCTAACCAATGAGACACGCCCTGCCCAATGGAACGACACCTGATCAGACAGGACATGGCTTGGGTATGGCCCACCACTACCGCATGCTGGGCGCAAGAAGCAAAGCGCCACCACACATAGGCAGCTCTTCGTATCCCCATGTGGGACTTGGAAAAACCCAAAATGGGATCTCCGCTAGGAGAGACCATCAGGCATTCTAAGTCGATCGAATAGCTCAGGATAAACATCGAGAGACAGGTAAAGAGCAAAGGGATGCCCCATGTAGGCCATGCTGACTCCATCACGAATGATGAGCACGGGTATCGATCAGACATTTCTGACTGGAGCTCTACAAACCTATCACTCGAGTCATCAAGGTAACACTACCGACCCTAGCTATTTCTTTATATAATCATACATGCATTCACACACGCATTCATTCCATATGGCTATGCCGCTCGAATGATTCGAGCCCTAAATCGCCTGGGGGCTCGAGAACTAAAGCATCGCACGTGCAGCGAAATACATCACAACGCTCCATGTTGTGTCATGAAGTGGCAGTTACCTCATTCGACATGAGCAACGACTGACTAGGGTTCGAAGGCTAGCCCACAAAGGGCTCGAGGCCACCCCACGTCAAACAAAGCCAGGGAGAAAATGTAGATGAGCCTCATGCGACCCTCACCCAGTCTGCCCCAAAGCAGACAGGGTCATCTCAACCTTCTCGTTCGATCCTAAACCTCTACCAAGCCCATAGAATCTCCATCGAGGGGAGGCCAACAGGCCACCCGGGTCAGTCTCTGGAATGACCCAAACATTAGCCAGGTTGTAGGTAAAGGAGCAGTGGAATGTCACAAGAGGGCTATGTCGACCCCATCATGAATGATGAACCCGGATTCCACTCGATCATACCCGTTAGCGAGCTCACCGAGCACGTCACTCGAGCCTGAGTGATCGAGGCAAGCGATAAAGCTCAGCCCCTCTGGTTATGAGAAACCAAGGACGAGGTAACGCACACAAGTCAAACTGACCCCTACCATGGCCCAATAGGGCTCGGGGGCTCAAGACACCAAAACGCCTAGGTCTACGACCCCAAACTCGCCCCATCCCTTGGCTATGCTTCAACTGCACACCAAACACTTGGGTCTGTGACCCTAAACTCACCCCATCCCTTGGCTACACCTTGACTGCACACCAAAAACGCCTGGGTCTACGACCCCAAACTTGCCCCATCAGGATCTGCGAGCTCCGGCTCAGCCGAGCCCTAAACTAACTAACTAACTGCCTCAGCTGCATGGGCTGCACCGAGGCCAGGATCCATGACGCCGACTTGCCCGATCCCATGGCATGCACCGATGCCAGGACCTATGAGCTCCATCTTGTCCAATCCCTAAACTAACTACCTCGGCTACATGGGCTGCACCGAGGCCAGGATCCACGACTCCGACTCGCTCGATCCCACGACACGCATCGACGCCAGGACCCGCGAGCTTTGTCTCGTCCGATCTCTAAACTAACTACCTCAGCTACATGGGCTGCACCTTGGCCAGGATCCATGACTCCAACTCACCTGATCCCATGGTGCACACCGATGCTAGTACCTACGAGCTCCATCTCGTTCGATCCCTAAACTAACTGCCTTAGCTGCGCGGGCTACATCGAGGCTGGGATCCATGACTCTGACTCATTCAATCCCACGATGCGCATCGACGCTAGGACCTGCTAGCTCCATCTCGTCCGATCCCTAAAACTAATCGCCTCACCCAATCCCACGGCGTGCACCAATGCCAGGATCCATGAGCTCTACCTCACCCGATCCCAAAACTAAACGCCTTGGCTGCGTAACGATGCCTTGGTTGATGACTCTGTATCGACTAAAAAACACACGCACACACCCACTGAAAAAAACCCCTAGACGATTTTGCTCAAATCACCCGGGGGTTCAGGGGCTACACTCATGGTGCGGTCACGCGCACCCGCTGACAAAACAAAAACCTCCCCCGCTGGCAACACGAAACCCCCCCAGACGATTCTGCCTGAATCGCCTAGGGGCTCAGTGGCTGCACCTGCGGGTGTGCTCATGCGCACCCGTCGTCAAGACAAAAATCCCCCAGACGATTCTACTCGAATCGCCCAAGGGCTTGAGGCTCCTATCGGGTTCATAAACCCGGGGTCCCTCACGGACCAGCTTCCCAATAGAGGCTCGGCCCAGTAGGCAATGTTGCAAACAACACGTAGCTCATGGGTCGGCCTGAGTACCTAAACAATAGACCAGAAGGGCGATCCAATCACCGACCGAAAGGTCTGACTGAGGAGGAACAACGCTCGTTTCTGACTCTGGCCCACCTCTCTGACCAGAGCGCTCGCTTCGATCTCTAGCCCGCCTCTGGGTGGCCTCTCCGACCGAAAGGCCTGACCAAAGCACTACTTCTGACTCCAACCCGTGTCTCCGATTGGGGATGCACCAAAACCCCTTCTCACTGCTCTTCTCCAATTGGCGCATTCAGAGCCGACTAGGACTAATCGACCGGGGATGCCCACTTGGTAAGGACCAGGGAACAAACGGAGAAAGCAAAGCAGGGCACAGAAGTTGATCCACAATACCAGGGACCGTACCTTGCGCACCTACTAGGCAATACCCTGCGACCCTCCTAGCATGACAGAACCCAAGCAGTATTGTAGGTGCCGACATTTCCCCCTATAGTATTGTGGGTGCCATTAACTCCTATATGGTAAGGCTCCCCCCACATGCCTCTGGGCGTCAACAGTGTTGTGGGTGCCGGTATTTACCATACTAGGTAAACATGGTAAAACCCCTTGCATATCTCTAGGCATCAACAATGTGGCAGACGCCGACGTATGCCATACCCAAAGAAGACAACACAACCTCCCATATGCATCTGACATTCAACAATATTGTGGGCGCCTGCCATCATCCTGTACCCGCCGACGTGGGCAACAAGGCTTATAAGCATACATACTCTCTCCCTCTCACTTGTAAGGCCAACCCTTCATCTATAATAGGGGATGCGTCCTCTCCCACCGTTCAAGTTGATTTAGATTCATTCTAGACTGATCAAGTTCACTAGTACACAACCACAGAACCGCCAGGTTCAAACCATAAGCACACGCTTGAATACTTAGCTCATAGCGGGGCTCCCGTTACTCTCGGCCCTTCTGACCAGACCTCTTATACCCTCATCTTTTTCCTTCTCATTTATAACCCCACTACAAACTTCGAGCACCTAGGCTTAGGAATAAAGTCACCGACCAAGTCAAACTGGTCATAGGACACGTTGCCTGAACCAGTATAAACCCTGTGTTATTGAGTGCTAGGCCACCTCCGATCACAACGTACGGCAAAACTACAAATATTTACTTGTTGGTCACTTTCTGCACCGACAAGATGTATGTAAAAATTTCTACACAAACTCAAAGTAGCTGGTCAGCAGCTATCAGATGTCCTGACTATTTGGGCCAAAACTTTCGGTAGCCGAAATTTCCGACACAAACAGCTAGGAGTTCTGACTCCTACAGGAACTACCCAATCCAAGCTAAAATGAACTTTGTGAAAGCAATAACTTACAATCCCACTTCCTAGTGGTAAGATGAAGCGTTAGGGTTGCTCCTTTGATGCCGAAGAGTCTCCACTTTGTGGATCGAGGCGAAACCCTAAGAGATGCTTTGAAAGAGAAGAGAAACAACAAAAACAAATATGATAGCACAAATCATAACAACAACAAGCACATGGGACACAAGGATTTATCCTGAGGTTCGGTAACCCCACAAAGGAGCCCCCACGTCCTCATTGTTGAGGTGATCACAAAGGTCAGAGTCTCTTCCACTTCTTTGCCTCTCTCAAGAAACCACAAAGGTCACTTGAGCTTTGAAAGGTCCTAATGGCTAGAGGGGGGTGAATAGCCTATAAAAATTTCTACAACAACACTTAAGCCAAGTGGTTAGACAATTATGTGGTGAAGCGAATGTTGTGCTAGCCTACTAAAAATGCAAGCCACCTACCAACAATTCTAGTTGCTATGATCACTAGGTCACTCAAGGGCTAGGTCACTACTCTCTACACTAGTTGAACTAGCTACAAACTAATTACAACTAAGAAGGTAAGCTACACATCTAACTACAACTACCACAAGCTCTACACAAGGTAAATACATAAAGTAAAGCAAGAGAGTGGTAGAGGAGGTATACCGTCCTAGCAAGTGATCAATCAATGAATACCAAAGAATATCAATGAGACAATGATGACACAATGAGTTTTCCTCCAAGGTTCACTTGCTTACCAACAAGCTAGTCCCTGTTGTGGCGATTCACTCACTTGTAGGTTCATGCGCTAATAGGCATCACACGCCTAACCCACAACTGGGTGCCGCACAACCAACATAAGATGAGGATCCACAAGCCATGCACAATCCACTAGAGTTGCCTTTGGCACTCCAACAGAAGGCACAAGAACCCCTCACAATCACAATGATCAGAGCCAGAGACAATCACGTTCCTCTGCTCAACGATCCACCAATCACCGGGCTATCTAGGTATCAACAAACACCAAGAGTAACAAGTTCTCCACAAGCCCAAATTGCCCAACTAGTGCCACAAGATGCTAAAACACTAAGCAATGCGCTAGAGGCTCTCTAATCTCACTCAAGATGATGAAATCAAGTGTGTAAGTGAGTGGAGTGTGCTAGCTTGCTCACAATATGAAATCTTAGCACTTTGGGGTTCTAAGAGAGTGGACATGGCCGGCCAATGGGGCTATTTGTAAGCCTCACCTCGAAATAGAGCCGTTACCTCTTAGAGCAGCTTTCTGCGAGGGCACCGGACACGATGGTGCCCCTCCCAATGGTCAAATTCCAATGGCTACCAGACGGGTGGCAGTGGCATCACCCTAGGGGTGGCAGTGACCACCTAGGCCAACCTCATGAAAACCTTGCTCTTTAAAAAAATAGGGTGGTGCACCGCCCTAGGCATGGAAGTGCCCAGGTGGTGACCAGCCTCGATTCCCCCACTCTCTGGATAAAAGGGGTGGTGGCACTGGACGTGCCCTGATGGTGCACCGCCCTCACCATGGCATTGTACACCGATCGCTATGGTGACCACTTCCACACTATAGCTCTAGACCGAGGCTAGGTGGGCACCACCCTAGGGGTGGTGGTGCCACCAGATAGACAGTGGCGGTGCCATCCCAACTCCTCCTTCTCGGCATTGTCCAGCCGGTCACCGCCCTAGGGGTGGCGGTGCACCGGATAGGGGGTGATGGTGCCCTCAGAGTTAGCACCTCATTCCCTTCTTTGCCTCCTTTGATTCCTTTGCAAATGTGCCAACACAAGTGTTTCACCATCATGTGCAAGTGTGTTAGCATTTTTACAATCATTTTCTAAAGGTTATTTACTTCTCACCGATTGTGCACTAGGCCTAAAATGCATATGTAAGTTTTCCAACACCTAGTGGCACTAGATGATTGAGTTGTCTGATAAGAGATTCTCTCTTAGTAGTACGACCATTTATCCTAAATGTGATCACACTCTCTAAGTTTCTTGATCACCAAAACAAAATGGCCCTATAGATATCACCTTTGCCTTGAGCCTATTTTGTTTTTTCTTTCTTCTTTTCCAAATCTGGAGCTTGATCACCATCACATGTCTACACCACCACCTTGGACTTCATCTCATGTGGTCATCTCCTCCCAAGAGTGCCATTTAGCTCCATCACTTGGTGTTGGTAAATATTAACGCACATAGAATAATCCACAAGCGCACAGATATTATATCAATGTAGCATTTCACCAGGAGTAACCCAATTTTATATCGAACTCAAGGAAACATGTGTGAGAATAACTAAATCTAACTTAACCCAACTTCATAATCAAGGCTAGATAATAGGAGTATAAAAGAGATCACTAAGGTCTTCCAGTTCTAACTTAGGCTTTTACTCATGGAATTTATTAGTTAAAACCCCTAAGTCCAGATCATCTAACTTAACCCAACTCATGGAATTTGTTAGTTAAAACCCCTAAGTTCATGTTGGTGATTCATTTTAGTCATTTATGCAAAGTATATTGATGGTTTGTGATGAATGTTAACTACCGTCAATAAACTCCCCCACACTTAGGCTTTTACTCGTCCTCAATAAAAGGATGGATTACTTAAGACATAACCTTGGGACAAGACATCAACATAAAACCATTCCCAGTCATACATGTACTACAGGATTCAAAGTGTCTACCATGAAACTTTGGGTGGCTGAAGAATGGAACAGCTTGAAACAGATCACCATCTTCCTTCAGTCAAGTCAATTGGATAAACATTTTAAGATTTTTGAAAATAAAACATAGCTTACCTTCTCCTTTTGTGGTACTCTCAAATCACTCAATATATGTAGTATTTTTAGATCCTTACCAAGGCATTGATGTTCTTGCATTGTTTTTACCTACTTCTAAAGGCTTATGTGGAGCTCAGGTAGGGATGAATATGAAAACATACTTGCATTGCATATATTGTAAAGTCAAAATAAGGATCCAAGGAGAAAAAAGTCATACTCTTAGATCAAGATGTGCATGTGCATGGATATATATATATGGTGTCTATCCTAATTCTACTATGCTCCTTGAAACATATCTCTCTTGATTTGAAACTTGGAAAACTTTCAAGAGAACATGGACTATCTTATTCATCTTTTTTCTTTTTTATATGGCGGGCATCTGAGCATCCATTGTTTTAGTTATCTCAGACACTTGTCCATTTTTTCACTACTTTCTTTTTCTTTTCTTTTTTTGAATAACTCTTGCATAGCCCATTCCTCTTTTTTCTACAATTGAAACTTTTCAAGAGAGATATTTACAAGAACTTAGAGCATTTATCCAAATATTTTTGGTGTCTATTCCCAGTGTAGGAGTAGAACATTTTTGGGTGGATGGAAAACATGTTATTGTGTACTCCCAATGTAGGAGCAGCAAATATATGTGGAGTGTATGTGGTCTTGATCTTGAGAGCATGATAAATTTCTCAACAAGGGTCACAAGGTTTGACCAAACTCAATACAATGGCAAGTAGTATATGTAGAAGGTTGTCCGAGTCTATCATATCATGTATGGCTTTGGTAGGACATTGCTTTACCACAAAGGAGAGGTGTAGCTATTCTTTTAACTTTTCAAATAAAATTCTCCAATAACAAGACATCAAGAATCAAGTTCTTATTATTCTACTATATCTCATTCCACAACAACTTAAGTAACATAGGGTCCCTAATAATAAGTTCCCAATAGTTCCAAGACTTCCAAGAAAAGCATTATGTGAGTTTATCCTTTAGTCATGATTGAAATAATCTTTCCTCAGGTTTTAAAGTTGTTTATTAAAGGATTTTCAATTTGGTTTGAAACAGAAAGCAAGATAAGCAAAAATAGAACATACTGGACTCAAACCTGATCATGAACAAAGCATGAGACATGGTGGAGCTGGGCTAGACTCGACGGCCCATGTAGGAGGCCAAGTGGCCCACTCTCGGACCCATTTCGGTCCAACTTTGGCGAGCATGGTATTTGGTCTATTGCTTTCTGAATTTCATGATTTTCACAATCGTATCTCATTTTGTTGTCGCGGTGTGCTTCCCCGCACTTGTTTCCTATTTTCCTTCATGCACAACATGTGGAGACAAACACATATACAAAAGAAATAGAGTGCATATAGCAATAACAAGATTCCATTAATATCATAGGGCACTTTATTACACAATCAACCCTAAACACAAACACAAACTTTAATTACTCTAACTTCTGAGCTAAGCAAATGACCTAAACATTGACCTAATTGTGACCTAATGATCCACAACCTAACTTTAACTCTCATATTTATCCTTGTTGACAACATAGCGACTTATGATCACAAGCTCATATTGTAGGTTCTTGCGATAAACGTGCTCCTTATCTAACTTAAACTACAGAGCGTGAGTATAATAAGTGAGAGTTTTGATCTTGTCATGCAGCATGGCAATGGTCGGCCATTGGTGCTTCTCGTCATTCTCTGGGACAGAGGGTGGCACCCTCTTCTTCTTCTCCTTTGGCGGCACGACCCTGATTTGCTCAAGAGCAGCACAAACTCCATCTATGCTCAAGCAAGGCGTGACTGACTTGTACTTTGCACATGTGACATCTCTGAACTTATTGGTCTTCACCCCAATTAGCATCTCATTCGCCCTTAGAGGAAGGAGGTTGATCTCCTTCGAGACCTTGATCTTCGGTGCCTCTGGCTAGCATGGCTTGTCTTGAAGAAGTAGACATGGCGGTGATAGAGCGATCATCGGATGGCGAATGGCTTGAGTGAAGTAGGACTGGCTAGAAGGAATAGGAGCTACTTCTTGCGATGGAATGATGTTGAGTGGTATAGGTTCTTCAACTCCATAGGAGACGATCTCTCTACCGACCATTGGAACTAGGGAGGTGGAGAGTTTCGGTGCTGCTAGAGGTGGAAGGCTTTGATGGAATGGCTATGGCGGTAGGTAGGGGCTCGTTTATATAGGGGGGGAACTTGCAGTAGGGGTCATGATCTTTATCCATTAGGGTTTCGTAACGAAGGAGAAATGAATGTGGTGGCAAATTGTGGGATAGCAGAGGGGAAGGTTGTAGAATCCATGAGAGAATTGACCGAAGGCAAGGGGACTGGCAGGTGGGCTGGCTAGCCAAGAGGTGGGGTCAGCTAGCCCCACACATTATCTCCTTGCATGGGTTTTTTCATGGTGGTTCTAATGCCTAACTAATCCTGAAAAAGATATTCTCGCATTACGAAACATAAAGAGAAGGGCAGTGGTATAAATCTATGGAAAAATAAGAAAATCTACCTCATCCAAATCCTCAGGTGGTTTTTTAGGTTCTAGAAAGATCTTGAGACGATGATCATTTACCTTGAATAACGTACCTTCGTCATTTTGGTGTTACCGCTCCATGCGACGAGGTGCTTATAACTTTGAATGGTCCTTCCCATTTGCTCTATAGTTTTCCATGCCTGAATAATTTAACCCTAGAATTAAAAAGTAATTCCTTATCTCCCAGGGCGAACTCCTTCTTGATCCTCTTATCATGCCATCTCTTTATTCTCTCCTTGTATATCTTGGCGTTCTGATATGCTTTTTCACACCATTCATCAAGCTCAGAGAGTTGCACCTTCCTCTTGGTTCCTATAGCTTCAAAGTCCATGTTCCATCGCTTAATGGCCTAGTGAGCCTTGAATTCAAGCTCAATAGGTGGATGACAACTCTTCCTATAGACGAGTTGATATGGTGACATCCCAAGTGGTGTTTTAAAGGTCGTTCTATAGGCCCATAGTGCATTAGGTAGTCTATCCTTCCATGCAGTCCCCATCTCGTTGACCATCTTCTGCAGAATATTCTTGATTTGTTTGTTCGATGTTTCTTCTTGGCCACTTGTCAGAGGGTGATATGGAGTAGCGACATTGTGACAGATCCCATGTCTTAACAAGTACTTGTGAAAGTTCTTGTCAGTGAAGTGAGTGCCTTCATCACTAATCACCATCCTTGGAACTCTGAATCATGGAAATATTGTCTCTTCAAACATCTTCTTAGAGTTCTTTGCATCAGCAGCTCTACATGGTATGGCTTGAACCCACTTAAAGACATAGTAAAAAACACCAAGATATATTCATAGTTCTTTGACTTTGGAAACAGTCCCATGTAGTCGATTCCCTAGACATCAAAGAGCTCGATCTGGAGGTTGTTGGTGAGTGGCATGACATCTCTTGAATTGATATTCTCATGCCTCTGACATGCTCCACACCTCCGGATGAAGTCCTTCATATCTTCATACATGGTTGGCCAAAAGAATCCACTTTGCCAGATCTTCGAATGAGTGCAGAATGCACCATAATATCCTCCATATGGTGATGGATGGCATCGTTCAATGATTTTGATGCCTTCTTCGACTGGTACACATCTCCTAACTAGGCCATCAGAGAAGACTCTCAAGAGGTATGGCTCATCCCATATGTGGAAACAACTTTTGTAGGTGAGTTTCCTTTTGTTCTCCCTTTGTGGTACATATCCTGTAGCCATAAAATTAATAATATTCACGTACCAAGGGTCGAATTTTGTGATCTTGAAGAGCACGTCATCTCGCAGCAAATCATTGATGGGCAGTTCCTATGGATTTTCAAACTGCATTCTAGACAAGTGATCAATAACAGAATTTTCTACTCCCTTTTTATCTTTTATTTCTAAGTCAAATTCTTGGAGTAGCAAAATCCATCATATTAGTCTAGGTTTAGCATCTTTCTTAGTGAGCAGGTATTTTAAAGCAGTATGATCAGTATAAACAATCACCTTAGCTCCTACTAAGTAAGATCTAAACTTATCAATAGCAAAAACAAAAGCCATGATTTCTTTTTCAGTTGTTGCATAATTAAGTTGAGGTCCTATCAGAGTTTTGCTAGCATAAGCAATTGCATGATACTTCTTATCTTTTGTTTGTCCCAAAACTGCCCCCATAGCATAATCACTAGCATCACACATAATTTCAAAAGGTAGCGAGCAATCAGGGGTTGAATGATTGGTGTAGAGATGAGTGCTTTCTTAAGAATTTTAAAAGATTTTAAACATGCATCATCAAATTCAAAAGGAACATCCTTGGTCAAAAGATTTATGAATGGTCCAGCAATATGTGAAAAATCTTTTATGAACCGGTGGTAAAAACCTACATGACCAAGAAAACTATGGATCCCTCTGATATTTATGAGAGGAGGTAATTGTTCAATTACCTCAATCCCTCGTTCGGACACCAAGTGTCCAAGCACTATGCCTTCTCTACCATGAAATGGCATTTTTCCCAATTAAGGACTAAGTGCTTTTTCTTCACATCTTTGCAAAATCTTGTCTAAATTTTCAAGACAATCATCAAAAGTTTTTCCATAAATAGAAAAATCATCCATGAAAACTTCCATGATTTCTTCAATCATATCAGAAAATATAGACATCATGCATCTTTGAAAAGAAGCTGGAACATTACATAGTCCAAAAGACATTCTATGTTAAGCATAAGTTCCATATGGACATGTAAAGGTGGTTTTGCTTTGGTCATCTAGATAGATCGAAATCTGGTGATAACCTGAATACCCATCAAGGAAATAGAAGAAAGAGTGATTTGTCAGTCGCTCCAACATTTCATCAATGAAGGGCAACGGAAAATGATCTTTCTTTGTTGCCTTGTTAAGTTTTCGGTAATTAATGTACATCCACCATCTAGTGACGGTTCTTTGGGGGATTAATTTATTGTTTTTATTTTTAACAATAGTCATGCCTCCCTTTTTAGGCACAACCTAAACAGGGCTTACCTACTCGCTGTATGAAACGAGATAGATGATCCCGGTGTGTAGGAGTTTTAAAACCTCTTTCTTGACAACCTCTCTCATCGCATTGTTAAGCCTACGTTGTGGCTCCCTAGAAGGTGTAGAATCAGGATCTATAGGGATGTGATTGGTGTAAAGAGTAGGGCAAATTCTCTTAAGGTCTTGGAGCGAGTAGCCAAAAGCAAATCGATGCTTTTCTAAGACAGTTATCAAGCGTAGGGTGGAAGCGACGTCCCCCCAGAAGGGGGCGCCACCCGAGGTTCAAGGCCAGCTCCTCCGAGCTTCAAGGTCACCCTAGGACAAAACCAAAGTGTGAGGGATGCTCGGGAGATGAGCCCACGTGGCTATAGTCGAGACGCCCAGAAGCATCCCGATCGTCTAGACGAGCGATGTCCAAGTATTGGACTCGAGCCACTCATGGTGACCCATCGAGGGAGGCAGTGAGCCCCAAGTACCAATAGACGATCTCAGGAAATATAAGAGTGGCTCGGCCGAGAAGCAGACAATCTCCCCCCTAGGGCATGACCAAGGCATGGAACGACCGTAAACTTGGGGTTCTCATGGACTTACCCGCTAGTAGCATGGGCGCAGCAATCTTGGCCACCAAGGCTATTATCGTGGTAGCCTAGCCCATCGAGGGAATAATAGCCCTGAGTTGAAGGCTCATCTGAAGCCCCTGAAGACTTTAAGGCCACAACGGCCTCGAGGGCTATGCCAGCTCCCCAGATGGAGCAACCCGACCCCCTGATTGATGGGCACTCGGGTGGAGCATCCCCCAAAACCAACCAACTCCTTGGAGTTGGGCTGGGAGCTGCTGAGTAGTGGGCCCAATGAGGGCCCCTGTTCAAGGCTTGGCACGCTCCCCGTACCTCGATCCATGGCCGTAGAAGGTCAGCCCTAGAAGGCCGGTTCGAGAAGATCAGGACCTACTACCGTAGCCCTTAGAAGGGCATGGCACTCTGAATGATCGGTTGGCCCCGAGCTAGATCCCAGATGCTCTCAATCACCTGACCCATGGCAAGCCCTAGTCAAAAAGGGGGCGTCCTAGGCCTAAGGATGATAACTCCTAGACAAGTTCACTGAGCCCTCGCTCAAGTCGAAGACCTGTGCGACATAGGCTCACAAAGGGATTAGCACCATCATCGCTCAGCCTCGACAGCCAAGCAACACCCATCATATTGGACAAGAAGGCCCCAATTAGGGCACAACACCCTTGTCAGTGGAAGCCATCCCCGGCAAGGAGGCTTCGGTCACTAGAAGATTGAATTCAGCCCTTCGCCGCCATCATGCTAAGTGAGCCCACAAAGGACTCAAGGGCTCCTGACGAGAACCTAACATGTGGGTATGTTATGCCTCGGGTCCAATAGTTCCCAAATGAAGAAGACCCCCCGATCGACCCCTTTAGGATCGTCTGAGGGCTCAGAGGCTATACTCATCGAGTACGCTCGTGTGCACCCTCTTAGAAAAACCTGATCAAGCCTAACTTCGCCGCGACCCCCGCCTAGGGCTCGGGGCTCGCCTGAGCCCTGAGGCACCCAATCTACACTAATGCTCTAGTCCGGCACTTGGTTCCTGCCCCACCAATGACGACAGGCAAGGCCCGAGCACAAGACAAGCCCTAAGCTACCAAGGATCGGGGGCTCCCCGCCGCTGCCCCTTAGGCATAGCATTGCTGGCCACTTTCCTGACAAGGTCACGCACGGGGTGTGACATAAGAAGACAAAGCTTCCTAGTGGCCTCTAGGGGCTCAGGGGCTTCTGGGCCTACATGTCAGCCCCTGGAACCAACCTCCTTCATCGCTAAGAAGACTCCAGACGGTTCACCTGGGGAGGCCGGTCCAAACTGACGTAGTCTGACACGTAGGGTGTCAGAACAAAGCAGCCAAACAATGCCCAAGGCTTCTTCGGCTCCACCACACCACCACAGTCCATAGCGCATCGCTGCAAGGCCCTCATGGACTTTGGCGCACATAGACCATAGATTAGTTCCCCCAAACCACCATGTACCTAACCTATCTCATTATATAAGGGATAAGGTCGCACCTAGGGCGAAAAGAGGATGAACAGACAGATCATTCCAGTCCACTCCCGGGCCTCTATTCAGCACAGAGAGCAAGGCAACCCACGGAGGGGCACTGAGAGCTCCTCCATTGTATCCCGTTGTCTTCCTCCTCTCCGATGAGGGGAAGGCTCCACCGACGGCGAGGCAACCTTAGGATTAGCACCGGGCTAACCCCTTACCAAATCTCTCTACAACCCTATTGTAACCCCCCAATTTTGGGTGCTTTTGAGTATAAGGATCATTAGCTGCTGGACATAGGGCATCGATTGGCCCAAACCAGGATAAACCGTTGTGTCCTCTCTATGATTCTTGTGTTCTTGAGTCCACCCAAGCCACCATAGACCCATACTCTAACATTGACTCAAACAACATGCTTGCCGCGGTTTGGACCCCGCGACAGGGGGCAAATGCACTTTCAAAGGCCATGCATAAAAAAATACGGCCATGATTTAAATTTTTATATCTCTCACAGTAGCTCATATTGTAACACAACACTTATGTAAATAATTTTTTTACCCAATTTTGTAGTAAACTTCACTTACAAATTATTTTGTATACTTTCCATCCCTCAGTTACAAATCATAAATGGTTTTGGCTTTTCTAGATACAGCTAAAACAACCTACAATTTAGAATGAAGGGAGTAATATATAATAGTCCCTTAGCATTGTATTTCCATGCATGTTGTTGAAACTATCTGCATATTGTTTTTTGAGTTAAATGCACTAAAGGTCTATTAACTTATGCAGAGGTTTTAGTTAGGTCCATCAACTCTAAAAGTTGTTTTTCATGTCCTTAATTTTTTTAAGTGATTCACCATACGTCTATACCTCTTCCTCTAGTCCATAGATTCAACTCAGAGTCCATAAACTTTTTGTGTGATTCACTGTGGGACCATACCTCTTTGTTTGACCCTTCGATCTAACATGGCATGTGAAGTCAACAACCTTCATGACATGAAATTTGCAATTATCCCCTCCTCCCTCCCTCCCTTCTCGTTCCTTCCTTCATTCCCTGAGCGTGCAAGGTGGTGAGAGCAAGCACTAGCAAGCGACATGAGCATAGGGGATGGTAGCAAGTGATGAAGGCCTGGTCTCACGAGGCATAGGGTTGTAGGGGCACACTATGGAGACGTAGCGGTGGGGACCATACCCTTCCCATGAGTTATCTCACTCATCTTTTTTCTTTCCCAAATCTACATAGGCATGGGTATGGTGGGGAGGGGCTAATTCGAACATGGAGCACTTGCCGGTTACAATGGATAGGAACTCTAGCTTCACTACTCACCCATACACATTAGGGCGGTTTTAATCTGTCCGGTTGAGGCTAGCAGCGGGTCAGCCACGAGCGTGCTCATCCGACGGGGACGACGGGCAGAAGATAGAAGATAGTGGCAAAAATGGTTGGTCCTGCACAGACTTTCCAAAAATGTGTGTGCACGAGGATGAGGAGACTGTAGAGGACTCAAACCGCGCACTCGTTGAAGCAGTGATGGCCTACACCATATTGATGGGAACATCGGCGCACACGAGCTCAAAGCTCGACCATGGCAGCTGTAGTATGACCTATTAGGACCTTCCACACAGTTGATGTGTCTCTGACGAGTGCAAAGGGTAGAGGAGGCATTGATGGACTCCATAGAGCTCATTTGGATAGAGGTGCAACATAAGGCGAGGAACAACAGTGATAGTAGAAGCTCGGTGATCGGTGATGATGGTGGTGAGCACCGGAGTAGAGATAGAGCAAAGGCATGGATGCCATGTTTGAGGGAATGGAAAGGTGGGCAACATGGTCGGGGCATGAGCATGAGCTTGACAAATTTCATGCCATGCTAACTCCACTTGCCACATTAGATCTAAGGGCCAAACGAAGGGGTATGGATTTGAAAGCATCTAGGCCCCTAGTTGGGTTTCAGTGATTAATGACAATATAAGATTACTATGACTAACGTGTGTTTTGTAGAGGCAATTAAGTTAGGTCATGGTAATGGGGATCGATTGGGCAATCGAGGTGGTCATGCCCCTACGATGAAAATCATTTTGGTTTTCAAAGGATGGACGACAAGTTAAGGATGACTAGTTCTAAGTGTCAATTGGAGTTGGAGAGACACTTAGAGTAGTTTGGGACTTTGTTTTTCCTTTGGCCATACTATTAAGGGGGGTATGGACGGGTAGCTTGACCTAGATGAGTCTAGTGAGTTAGGTGTGGTGCACACTTATTAAAACTAGCACTAGGTAGCTTCTACATATGCCTAAGATCCAATAGAGCAAACTTCATTCACATATGTTCGAGAGTTGGAAGTGAATGGAGGGTCAAATGCTGACCGGACGCTGGCTCCGGTGCGACCGGACGCTGGCCGCAGGGTTCGGTCAGTTCATTTGACCAAGGTGATTGCGTTTGGTGCAACCGGATGCTGGAGCGGTCAAGTGACCAGACGCTAAGAGGTAGCATCCGATCAACTCTAGTAAGGTTCTAGAGAAGGAAATCTGTGACCGGACGCATCCGATCAGTATTGACCGGACCTTGAGGGTTCAGCGTCCGGTCGAGTACAGTAAGCATCTAGTGAGGGTTTAATGCGATCAGACGTGTCCAGTCAGTGGTGATCGGACCCTGCCAGCGTCCGGTCAACACTTAAACACTAGTGTGTAGGTTGAACTGATCGGACATCCAGTCAACATGATCGGAGCGTCCAGTCACCCCGTAGAGGCACATAACGGTTCATTTTTTAGGCTGCCTTATAAATCGAAGCTCCACTCATGTGTGGAGTTACTTTTGCTCATTCCAACAACTGAGAAACATGTTTGTGAGTGCCAAGAAGAGCAAGGTCCTAGTGAGGTGATTGAGATTTGAGAATCCAAGAGAGTAGCCTCATTAGTGAATCAAGAGTAGCAAAGTGTGCATCCACCATTCTCATTAGGCTTTGAGAGGTCAAGTGAGAGTTTGTGCTTGTTACTCTTGGTGATTGCTATCACCTAGATGGCTTGGTGGTGATTGGGAGCATGGTGATCACCCAGCGGAGCTTGTGGGTGACCCAACTCAAGTTGTGAGCGGTTTTGGGTGATTCGCCGCGATGGAGTGTCAAAGAATCAACCCGTAGAGAGCACTTGATCCTTGCACGGATCAAGGGGGAGCTACACCCTTGCGCAGGTGCTCCAACGAGGACTAGTGGGGAGTGGTGACTCTTCGATACCTTGGCAAAACATCACCGCGTTCCTCTCTCTCTAATTACTTTGAGCAATTCAATACTTGTTTTTTACATTCATAGAATTGTCATGCTAGAGTAAGTTTGGAACATAGGTTGCAAGTCCTTTGTGCGTTAGATTAATAGAAACACTTTTCTAAGCACAAGGGGTTAATTGGGCTAATCGTAGGATTTAATTATTGCAAGAAAATTTAGAATTAACCCAATTCACACCCCCCCTCTTGGGCATCTTGATCCTTTCAATTGGTATCAGAGCCTTATGCTCACGTTTTTAAGCTTAATCGCTTAGAGCAAGATATCTCATGAGGATGGACCTCCTCCTATCTTCGAGGGAGATGACTTTCCATATTAGAAAATTCGCTTGGAGGCGTACTTAGAAGCTCTAGACATTGGTATACTTAGAGTTGCCTCACAAGGCTTCCCAAAACCTTGGGATGCTACTAACTTACAAGGCGATGAGGTTAATTATGAAAAGTGGAATGCAAAGGCTCGAAACACCATCTTTAGAGGCCTTTGCAAAGATGTGTTCAACCACGTAAGGAACCACAAAGATTCCCATGCACTATGGTCGAACGTTTGTGCGCTCCATGAGGGAACCAAGAGTGAGCGAACACTATCATCTTATGATTAAAAAGCTAAATTCATTTGAGATATTTCCCAAAGAAAGTGCTAATGAGATGTATTCACGTTTGAATGTTCTTATAGAGAAAGTCAATGGGCTTGGACTTACTCAAATGTCACCATCCGACATTGTGAGAAAAATCTTGAGTGTCCTCCCCATTGATAAATATGGGCATATTGTGACCGTGCTACATCAAGGTGATCTTTCTGCTGCTACACCGACACAAATCTTGGGAAAGATCAATGCTCATGAGATGTACATGCACATCACACCACAAGATGGCTCATCCTCTACCAAGAAGAAAGAGAAGGACTTAGCATTCAAAGCTAGCCAAGATAAGGGCAAGGCAAGACTTGAGTATGAAAGCTCAAGTGAAGATGAAGTTGATGATGAAAGCCTTGCTCTCATGGTGAAGAAGACCGCCAAGATGCTAAAGAAGCTCAACAAGAGTGGCATCAAGTTCGATGGCAAGAAGAAGAAGTTCTTCACAAGCTCAAGAAGAAAGCCAATCTTCATGATGGATTGCTATAATTGTGGAGAACTTGGCCATCTAGCTCATCAATGCACAAAGACCAAGAAAGACAAGTTCAAGAACAAGAGCAAGGGCAAGAAAGATGACTCAAGCAATGAAGATGAAGATGAGAAGAAAAGGAACAAGCCATACAAGAAGAGAGATGGCAAAAAGAGGGACTTCCACAAGAAGAAGAAGAGTGGAAAGGTCTACATCGTCGGTGATTGGCTCACAGACATTGATTCATCTAGTGGATCATCTGATGATGATAGTGACAATGAGAAGGTGGCCACCATTGCTATTGATCTTTCATCCTCACCGCCACCATCGCCATCATCCTCTACACACCTATGCCTTATGGCCAAGGGTGAACACAAGGTAACTAATAATGATGATAGTAGTGATGATGAGCAAGCTAGTGATGATGATAGCGATAGTGATGATGATGATTCACCCTCATATGATGATCTTGTCAAAATACTAAGAAAATACACTATGATCATTAGAAAGAGTAGAGCTAAAAATGAAAAGCTTGATGCTAAAAATGATTCACTTTTAGCAAAATGTGATACATTGGAAAAGGCTAATGTTGAGCTTAAAGAAACAAATGGTGCTATATCATCCAAACTCAAGGAGCTCAAATCTTCTAAGAAAGAGCTTAGATATAAACATGATAAACTTGAGTGGGTGCACAATGAGCTCATCACTAGCCACAACAAGCTAAAAGATGAATACACTACTCTTAAGATCAATCATGATACCCTTGTTATTGCTCAAGAATATTTACCAAATGAGCCACATGATGCTACTAACCATGTTGTTAAGATTGATATAGCTACATCATGTGATGATTTAATTAATGAGAGCATTGAGCAAGGATCTAGTGGCAAAGGCAAGAAAGTGGTTGAGTGCAATGACTATGATGAATATGTCAAGCTCAAGAATGCAAATGAAAAGCTCATGAAAGATCTTGAAGAGATGAAAAGCCACAACACCATTGTGCTAGAAAATCTTGATCATGATGAAGAGTTGATCCTTGAGAATGAGAAGCTCAAAGAAGAGAATAAAAAGCTCAAGGAAGAGAAGAACAATGATATTCTCAAGGAAGAGAACAAAAAGCTCAAGATGGAGAAAGAGCATCTCAAGATGGGATTGAGCAAGTTTGCAAGAGGCAAGCATCTCCAAAGTGAGCTACTCATGAACACCGTTATGAAGATAGATAGAAGTGGTATTGGATATGTGGCAAGTGTAGAGAAGAAGAAGGCTCAAGCTCAACAACAACAATCAAAGCCAAAGCCAAAGCCAAAGAGATGTTTTGAGTATGGACAAGAAGGCCACTTTGCTCATGAGTGCCAAACTCCACCGCCACAACCCTTACCCAAGCATGCTAGACCCTTTGCCTTCAATGCTCACTACATGCTTAGAAAGGATTCTAGTGGAAAGATGAAAGTCATGTTCTTAGGACCCCCTAACAAGAATAGGCCTAAGAAGATTTGGGTGGCTAAGTCACTTGTTGAGAAGGTGAAGGGCCCTCAACAAGTTTGGGTTCCTAAAGCTTGAATTTCTTGTGTGTAGGTGAACTACAAGACCAGTGGAAGTTATTAGGTTATTGATAGTGGTTGCACTCAACATATGACCGGTGATCCTCGTATGTTCACCTCACTAGATGAAGAGGTAGATGAACAAGAGAAAATAACATTTGAAGATAACTCAAAGGGCAAGGTTAAAGGATTGGGCAAAGTGGCAATATCAAATGATCATTCCATCTCCAATGTGCTATATGTTGCTTCATTGAGCTTCAACTTGCTATCCGTTGGACAATTGTGTGATCTTGGCTTCCAATGCTTGTTCACCGAGAAGGAGGTTGTTGTATCCAAGGTAGATGACAATCAAGTGATATTCAATGGATTTAGATACAACTTATACCTAGTGGACTTCACCTCCAAAGATGCAAACTTAAAGACTTGTCTATTCACCAAAACAACACTTGGGTGGCAATGGCATAGAAGACTTGCTCATGTTGGGATGAGCTCACTCAAGAAGCTTATGAAGAATGACTTGGTGAGAGGATTGAAGGATGTGAAGTTTGAAAATGACAAGCTTTGTAGTGCATGTCAAGCCGGCAAGCAAGTTGCAAATACCCATCCAACAAAAGCTTTCATGTCAACCACAAGAGTGCTAGAACTCATACACATGGATTTATTTGGACCAACAACATACAAGAGTTTGGGAGGGAATCTCTATTGTCTTATGATTGTTGATGACTATTCAAGGTATACATGGGTATTCTTCCTTCATGACAAATCCAAAGTTGCATCTTGCTTCAAGAAGTTTGCCAAGAGAGCTCAAAATGAATTTGAAGTGAAGCTCAAGAAGATAAGAAGTGACAATGGAAAAGAATTTAACAACACAAACATTGAAGCTTATTGTGATGAAGTTAGGATCAAGCATGAAGTTTCCGCAACTTACACTCCTCAACAAAATGGTGTAGTTGAGAGGAAGAACCAGACTTTGATCACTCTTGCAAGGACAATGCTAGATGAGTACAACACCCCCGAAGCTCTATGGGCAGAAGCAATCAACACCGCATGCTATGCATCAAACCGCCTATTCCTTTAAAAGTTCCTTAGCAAGATACCTTATGAGTTGCTCAATGGGAAGAAGCCAGACGTCTCCTTCTTTAGGGTGTTTGGTTGCAAATGCTACATCTACAAGAAGCGGCAACACCTAGGGAAGTTCTAAAGACATTGTGATATTGGTTTTCTCATTGGTTACTCATCAAAGTCTAAAGCATATAGAGTATTTAATCATGCCACCGGCTTGGTTGAAGAAACATATGATGTGGAATTTAATGAATCTAACGGCTCCCAAGGAGTATATGAGAATCTTGATGATGTAGGTGATGAACCATTGAGGGAGGCTATGAAGAATATTCTGGTGGGAGACATCAAGCCAAAAGATAATGAAGATGATGTACAAGTCATTGATTAACCCTCTTCATCAAGTGTACCACAAGATGGTGAAAAAGATGGGAGAGTAGAAAATAAAGATACTCATATCTCCCATGAGCAAATGGTGGTACAAGCACAAGATGTTGATGCTCCACAACCACCTCCTCAAGTGGTCAATAGAAGAAATACACCTCTCCTACAAGATCATCCACAAGATCTCATCATAGGGAGTCCATCAAAGGGTGTAATGACTTGATCTCAAAAACTTGTTTCATTTATTGCTCATCACTCTTTTGTCTCTTGCTATGAGCCTACCAAGGTAGAAGAAGCTCTTAAAGATCCGGATTGGATCAATGCCATGCATGAAGAGTTAAACAACTTCACTCGCAATGAAGTTTGGACTCTTGAAGAGCGACCAAAAGGTGCAAGAGTCATTGGAACAAAGTGGGTGTTCCGCAACAAGCAAGATGATCAAGGTATTGTTGTGAGGAACAAGGCAAGACTAGTTGCAAAGGGGTTCTCCCAAGTTGAAGGTTTGGATTTTGGGGAGACCTTTGCACCGGTTGCAAGATTAGAAGCCATTTGTATCCTACTTGCATATGCATCACATCATGAAATTATATTAAATGGATGTGAAAAGTGTATTTTTAAATGGCTTTATTAATGAACTAGTCTATATTGATCAACCTCCCGGGTTTGAAGACCCTAGATATCCTAATCATGTTTATAGGTTGTCCAAGGCACTATATGGGCTTAAGCAAACCCCAAGAGCTTGGTATGAGCGCCTTTGGGACTTCCTCATTGAGAAGGGCTTCACCATTAGGAAGGTCGACTCTATACTATTCACCAAGAAGCTTGATGGGTATATCTTCATTTGTCAAGTATATGTTGATGATATCATCTTTGGATCATCAAATGAAAACTCATGCAAAGAATTTGGTGAATTGATGTTAAAGGAGTTCGAGATGTCCATGATTGGTGAGCTTACATTATTTCTTGGTTTTCAAGTCAAGCAAATAAAAGAAGGCATCTTCATCTCTCAAGAGAAATACACAAAAGATCTTCTCAAGAGATTCAAGATGGATGAATGTAAGCCAATGAAGACACCATTGCCTATCAATGGACATCTCGACCTAGATGAGGAAGGTAACTCGGTTGATCATACTCTCTACCGTTCCATGATTGGTAGCTTGTTATATTTAACCACATCTAGGCCCGACATCATGTTTAGTGTGTGTATGTGTGCTAGATTTCAAGCTAATCCTAAGGAAACACATTTAATTGCCGTAAAAAAAATCCTTAGGTATCTTAAGCACACACCAAGCATTGGCCTTTGGTATCCCAAAGGAGCTATATTTGAATTAGTTGGCTATTCCGACTCGGATTATGACGGTTGCAAAGTTGATAGAAAAAGCACATTCGGAGGGTGCCATTTGCTTGGTAGATCACTTGTGTCTTGGTCCTCCAAGAAGCAAAATAGTGTGGCTTTATCCACCGCCGAAGCGGAATACATTGCCGTGGGTGCTTGTTGTGCACAAATACTTTATATGAAACAAACTTTGCTAGACTATGGTGTAGTTCTAGAAAAAGTACCTCTTTTGTGCGACAATGAAAGTGCGGTAAAACTTGCAAACAATCTGGTTCAACACTCTCACACCAAGCACATAGATATCCGCCATCACTTTCTAAGAGATCATGTTGCTAAAAATAATATATCACTAGAAGGTGTGAGAACCAAAGATCAATTAGCGGATATCTTCACTAAACCGCTAGATGAGGCTACATTTTGTAGATTGCGGAATGAGCTCAATGTACTTGATTTTAGTAACTTCACTAAAAGATGAGCTTGTGTTGTCCCTTGCATTCATTGTAATATATAACATGTTTAATTTTTGGTAATGCATATAGGGCTTGTCTAACATGGTTAAGATAACCGCCGAAAAAGCGTGTGAAGAAGCTTAACCTTGGATCAAACTTGACAAGCAACTAGATTTACTTACAAAGTATTGCATATGCATGGATGTTGTTTTGTCGTTTTGTTCCATTTGCCCCCTTATTGCCTATTTTCTTAAAAAGAATTATAGCCTAAGACAAAATATTTTGAAAAATATGAGGGCTTGAGAGAGGTCACTCACATCAGTCCTAATTGGTGTTTATTTGAATCATATTCAAGTTGGGACTTGATTGGGAACAGGCAGCGCGAAGGAACTTTGAAGATTTGCTGGAAAAGAGTGACCGGATGCTGCACCAGACTCTATAGTCCAGCGTCCGGTCAGTTCACAGGAGGTGAACAGAAGCTAGAGAAGTGACCAGACTCTGCATTTGGGCGTCTGGTCAGGAAGGGTTCCAGCGTCCGGTCGATCAACATGGCGTTAAAGGCATCTAACCGGACTCTGGCTGCGTCCGATCATGGACCACCGGACGCGTTCGGTCGTGATTCCAGAGGAATTGGACCTCTCTGGAATTGACCGGACGCTGGGTGGTAGCATCCGGTCGCTACCACCGGAGCGTCCAGTCATTAGATCTCGTGCGGCTTTCAATCTCTTTTCTCCTTTCCTTCTCGGTTGCGTCGGGGGACCTATTTAATCGCGTGAGCCATACCTATGCTGACCTATTCTGCCACCGCCAAGTCCCAAGCCCTAGCCGTCGTTCAGCATCACCACCGCAGCCACCGCTCTTGCACATCACCGCACCCTGCCTCTCGTGGAACTCCACGCGCCGCCCGCTTCACCTGCACAGCCACCGCGCCACCATGCCTCCTCTATAGCGTCGTCCATCTAGCGATGGTAAGGCCCTACTGTTGGTTCCTCGCATTGCCTAGCTTCAGCACAGCAACCCTAATCGCATCTCTACTATCGATCCAGTGCTTCGCTTAACCCTAAATTCGCCGTACCGATTCATGGGTTCCCCGCATGACGTCTCTTCTTGGATCGTCGGTTCATCAGGTAGCAAGCCAGTTGTTTCTATTTCGCATCTACATTGCTTGCTCTCATAGGATTTCGCATCTATTAGATATATTGTATTTACTTGTATATCCTTCTATTCCATCATGCAGCGAGTCAGTGCCGTTGAGGTGTCTGTGACAGTTGATAGTCAACTTGGAGCCAAGCTCATGAGTATAGATCAAGGCCAAGCCTCAAAAGTGTCAGTGGATAGTTGATCCTGTCAGCAATAGTTTTTCTCTTGTCAGATCAGATGGCTCGCACCAAGAACATTGGTGGTGGTCCAGGAGATGATGATCGGAGGCCTTCGCCTCACTTGCCTGCAGGAACTAAAGGCAAGGCTACGAAGCAGGTTGTATCAAAGAAGCGCAAGTACCCTGATGCAGACATAGCAAGAGCAGCAGCAGTCGCTGAGGCCGCAGAGCGTGCCGAGAGAGGAGGTGCCCACAGTGGAGTTGTCATTGCTGATCATCTAGCACCAGATGCGTAGGGCAGACTTGAGCGCGTTGAGCGTCTTCATGGTAGTCCACCTGAGACTATCATGATGGCAGGATGATGTCTTCCCATTATGGATCCTCAGCCTCAGAGGGAGTCATAGCAGCAGCCCCCACTAGCAGAGCCTCAGCTAGCTCAGGAGACACAGGAGGGATAGCAGTCATAGCAGCCTCAGGAGGGTGAGGAGGGCCAGCAGGCTGAGGAGACCGAGTAGGCACCCTAGCCACTGCTACGCCACTCTGGTTGTTCCCGTGTTCTAGTCTCACTGAGGCCGCTGACTCAATGGAGGGGATCTTGTCCACTGCCTAGACCACAAGGTCCACCTCTAGTGACCCACCTTGACTTGAGGGCCACCACGGCCAAGCAGGTCCGATAGCTGAGGTTTGTAGAGTTTGAGGTGTGGTTTCCTCCGAGGAGGGATGAGAGAGCAGTAGAGGGTTTCTATACACCGCTCCAGGAAGACTTCTACAATGCATATCTGAACAGTGGGGCAGTCTTCCGATCTTAGAGAGTCTGCAGTATTGAGGCTATTGTGGCAGCAGCCGGAGAGCATATCCGCCCCTACTTATCATATTTGCTAGGGCTGACAGATCTGATTGGTCAGACAGGATTGTATGTACCATCTTGGGTTCGGTAGTTCTATGCTTCGCTCTACGTTGACCCACAGCATAACTTCATACACTTTGCATTTAGAGGCAGAGACTACAGGGTGATGAGTTTGAGGGCTAGGGAGATACTGAGGCTACAGGAGCAGCCTGTTAGGTTACATGAGGTATGTTATGGATAGCAAAAGCCTCCCAGGCGTCCTCATGGAGGTTTGGTGCCCCCTACAGATCTTGTGCGCCATTGCTTCAAGGAGCCCTTTGGTGAGGGGTCAAGGAGGAACCCCAGTGACCTTACTCCTATAGCTAGAGTGCTAGAGGCTATCATTAGGAGGACACTACTTCCTAGGTTGGGATACAGAGAGGGCTTGACTCGCCTCTAGCTTTGGCTCCTCAATGCCCTGATGCAGCAAACAGTGTTCGATATTTGGGATCTTCTATCTGAGATGGAGGACACTATAGCTGAGGGCTTCAAGGGTCATAGGTAGCTTCCATATGCACATTGGATCACTTTCCTAATGCTCAAGGCTATGTAGGTTAGGACCCCAGAGATGGTTGCCGAGTACAAAGGTGCCACCACAGAGTTTCTAGCTTATAACATGGCACAGAGGATCAGGCATAGCACACCACAGTCTCCCACTCAGCCTCGCCGTCATCCAGATGTACCAGAGTCCGTAGCTCAGTAGGATGAGATTATTAGAGGTATAGTCGCTACTGAGGAGGAGCAGCTTGAGGCTTAGGAGGAGAGGACCGAGTCTAGTGATAGTTTGGATGACGACTACCGGCCTATTCCTTAGATGCCTCCACGCAGACATGATGCAGAGGCTGGTAGTTCTAGCTCAGCTCCACCTACACCATAGGCGGACCCCGCCTTAATTGCTATTCTTGAGCGAATGCAGCAGGATCAGGCACGATAGGCTCTGGAGATAGCTGCCAACTTTGCATAGTTTTAGGCTCGTAAGGACGAGTTCCAGCGACAGCAGTAGGTCCTCCAGCAGCAGCAGTAGCAGATGCATCAGTAGCAGTTACTCATGTAGCAGCAGCTTATGGGATTTATGCAGCATGTAGTAAAAGCACTTGGGGCTCCACAGTCATAGGCTTCACCCTAGCTTGCTCAGACTGCCACCACTACGACGACTCCAGCTGTACAGCCCAGTGGGCTTTAGAGTCAAGGACAACCTCTAGCTCCGTTTGCTTCCCCCATAGTACAGGTGTCCCAGTGGTTATCCTAGCCAGTGGTAGCCCCATAGTTCACACCATATCATACGGGCTTCACACCGGATCAGTCACCCTCGCTATTTGTGCCTAACACGTCAGTCTCCAGGAGTCTTGGAGCATCTTTCAGCAAGTTGACAGGGATGCCTACACTGCCACATATGTATGCCCCATGTCCTTCTATAGCAGCTCCTATCGCCGTGACTACTTAGAGGCTCCCTTCTTTTGTCACATCTTCTGATCCTACGACAAATATACTAGCAGCATCATAGGCAACACCTGCCCCAGCTTAGACCTAGACCGCTTCAGAGATGCTTCCAGCCATAGAGGGTCAGTCAGTACAGAGCTCAGGGTCAGATGATGATGGTGCCCAGTTTCAGCTTGCTCCGCGTACCTCAGCACCCGGCTCGTCCGCTGTAGCCCCACCGACCGACCCTTAGGTTTTGGTGTTTGACGCCAAAGGGGGAGAGGGTTCAAGTATGTAGACTCAGGGGGAGCGACATTTAGGGGGAGCTAGTTATCTATTGTTAGCTTATTATCTATTACATTTGGAGTTTCTATGTGTGTGATACATTATGCATCCATGTTTACTATTATATCTATGTGATAGTGATATCTACATGATTATGATATATGACATGTGTGCTCTCTACTTTGAAATCCTTTATATGTCATATCACTTGTGTTATGCTCATTTGCCTTTGCTTCCGCATTTATACTCCGATGCAAATGAGCTTTATTACTTGTACTCATGCTTATTTCATATCCTTTGAGTACATCGTGTTGGCTTGGGTCATATAAGCTTGCCTAACTCTTTTGTTCTTATTGGCAAAAGCTTATATGAACCAAGTGAAAGCATCTAGGCCCCTAGTTGGATTTCGGTGATTAATGTCAATACAAGATTACTATGACTAACGTGTGTTTTGTAGAGGCAATTAAGTTAGGTCATGGTAATGGAGATCGATTGGGCAATCAAGGTTGTCATGCCCCTACGATGGAAATCATTTCGGTTTTTAAAGGATGGACGACAAGGTTAAGGATAACTAGTTCTAAGTGTCGATTGGAGTTGGAGAGACACTTAGAGTAGTTTAGGACTTTGTTTTTCCTTTGGCCATACTATTAAGGGGGGTATGAATGGGTAGCTTGACCTAGTTGAGTCTAGTGAGTTAGGTGTAGTGCACACTTGTTAAAACTAGCTCTAGGTAGCTCCTATGAATGCCTAAGATCCTTTGGAGCAAACTTCATTCACATATGTTCAAAAGTTGGAAGTGAATGGAGGGTCAAACCCTGACCGGACGCTGGCTCCGGTGCGACCGGACGCTGGCCACAGGGTCCGGTCAGTTCATTTGACCGTGAAGAACAAGTCTAGTGTGACCGGACGCTGGAAGGTCGTGTGATCGGACGCTGAGGGCTAGCGTCCGGTCGACTCCAGTAAGGGTCCAGACTTGGAAAAGAGTGACCGGATGCGTCCGGTCAGTGGTGACCGGACCCTAAGTATCCAACGTCTGGTCATTTACAGTAAGCATCCAAGAGCGATCGGACGCGTCCGGTCGGTACTGACCAGACCCTGACAGCGTCTGGTCATCACTTGAAAATTTTTCGCGGGTTGAACTGACCGGAGCGTCCGGTCAAAACGATCGGAGCGTCCGGTCATCCCGCAGAAGCTCATAACGGTTCATTTTTCAGGCTGCCTTATAAATAGAAGCTCCACTCGTGAGTGGAGCAACTTTTGCTCATTCCAACAGCTGAGAAACATGTTTGTGAGTGCCAAGAAGAGCAAGGTCCTAGTGAGGTGTTTGTGATTTGAGAATCCAAGAGAGTAGCCTCACTAGCAAATCAAGAGTAGCAAAGTGTGCATCCATCTTCTCATTAGGCTTCGCGTGGTCAAGTGAGAGTTCGTGCTTGTTACTCTTGGTGATCACCATCACCTAGACGGCTTGGTGGTGATTGGGAGTTCGGTGTTCACCCGGCGGAGCTTGTGGGTGACCCAACTCAAGTTGTGAGCGGCTTTGGGTGATTCGCCGTGACAGAGTGTCGAAGAATCAACCCGTAGAGAGCACTTGATCCTTGTGCGGATCAAGGGGGAGCTACACCCTTGCGCGGGTGCTCCAACGAGGACTAGTGGGGAGTGGTGACTCTCCGATACCTCGGCAAAACATCGCCGCGTTCCTTTCTCTCTCTATTTACTTTGAGCACTTACTTTGAGTATTTACGTTGAGCAATTCAATACTTGTTTTACATCCATAGAATTGCTTGCTAAAGTAAGTTTGGAACATAGGTTGCGAGGTTGTTGTGCATTAGTTTGATATAAACACTTTTCTAGGCACAAGGGGTTAATTGGGCTATCCGTAGGATTTGATTATTGCAAGAGAATTTAGAATTAGCCCAATTCACCCCCCTCTTGGGCATCTTGATCCTTTCAATTAGTATCAGAGCCTCGTGCTCATGTTTTTAAGCTTAATCGCTTAGAGCAAGATGTCTCACAGGGATGGACCTCCTTCTATCTTTGAGGGAGATGATTTTCCATATTGGAAAATCCGCATGGAAGCATACTTAGAAGCTCTAGACGTTGGAATACTTAGAGCCGCCTCTCAAGGGTTCCCAACACCTAAGAATGCCGCACAACTTCAAGGCGATGAAGTGAACTATGAAAAATGGAATGCAAAGGCTCGCAACACAATCTTTAGAGGCCTTTGCAAAGATGTGCTCAATCATGTAAGGAACCACAAAGACGCCCATGCACTATGGTCGGACGTTTGTGCGCTCCATGAGGGAACCAAGAGTGAGCGTGAGGAATGCTATCATCTTGTAATTAAAAAGCTAAATTCTTTTAAGATGTTTCCCAAAGAAAGTGCTAATGAGATGTATTCTCGATTAAATGTTCTTGTAGAGGAAGTCAATGGGCTTGGACTTACTCAAATGTCACCATCCGACGTTGTGAGAAAAATCTTGAGTGTCCTCCCCATTGACAAATATGGGCACATTTTGACCGTGCTACATCAAGGTGATATTTCCACCGCTACACCGACACAAATCTTGGGAAAGATCAATGCTCATGAGATGTACATGCACATCACACCACAACATGGCTCATCCTCTACAAAGAAGAAAGAGAAGGACTTAGCATTCAAAGCTAGCCAAGACAAGGGCAAAGCAAGACTTGAGTATGAGAGCTCAAGTAATGAAGATGATGAAGAAAGCCTTGCCCTCATGGTGAAGAAGACCACCAAGATGCTAAAAAGGCTAAACAAGAGTGGCATCAAGTTTGATGGCAAGAAGAAGAAGTTCTTCACTAGCTCAAGAAGAAAGCCAATCTCTAAGATGGATTGCTACAATTGTGGCGAACTTGGCCACCTAGCTCATTAATGCACAAAGCCCAAGAAAGACAAGTTCAAGAACAAGGGCAAGAAAGATGATTCAAGTGATGAAGATGAAAAGAAAGAGAACAAGCCCTACAAGAAGAGAGATGGCAAAAAGAGGGAGTTCTACAAGAAGAAGAAGAGTGGCAAGGCCTATATTGTCGGTGATTGGCTCACGGACATTGATTCATCAAGTGGATCATCTGATGATGATAGTGACGATGAAAAGGTGGCCGCCATTGCAATTGATCTTACATCTTCACCGCCATCATCGCCATCATCCTCTACACACCTATGCCTTATGGCCAAAGGTGAACGCAAGGTAACTAAGAGTGATGATAGTAGTGATGATGAACATGCTAGCGATAATGATAGCGATAGCGATGATGATGACTCACCTACATATGATGATCTTGTCAAAATACTAAGAAAATATACTAAGATCATTAGAAAGAGTAGAGCTACAAATGAAAAACTTGATGCTAAAAATGATTCACTCTTAGCTAAGTGTGATACATTAGAAAAGGCTAATGATGAGCTCAAAGAAACAAATGATTCTCTATCATCCAAACTCAAGGAGCTCAAATCTTCTAAGAAAGAGCTTAAAGATAAAAATGATAAACTTGAGTGGGTGCACAATGAGCTTGTCACTAGTCACAACAAGCTAAAAGATAAATATATAACTCTAAAGATCAATTATGATACCCTTATTATTGCACAAGAATTCTTACCAAATAAGCCACATGATGCTACTAACCATGTTGTTAAGATTGATATAGCTACCTCATGTGATGATTTAATTGATGAAAGCATTGAGCATGGATCTAGTAGCAAAGGCAAGCAAGTGGTTGAGTGCAATGACTATGATGAGTATGTCAAGCTCAAGAGTGACAATGAGAAGCTCATGAAAGATCTTGAAGAGATGAAAAGTCACAACACCATTGTGCTAGAAACTCTTGATCATGACAAAGAGTTGATCCTTGAGAATGAGAAGCTCAAAGAAGAAAACAAGAAACTCAAGGAAGAGAAGAACAATGATATTCTCAAGGAAGAGAACAAGAAGCTCAAAATGGAGAAAGAGCATCTCAAGGTGGGATTGAGCAAGTTTGCTAGAGGCAAGCATCTCCAAAGTGAGCTACTCATGAATACCGTCATGAAGATAGATAGAAGTGGCATTGGATATATGGCAAGTGTAGAGAAGAAGAAGGCTCAAGCTCAACACCAACAATCAAAGCCAAAGCCAAAGCCAAAGAGATGTTTTGAGTGTGGACAAGAAGGCCACTTTGCTCATGAGTGTCAAACTCCACCACCACAACCCTTGCCCAAGCATGCTAGACCTTTTGCTTTCAATGCTCACTACATGCTTAGAAAAGATTCGAGTGGAAAGATGAAAGTCATGTTCTTAGGTCCCCCCAACAAGAGTAGGCCTAAGAAAATTTGGGTGGCTAAGTCACTTGTTGAGAAGGTGAAGGGCCCTCAACAAGTTTGGATCCCTAAAGCTTGAATCTCTTGTGTGTAGGTGAACTACAAGACCGGTGGAAGTCATTGGGTTATTGATAGTGGTTGCACTCAACATATGACCGGTGATCCTCGTATGTTCACCTCACTAGATGAAGAGGTAGATGGACAAGAGAAAATAACATTTGGAGATAATTCAAAGGGCAAGGTCAAAGGATTGGGCAAAGTGGCAATATCAAATGATCATTCCATCTCCAATGTGCTCTATGTTGCTTCATTGAGTTTTAACTTGCTATCCGTTGGACAATTGTGTGATCTTGGCTTCCAATGCTTGTTCACCGAGAAGGAGGTGGTTGTATCTAAGGTAGATGACAATCAAGTGATATTCAATGGATTTAGATACAACAACTTATATCTAGTTGACTTTACCTCTGAAGATGCAAACTTGAAGACTTGCCTATTCACCAAAACAACACTTGGCTGGCTATGGCATAGAAGACTTGCTCATGTTGGGATGAGCTCACTCAAGAAGCTTATGAAGAATGATTTGGTGAGAGGATTGAAGGATGTAAAGTTTGAGAAGGACAAGCTTTGTAGTGCATGTCAAGCCGGCAAGCAAGTTGCAAACACTCACCCAACCAAAGCTTTCATGTCAACCACAAGAGTGCTAAAACTCCTACACATGGATTTATTTGGACCAACAACATACAAGAGTTTGGGAGGAAATCTCTATTGCAGCTTCACAGGCAGCACTAGCCCCAGCTTAGACCCAGACCGCTTCAGCGACACTTCCTGCCTTAGAGGGTCAGTCAGTTCAGAGCTCAGGGTCAGATGATGATGGCGCCCAGTTCCATCTTGCTCCACATACTTCAGCGCCCGACTCGTCCGCTACTGCCCCGCCGTCTGACCCTTAGGTTTTGGTGTTTGATGCCAAAGGGGGAGAGGGTTTGAGTATGTAGACTTAGGGGGAGCGAGTTTTAGGGGGAGCTAGTTATCTAGTATTAGCTTATTATATACATTTGGAGTTTTATTTGTGTGATACACTATTACTTATGCATTCGTGAGTTTATTTTTATGCATACTATTATATATATGTGATAGTGCTATCTACGTGATTGTGATATTTGACATGTGTGATTTCTACTTTGCTTTATCTATATGTCATATCACTTGTGTAATGCTCTTTTGCTTTTTTTGCTTCCACGTTTATACTTCAAAGCAAATGAGCTTTGTTATTTGTACTCATGCTTAATTCATATCCTTTGAGTACATTGTGATGGCTTGGATCATATAAGCTTGCTTAACTCTTGTGTTCTTATTGACAAAAGCTTATATGAATCAAGCCCGTCTAAAAACCTCACTCCATAACATATTCGAGGTGGTATTGTCATCAATCACCAAAAAGGGGGAGATTGAAAGCATCTAGGCCCCTAGTTGGATTTCAGTGATTAATGTCAATACAAGATTACTATGACTAACGTGTGTTTTGCAAAGGCAATTAAGTTAGGTCATGGTAATGGAGATCGATTGGGCAATCAAGGTTGTCATGCCCCTACGATAGAAATTGTTTCGGTTTTTAAAGGATGGACGACAAGGTTAAGGATAACTAGTTCTAAGTGTCGATTGGAGTTGGAGAGACACTTAGAGTAGTTTAGGACTTTGTTTTTCCTTTGGCCATACTATTAAGGGGGGTATGAATGGGTAGCTTGACCTAGTTGAGTCTAGTGAGTTAGGTGTAGTGCACACTTGTTAAAACTAGCTCTAGGTAGCTCCTATGAATGCCTAAGATCCTTTGGAGCAAACTTCATTCACATATGTTCAAAAGTTGGAAGTGAATGGAGGGTCAAACACTGACCGGACGCTGGCTCCGGTGCGACCGGACGCTGGCCGCAGGGTCTGGTCAGTTCATTTGACCGTGAAGAACAAGTCTGGTGTGACCGGACGCTGGAAGGTCGTGTGACCGGATGCTGAGGGCTAGCGTCCGGTCGACTCCAGTAAGGGTCCAGACTTAGAAAAGAGTGACCGAACGCGTCCGGTCAGTGGTGACCGGACCTTGAGTATCCAGCGTCCGATCGTTTACAGTAAGCATCCAAGAGCGACCGGACGCGTCCGGTCGGTACTGACCGGACCCTGACAGCGTCCGGTCATCACTTGAAAATTATTCGCGGGTTGAACTGACCGGAGCGTCCAGTCAAAACGATCGGAGCGTCCGGTCATCCCGTAGAAGCTCATAACAGTTTATTTTTCAGGCTGTCTTATAAATAGAAGCTCCACTCATGAGTGGAGCAACTTTTACTCATTCCAACAGCTGAGAAACACGTTTGTGAGTGCCAAGAAGAGCAAGGACCTAGTGAGGTGTTTGTGATTTGAGAATCCAAGAGAGTAGCCTCACTAGCAAATCAAGAGTAGCAAAGTGTGCATCCATCTTCTCATTAGGCTTCGCGTGGTCAAGTGAGAGTTCGTGCTTGTTACTCTTGGTGATCGCCATCACCTAGATGGCTTGGTGGTGATCGGGAGTTCGGTGTTCACCCGGCGGAGCTTGTGGGTGACCCAACTCAAGTTGTGAGCGGCTTTGGGTGATTCGCCATGACGGAGTGTCGAAGAATCAACCTGTAGAGAGCACTTGATCCTTGCGCGGATCAAGGGGGAGCTACACCCTTGCGCGGGTGCTCCAATGAGGACAAGTGGGGAGTGGCGACTCTCCGGTACCTCGGCAAAATATCGCTGCGTTCTTTTCTCTCTCTATTTACTTTCAGCACTTACTTTGAGTATTTACGTTGAGCAATTCAATACTTGTTTTACATCCATAGAATTGCTTACTAAAGTAAGTTTGGAACATAGGTTGCGAGGTTGTTGTGCATTAGTTTGATATAAACACTTTTTTAGGCACAAGGGGTTAATTGGGCTATCCGTAGGATTTGATTATTGCAAGAGAATTTAGAATTAGCCCAATTCATCCCCCTCTCGGGCATCTTGATCCTTTCACCAAGCATGTCAAAAACCTCACTCTTTCACATACTCGAGGTGGTATTGTCATCAATCACCAAAAAGGGGGAGATTGAAAGCATCTAGGCCCCTAGTTGGGTTTCGGTGATTAATGACAATACAAGATTACTATGACTAACGTGTATTTTGCAGAGGCAATTAAGTTAGGTCATGGTAATGGGGATAGATTAGGCAATCAAGGTGGTCATGCCCCTACGATGGAAATCATTTCGGTTTTCAAAGGATGGACGACAAGGTTAAGGATGACTAGTTCTAAGTGTCGATTGGAGTTAGAGAGACACTTAGAGTAGTTTAGGACTTTATTTTTCCTTTGGCCATACTATTAAGGGGGGTATGGACGGGTAGCTTGACCTAGATGAGTCTAGTAAGTTAGTTGTGGTGCACACTTGTTAAAACTAGCACTAGGTAGCTCCTACATATGCCTAAGATCCAATGGAGCAAACTTCATTCACATATGTTCGAGAGTTGGAAGTGAATGGAGGGCCAAATGCTAACCGGACACTGGCTCCGGTGCGACCGGACGCTAGCCGCAGGGTCCGGTCAGTTCATTTGACCAAGGTGATTGCGTTCGGTGTGACCGGACGCTGGAGTGGTCAAGTGACCGGACGCTGAGAGGCAGCGTTTGGTCGACTCCAGTAAGGTTCTAGAGAAGGAAATCTGCGACCGGACGCGTCCGGTCAGTACTAACCGGACCCTAAGGGTTCAACGTCCGGTCGAGTACAGTAAGCATCCAGTGAGGGTTTCATGCGACCAGACGCGTCCGGTCAGTGTTGATCGGACCCTGCTAGCGTCCGGTCAACACTTAAACACTGGTGTGCGGGTTGAACTGACCGAAGCGTCCGGTCAACATGACCAGAGCGTCCGGTCACTCCGCAGAAGCACATAACGGTTCGTTTTTCAGGCTGCCTTATAAATAGAAGCTCCACTCGTGTGTGGAGTTACTTTTGCTCATTTCAACAGCTGAGAAATACGTTTGTGAGTGCCAAGAAGAGCAAGGTCCTAGTGAGGTGATTGAGATTTGAGAATCCAAGAGAGTAGCCTCATTAGCGAATCAAGAGTAGCAAAGTGTGCATCCACCATTTTCATTAGGCTTCGAGAGGTCAGGTGAGAGTTCGTGGTTGTTACTCTTGGTGATCGCCATCACCTAGACGGCTTGGTGGTGATTGAGAGCTTGGTGATCACCCGGCGGAGCTTGTTGGTGACCCAACTCAAGTTGTGAGCGGTTTTGGGTGATTCACCGCGACGGAGTGTCGAAGAATCAACCCGTAGAGAGCACTTGATCCTTGCGTGGATCAAGGGGGAGCTACACCCTTGCGCGGGTGCTCCAACGAGGACTAGTAGGGAGTGGCGACTCTCCGATACCTCGGCAAAACATCACCGCGTTCCTCTCTCTCTAATTACTTTAAGCATTTACTTTGAGTATTTACTTTGAGCAATTCAATACTTGTTTTTTACATTCATAGAATTGCCATGCTAGAGTAAGTTTGGAACATAGGTTGCAAGTCCTTTGTGCGTTAGATTAATAGATTTGTGCGTTAGATTAATAGAAACACTTTTCTAGGCACAAGGGGTTAATTGGGCTAACCGTAGGATTTAATTATTGCAAGAAAATTTAGAATTAGCCCAATTCAACCCCCCTCTTAGGCATCTTGATCCTTTCAGGATTTGCGGTGAATCACTTAAAAAGTTTATGGACTCAGAAGTTCAATCTAATGGTTAAAAGAAGTGGTATGGATATGTGGTGAACCACTTAAAAAGTTTATGATCCAAAAAATAACTTTTGGAGTTGATGGATCTAACTGAAACTCCACGTAAGTTAATAGACTGGTGCATTTAACTTGTTTTTTTTCAATGATCATAGATATGTTCTTATCTTTATCCTATTTTGTCATAGTTTTTTTTTCTTATCTTTAACAACTTACAATTACTTATTTTAATTTTGTCATGGATCAACCTAGTACATTTTGTAGATAATGGATTTTTATTAATCCGGCCTCTATATCCACGAAGGATATATACAGCTAAAATGATACAAGATCAACCCAGTGCATATTAATTAAAATAAACTAGTTTGGCTTTCAAAGCAAGGATAGAGAGAGGAACTGATCTGAGGCAGTGAGCCGGTAACTACAAACTATCAATGAGTATGGCCTTGTTTAGTTCTAAAAAGTTTTCCCAAAAAAGTGTTACAGTAGCCATCACATCAAATCTTGCGATACATGTATGGAGCATTAAATGTAGACGAAAAAAAAACTAATTGCACAGTTTGGTTGGAAATCGCGAGACGAACGTTTTGACCCTAATTAGTCCATAATTAAATACTAATTGTCAAATAAAAACGAAAGTGCTACAGTAGCCAAATTTCTAAATTTCACCCGACTAAATAAGGCCTATGTTCTAAATTCTTCCGAAACGCATGCCGTCGCTTCGTGTGCCACATCAGTGCCTACAGGTCTACAGCGACATGTGCGATGGAGAGATCTTTAGGCGCTTTCGTGTTTGTGCCTCCTGCAGATTGGATGCTCGTCAGGCTCGCCGTTTGCCTGTTTCGTCAGATTATTATGGAGGTGGATGCTGGATAAAGGGAATCCAGTTCAGCGATGCAGCAGAAAGCCACGAGTAATCCCTTTGCGTGCTCCGCGTGGCCGCGTTTCCTGTGGACCTGACCCGTGATGGCACTATCCATGGGCTAAGGTTTTCTCTTTGGGTCGGTCTAAGGCCCAAGTAATAACAATACATAACAGATGCAGCTCAATTGGTGAACCAAACGAAGGTGAATTTCAGTTTCCCCCATCTAACAACCAGCCTGTTCGCTTGTTGGTTTCAGCCAGCCCAAACCAGCCAGCCAACAGTGTTTTCCTCTCACAACAAACCAACACCAGCCAACCTAAACCAGCCCAGAAACCAACCAGCGAACAGGCCGAACGTCTGGATCACTCGCAGCTGGCAGCATTGTATGGATGGTTACTAATTTAGCTTATCCCGCTCACGCCCGGGCATGGCCATTCATCCTTTATTCCCCTTCGCTGCGTAATAGGCACAGCTGTAGGTAAGGTACGGACCGGCGGCGTCGCTTCACGACTGTCCGAACGCAATGCATATTCCTTTCCTCCAAAGCCACACGAACTCGATCATCATGATGGGAACGAAAGGCATAAAACATTTCAACGGCTGGTATAGAGTCGGTGGTCACCTTTTGCACACTCCAGGTATGCAGGTTTCCCTTTAGGAATCCGGCATCAACACAGATCGACACTCGACAGAAGATGTCAGACTACAAAAAAAAGGCAGCTTGTAGCTCGGCTAGCTCCCAGAACTGCTTGAAAGAAGTAAATAATAAAGCTAATAGTAATAATAACTTAATAAGCTTCAGAGACGGTTAACTAGAAAAAGCTTCGAATAATCAACACCGAAAGGAAGGAGCCCGTACCAATCACCAGTTCACCACACACCGACCTCAGCTTTTGACAATGATCTGCAGGCATGCATGCCTAGGTTGGTAGCTTGGCAGCTCCGTCGCATGGGCATGGCTGTACCTTTTCGCCTGATGGGGCTTTTGGCACGCCGCAGCGCAGCGCAGGTGGCAGGTCGATGGATCTTGGTCGCGTCTCCTCCGATCCGGTGGCACGCATGCGGCCGGCGTACGAGGCAGCATGCCGATGGACGACGCGTCGACGCCTCATGTGATACCTGCTGGGAGGAGGTGGCCGGGCCTCGCGTAGTACGCTTTGTACGCTTCCCCGGCCGGCCGTGTAGGGGTAACGAGTCCGTCCGTCGACGATCATGTGCTCGCACGTTGCCGCGGCCAGCTTTCCAAGGGATGCCCGGATGCCTCTGGCCTTATCTGGAGAAGATCTAGCGCGATCGACCAACACGTAGGTGATTTGCGGAGTAATTTATCAAGCACAAAAGTTAGCCGCATTCAGAGTAACGCCTACAGGGTGGATTACTTGGTTAGTATTGTTTAATACAGTGTTACAGATTAGCTAGGACTGTTTGCTACAGAACAAGACATGAGAACGGTCGATCAGGGTTTACGAGTATCCCTCTGTCTTGAAATAAGTGTACCTTTAAAATCCTTAAAGGTGAATGCTACATAGAAATTACTACATATTTACGAATAACCTATTTCAGCATGTGATGATCGTACTTTAGAAGTACAGAAAGTAAAACGAAAGATACCATATCTATATGTATACTTATTTTGGGACTAATTTTAAATGCTAGAAATATACTTATTTTGAAATGACGAGAAATAGTTAGGTCAGTGCCGGTGAAGAATTTCATGACATACACTGGTGCAGCAAGGGTTTTTGCTCCTGGTTGGGAAACCCCTTTAGTCCCGGTTTCCCAACCCGGAGCACCAATCCGGGACTAAAGGTACCCTCCTTTAGTCCCGGCTTGGCGCCCGAGACTAAAGGGGGACCTTTAGTCCCGGTTGAAAACACCAACCGGGACTAAAGGGGGGTCTTCAGGGTTGGCGTTCAACGCCACGCGGCAGGACTTTTAGTCCCGGTTGGTGTTACCAACCGGGACTAAAGGTCCCTCTTTTTTTTTTCCTTTTTCTAGTTTCTATTTTTGGTTTCTTTTTTAATTTAATGATTAGTTAGTTTTGATATTAAAATATATTTTCGAATATGCTGCTAATAGTAATATATAATAGTAATATATATGTGTACTTAGCACGCGTAAGTTTTCGTTCGAACTTTGTACATAAATAACAAACGAATATACGCGTCCTTACTTTGTACACCATACTCTATATATATTACAAATGTTTGATATATAAATTGTTTAGGTCCTTAGGAATTCACTCCTCCAGATTTGGATTCCACGTTTCGTTCGGGTCATTGTAGAACTCGCCGTTGGGGTTGATGACCTGGTCATTGAGAAATCCTGCTATAGTCTCTCGAATTGCTTTAAGTTGGTCAAGTCGTATGACTCTTTTCCTCAACCATTCAGTCTTCAATAAAAGTTAAAGGAAAAAGTATTAATATATATATATATATATGTGTGTGTGTGTGTGTGTGTGTTGCTCATGTAATTACTTATACAAATGAGAGCAATAAAGAAATTGTAAATATACGATCGAAATAATATGAAGGAAAAAGTATTTATATACGTACTTTGAGACGCTCTTCAGGAGTTCTCTTTGAGTACGCCATGATGAACTCGCAAACATAGTATCCGCAGTAGTTGTTACCCTGCTCCTGCCTTAGAACCCACTTTTACGAAAAAAAATCAATTAGGGTGAATTGAAATCATCATATGGTGTTAATTGAATATAAATGTGTAGTTATAGTACTTACTTTGTGTGCGATTACATCCAGTTGCTCTTTGCAATGTTTCATTTTTTGTTCCTCAATTAACCTTTTCCAAACCCTGCTCCCAATAAAATAAAAAAATAATTTAACCTTTAATAATTGTTGAGAGATCGGCGCCATTATATATATATATATATATATATATATATATGTTGTTATAGAGAAACTAAATTAATTACCCTTGTATAGTATCTATCATGTCTTGATACTCCGTTTGTGATTTTCTCAACGAGTCTAAGATTTTCAATCTACTATTGGCCATATCGATGACCATCAATATCCAGTGATTGCTGCATAAACACACACACACACACACACACATATATATATATATATATATATATATATATATATATATATATATATATATATATATATATATATATATATATATATGTGTGTGTGTGTGTGTGTGTGTGTGTGTGTGTGTGTGTGTGTGTGTGTGTGTGTGTGTGTGTGAGAGAGAGAGAGGTAACTAGCTAGTAAGGAAATATTGATGTCCCATATATATGATCGACATTAATTACTTATAATAACACTCACTTGAAGTTGTAGGGGAAAAGTATCTCCTTCTTGTCGCGTTGGTTCACTAAGAAATTCATGAGATTTCTCTCAGGTTCTGGCTTATAATCCTTCGGGGGGTTAGGGTGTTTGAATACGACATACGGATCAACGAACCCAACATCATTATCCTTTCTCTTTCTAAGTTCTGTCATCTCATATCTGCATACATGAAAATAGTGAATATATATTGTGAATATATAATAAAGAAATTGTGAATATAGTAGAAAATAATCACACTTACAGACAATAGCAGCTAACGAGACTTTTGTCGAGAGAGTCCAGGTGGCATAGTTGGTGTAATTCTGGAAGCTCGACATAGATAATGTCATTGCCATGGAAGTAATGGTGGTTTCTAATTCTGATAGAAATATAGATTTGTCCCGCAGCAGACGCCGACATGTACCACTCGTTTAGCAGGTACATTTGCGTACCCAGTTCATCTAATTTCTCTGGGTTGTATAGACTCTGGCCTGCTACAAACTTCTTGTAAGGATCCACTTCCAGAGCAGATGGTCCTTCAGCGAGCACTTGGGCATGGTTCAAACCAGTGTCGTGATAAAACTGAAGCAACGACTCATAGCCACCTACCTCCTCCATTAAGTTTAAGTTTGAACCATATTCGTTAGGAACGACAAGGGGGGATTGATTGTTGTGATTGTTGTCCGAGTTGTGCAACACCTTTCCCTACTGTCTTCTTTTTTTGCGCCGCCTCATATGACTTGGTGAGAGAGCGGTTATAGTCCGATATCGGTTGTTTCGCGGCGCTCTTAAGAGAATCCCGTTTTTTTGTTCCACCTTCTTTCTTAGCTGATCCGGAGGTAGGTAGAAGTATGATTTCTCCGGGTTGTCCCTCGCTCGTTGTGCCTATTTTACACCTTCAAAGAAATCATACACATCTTTTTGTACTGCATCCTTTAATTCTTGATCACTTTTCTCATAAGATAGTTTTTGGGGAACTAGATGAGTACTTGCTTTCTGCTTCTTTGCCGACGGGCGGGGCAACGGCTTTGTTTGCGGGGCAGACCTCTTAGGGGCTGGCTTCCTTGGAGGCGGGGGAGGCGTTGGAGACCGCCTTGGAGGCAGTGTAGACTTTGGAGGCGGCGGAGGCGTTGGAGACCTCAGCGGAGGAGTTGTGGACTTCCTTGGAGGCGGCGGAGGAGTTGGAGATGGTGGGGATGCAGCAGTGCCTTCGAAGGCGTCATCATTGCCCTAAGCACTATGATGGTTGGGAGAAGCAACAACTGGACTTAGGTTGGCGGAGGCCCTGCTTTGTGAGTACAAAAAATAATGAGATATAAGTAAATGCTTATTATTAGTCATGCCCATAGAAAATTATCAAAAAAATGTTTTGTTAACTTTTGTCCGCACCTAATGTCTGCTGGCGGTGGAGCAGACGCCCCAGGGATAATGATGTAGCGCTTGCGCCATAGTATATATGTCTTCTCTGCTTCTCCTAGAGTCTTCTCTCCATCACCTCCAGGAATGTCAAGAACTAGATCCTCATAACCTTTGCTCACTTGGTCCACTGCAACCCTAGCATATCCAGGTTGTATTGATGCTCCATGGATTCTTGGTGTCTTGGTAGGGTCTGGAGGAGTAAAAACACCGACAGCGACCTTGATTGTGTCATTCCCCCTTGGAACATGTAGCTCAATTGATGTCATTGGAATAGTGACATCATCCATGGGGAAGCACAGCGCTGCGTCATCTTACTTTGGCAGCTCAGTGAAAGCGCAGCTGCTTTTCAACTGACCAGGGGGGCTAATATTAACATTCATTCCTGGCTCTGATGCCTGCCTCTGAGCACTCATTGCTATCTGCACTTGCTTTCTAATTTCTTCCTGCATTCTTGCTTCCATTGCTTTTTCTCGCTCCTTTGCTTCAAGCACCATTTCCTCCAACACTGCCACCCGCGCTGCTTGCTCCTCCTTGCTTCTCTGGCGGCTTCGGTAGGTTTCCCTATCATCAGGAAAACCATGAACCCATGGAGTGTTGCGTCCTAAGCCTCTGGTTTGGCCAGTGTGTTCAGTAGTCCCGATGGCATACGTCAGCTCATCATTCTCTCTATTGGACTTGAACGCACCAATCTCTTTGGCTTCTATAGCAAAAGCCAATCGACGTGCTGCTGTTTTGAGTTTTGGCCCATACACTGCTCGACCGGTCTGTGGGTCGAGTCTTCCCCCATGACCGAAAAACCAATTCTTCGAGCATAGGGGCCACTTGGCTGATTCTGGTTCGATCCCCTTGGCAATAATGTCCGCTTCCATTTTTTGCCACTTCGAAATGGCAGTATCGTAGTCACCTGATCCCATGTCATGGTGGTATACCTTTTTTCGGGCATTCTCTTGGTTCCTTCTCACCCGTGCCTCACCCTCTTCTGATGTCTTGTACTGTACGAAAGCATTCCAATAGGCCCTCTGTTTCGAGATCGGGCCCTTAGCAGTAACCCAATTCGACGTTTCGTTCTTCTTGATGTATGTGTTGTATAGGTATTTCTTCCAAGTCTGGAATTGTGTGGCCATCTTCTTCATAGCCCACGATCGAACTAGCTCCTTCAATTTATCATTGTTGATATCATCATAATCATCCGCTTGCAATGTGAAATGGGCAAGGATATCATTCCAGAGCAAATTCTTGTCAACATCAGGGACAAAACTAACATCAGGCTCGTTGATCTTTTTCTTCCATTCATGGATACTAATCGGAAGTCTGTCCCTTACAAGGTACCCACAGTGTTCCACGAATTTCCTTTTATGTGGACCAAGTGGTTCGCCTGTCTCGATCTTGAATTCCGATATTATGTACTAGCCCTCCAGTGGTTTCTTCGGTCCTCAAACATTTTTGCTCTTCGCCGTTGTGGTCACCAATCCAGAGGGCTACATATAAAAAAATAATAAATAAATATCTTTTGTACACAGAAATATATACAATATTCCACATATAATATATATTTAGTATATATACCTCGCCTGTATTTTCTTGCAAAACATTTTCTTGCTCATTTTCAAGAGCTAGATATTGACTTCCGTCATCAACATCCTGCGCATCACCTCCAGCAATAATATTCATCATTTCTTCATCCATGTTGTCTCCCGGGGTAGCCATATCTAACAAATTTAACAAAATCTAAGTCACATATATAAACAAGTCATATATATAAAGAATTCATATATGTAAACAAGTCATATATGTACAATTTGCCCTAGCGAGAACGACAATTCGCCCTAGCGAGAACGACGATTCGTCGTAGCTAGAACGACAATTCGCCCTAGCGAGAACAACAATTCGCCCTAGCGAGAACGACGATTCGCCGTAGCTAGAACGACAATTCGCCCTAGCGAGAACAACAATTCGCCCTAGCGAGAACGACGATTCGCCGTAGCTAGAACGACAATTCGCCCTAGCGAGAAGGAAAAATCGCCCTAACGAGAACGACGAATTCGCCCTAGCGAGAACGACGATTTGCCCTAGCGAGAAGGGCGAATCGTCGTTCTCGCTAGGGCGAATTCGTCGTTCTCGCTAGGGCGAATTCGCCCTTCTCGCTAGGGCGAATCGTCGTTCTCGCTAGGGCGAATTCGCCCTTCTCGCTAGGGCGAATCGTCGTTCTCGCTAGGGCGAATCGTCATTCTCACTAGGACGAATCGCGGCGTACGTTGCTACGCATATACAACACAACGGGGCGGCGTTGCTCCGCATATACAACAACGGGGCGGCGTTGCTCCGCATATACAATAACGGGGCGGCATTGCTCCGCATATACAACAATGGGGCGGCATTGCTCCGCAGTTACAACATACACTGCATACACACAAGTCATATACCATACACACAATGCAAGTCATATACCGTGTGCTCGGCAGTGAGCTTCGGTGGGCGTCGGGGCGATGATGGCCGGCGTCGAGGGTCAGCGTAGCGTCGGCGGCGTAGTGGCAGTGGGGGCAGCGTAGGGTCGGCGTAGGGTCGTCGATCCGGGGCGGCGTGTCGGTGTGGCGTGCGACCGTCGATCCGGGGTGGCGTGTCGGTGTGGCGTAGGGTCGGGGCACCGGTGGGCCGAACCGGTGGGGGTCAGGGGCCGGCGCGAGGTGGAGGAGGGGCGCCGGTGGGCGCGAGGTCGAGGAGGGGCGTCGGGGCGCTGATGGCCGAGCGGTGGGGGTCGGGGGCCGACGTCGGGGCGCCGGTGGGCCAAGCTGGTGGGGGTCGGGGGCCGGCGCAAGGTCGAGGAGGGGCGCCGGTGTCGTTGAGGTGGGCCACATCAACGAGGTGGCGTGCGGGTGAGGTGCGGCGTCGGTGTCGGCGTCGGCGTCGGTGGCGGTAGACTTAGGGCAGTGGGGAGGAGGAAGAAGAGGGGCCGGGCGGGCGCTTATATAGGTGGAGAACCTTTAGTCCCGGGCTCAACCACCAGCCGGGACTAAAGGTCCTTTAGTCCCAGGCGTTCATAGGGCCCGGGACTAAAGGTCCCTAAGGGGCCGGGGCGGGAGCAGAGGAAAATACCTTTAGTCCCGGGCGTCGCCACCAGCCGGGACTAAAGGTGCTTTGGCGGACAACAAATATGCAGTTTCACTGCCCGCCAATTCATTAGGATTTTATTTTGCTTTATTAAATACAATTGATAAAATGTTTGTTAAGTGCACAGAAAATTAAATACAAGGCATAAAAATGTTTTAAAAAAAATATAGATTCTATTTTGCTTTATTGTACACAGCAAAATTCTGTGACCTAAAGTTTTAATTTTTTTTAACAAGTTTTAAAACATAATATTGTGTTTAAATTACTATTTCGATAATGCAAAAATATAATGTTTAATTAAATTCAGAAAAAACTCTTGTGTTTCGACTGGAAATTTATTTTCACATCATTTGAACGTGACATTATCCCACCATCAAACATAAATTTGTTTTCACATCATTTCAACGCGACATAATCCCAACATCAAACATAAATTTGTTTTCACATCGTTTCAACGTGACATAACCCCACATTCAAACATAAATTCACAATTATTACATAATATCTCAAATACACACTATTGAACATCAATATATATATATATCAAGCGGGCACAGTAGTGAACTTCTTCTTGACGTATGTCCCTTGGTTATGATCACGCCATAACCATGGAGTGTCCTCATCGTTTAGCTGGATGCTAGGGTCTTTGTTCACTATGAAGGGTGAAATTCGGTCATCCTTTTCATAATCTTCTGACATGTCTAACTTGTCTTCGATTCCGACGATGTTTCTTTTTCCTGAAAGAACTATGTGGCGCTTTGGCTCATCATTGATTGGATGGTTGTCGTTTTTCCCTCTCTTCGGTTTTGTAGACATATCCTTGACATAGAACACCTGAGTCACATCCTTCGCAAGGACAAACAGTTCGCCTTTGTACCTAATATTGTTGAGGTCCACTATTGTCATTCCATACTGGTTGTCGACTACTACGCCGCCTCCAGTCGTCTTTACCCACTGGCACTTGAACAAAGGTACCTTAAAATGAGATGCATAGTCCAGTTCCCATATCTCCTCTATGCGGCCATAATATGTTTGCTTGTTCCCACTAGGGTCGGTGGCATCTATGCGGACACCACTGTTCTAGTTGGTGCTCCTTTTATCTTGTGCTACTGTGTAAAATGTATTCCCATTTATCTCATACCCTTTGTATGTAAGGATATGCCACGATGGCTGCCTAGCCAACAAATACAACTCCTCATCAATACTCTCATCACCCTGACATTCTTTTCGCAACCAGTCGCTGAAAGTTTCTATGTGCTGACGCGTAATCCATGCTTCAGACTTCTCTAAGAACTCAGATCGGAGGAGGTTCTTGTGTGTCTTGATATACGGATCTACCAAGGCGGAGTTCTGTAGAACTGTGTAGTGTGCTTTATTGAAATAATCATCACCCTTACCAATATATGTTTTCTTCCCTAATGTCCCCTTTCCACTTAGTCTCCCCTCGTGTCGCGATTCAGGAACACCAATCGGGTTAATATCGGGAATGAAGTCAACACAGAACTCAATGACCTCCTCTGTTCCGTAGCCCTTGATGATGCTTCCTTCTGGCCGAGCACGGTTATGAACATATTTTTTTAGGACTCCCATAAACCTCTCAAAGGGGAACATGTTATGTAGGAACACAGGACCAAGAATAGTAATCTCCTTGACCAGATGAACTAGGAGGTGTGTCATGATATCAAAGAAGGAAGGAGGGAACACCAACTCAAAGCTGACAAGACATTGAACCACATCATTCTGTAGTTTCGCTAGATCCGTTGGATCGATTGCCTTCTAAGAAATTGCATTGAGAAATGCACATAGCTTCACGGTGGCTAGACGTACATTTGGCGGTAGAATTCCTCTTAATGCAACTGAAAGCAATTGAGTCATGAGCACGTGGCAGTTATGGGACTTTAAGTATCCAAATTTCTTCTCTAGCACATCTATTATACCCTTTATATTCGAGGAGAATCCAGACAGTACCTTAATGCTATCTAGGCATTCAAACAAGCTATCCTTCTCTTCTTTGCTAAGAGTGTAGCTGGCAGGACTTAAGTACTGGCGTCCATCATCTGTCTTCTATGGATGCAGGTTGTCTCGTTCTTTCAAACACCGCAGGTCCTGTCGTGCTTCAATTGTGTCCTTAGGCTTCCCATACATGCCCATGAAGCCTAGTAGGTTCACACAAAGATTCTTCGTTAGGTGCATCACGTCGATCGCGCTGTGGACCTCTAGGACTTGCCAATAGGGTAGCTCCCAAAATATGGACTTCTTCTTCCACATGGGTTCGTGACCGTTGGCGTCCTTCGAAACAGGTTGGCTGCCAGGTCCCTTTCCAAATATTACTTTCACATCATTGACCATATCGAGGACGTCCTCACCAGTTCGGTTGCGAGGCTTAGTCTAGTGGTCTGCCTTACCTTTAAAATGCTTGCCTTTCTTTCTTACGGGGTGATTTGTAGGAAGAAATCGTCGATGCCCAAGGTACACGACCTTGTGACACTTTTTCAAGAATATACCTTTCATGTCACCGAAACAGTGAGTGTATACATTATATCCCTTGTTTGATTATCCTAAAAGATTACTTAGAGCTGGCCAATCATTGATTGTTACGAACAACAATGCTCGCAGGTCAAAGTGCTCCTGCTTGTGCTCATCCCACACGCGTGCACCTGGCTTGTTCCACAAAAGTAGAAGTTCTTCAACTAGTGGCCTCAGGTACACATCGATGTCGTTGCCAGGTTGCTTTGGGCCTTAGATGAGCACCGGCATCATAATAAACTTACGCTTCATGCATAACCAGGGAGGAAGGTTGTAGATACATAGAGTAACAGGCCAAGTGTTGTGACTACTGCTCTGCTTCTCGAAAGGATTCATACCATTCGTACTTAAAGCAAACCTTAAGTTTCTTGCGTCACTTGCAAACTCGGGGAATTCTCTATCGATTGCTCTCCACTGGGACCCATCAGCAGGGTGTCTCAACATATTGTCTACCTTACGGTCTTCTTTGTGCCATCGCAACAACTTTGCATGGTCTCTATTTCTAAAAGGATGTTTCAAGCGTGGTATTATAGGAGCATAGCACATAACCTTGGCAGGGATTTTCTTCTTGGGACGTTCGCCCTCAACATCACCAGGGTCATCTCGCCTGATCTTATACCGCGACGCATGACATATAGGGCATGCATCCAACTTCTCGTACTCCGTGCCACGGTAGAGGATGCAGTCATTAGGGCATGCATGTATCTTCTGGATTTCTAATCCTAAAGGGCAGACTACCTGTTTTGCTTCGTACGTAGTGCTGGGCAATTCGTTATCCTTCGGAAGCATCTTCTTTTGGATTTTTAGCAACTCCACGAATCCCTTGTCAGATACACCATTCTTTGCCTTCCATTGCAGCAATTCCAATGTGGTACCTAACTTTTTCTGTCCCGCATCACAAGTTGGGTATAGCAATTTCTTGTGATCCTCTAGCATGTAGTCGAACTTGATCTTCTCCTTTTCACTTTCGCATTCTCTTTGTGCGTCACAAATGGCCTGACCAAGATCGTCAGCGGGCTCCTCCTCTGCCCCCGCCTCTTCTTCAGCGGGTTTCTCCTTTGCCCCCACCTCTTCTTCAGCTTCCCCCATTGTAGTATCATTGAAGGCACCATATTCAGCAAAAATGTCATCATCGCCCCATTGTTCTTCTTCACCTTCTTCCATTAAAACTCCGGTTTCTCCGTGCTTCGTCCAACAAATATAGTTTGCCATGAAACCCGACTTGAACAAGTGTGAATGAAGAGTCTTTGAGTTAGCATATTCCATCGTATTCTTACATACGGCACATGGGCAGCACATGAAACCATCGCGTTTGTTTGCCTCGGCCGCACGTAACAAAGAATGCATGCCGTCCATGAACTCTTGTGAGCGACGATCAGCATTGTACATCCAATGCCGACTCATCTGCATTACATGACATAAATACCGTATTAAAACCTAGAACATAAATAGTTAACTATACAACATGCATACCACCACAAAAGCTATAAATTTAAGAAAGCCTCGCTACAATGTAGACAATCCCAACTACCACTATAAACACTAAAGCTAAAATGCACTTCAGCAGAACAAGGATTTCGCGACCAATCTCAACTAAAACAAACAGATCTCCCGTTTGTTCAACATCTTTGGGCTTCTTTGGCTGGATCACTGCATCATTAGCCACCATATCTGCCTGTTGTGCAAGATATTTTTGCACGAGTTCAACATATTCTTCCTCCCAGTAGAAGCCTGAACATCTAGTGCCATCCCACTGAAATTAAAACATAAATTAGAACTTTAATCACAACCATCATGAAAATAGGTATAAACTAACCATAGTCATTAAATATGATAAAATAACTCACATTGCGATCCGGACACTTGTAGAAAATGCGACCCTTGTTCGGACACTCCTTCTTCACTCGGTACTCCATCACAATCTTCGTCTCATCACAACACTTGCCGCATGCAATGAGTGGGAGGCCCGGCCTAAGTCGCTTTGGAAACCCATGAGAGGCCGAGGACCCGGAAGCAGTTGCCATCTACTCTCTATACTCATTTTTAATACACTATAAATTTCTCATTTTATAATCAAATAAAATTAAAAAAAACTCTAAAATTCTCTATATCTCTAAACAATGAAGTGTGCTATGCATGCTACAAATGAACGGTGAATACTAGTTTTTAATAGCTACTTTAACCTTCCTTAATGTAAATATGCAAACTTTAAGTGATTTTGAGCTCAAATTGCTTACAAATGAAAAAAAACCCACAATAAAGAACCATATATATATATATAATTATATATAGTGAACAAAATGAGATAAGACAATGGTGAAATATGAGAGTTTGAAGTTGGTAACCTTTAGAACCGAAGAATCGAAGAAATCGACGGAGAATCGAAGAAGAATGGATGGAAGAGCGAGAACACTGAGCTCTCGGGCGGGCTCGGGGAGGAAGAAGCCGGCCGGTATATATAGGAGTGGACCTTTAGTCCCGGTTGGTGGATCCGACCGGGACTAAAGGTATGTTTTCAGCAACAGGCCACGCCACCAGCCGGGACAAGAGCTTTACTCCCGGTTGGATCCACCAACCAGGAGTAAAAGTCGACCTTTAGTCTCGGTTGGTATATCCAACCGGGACTAAAGGTCCCCTGCCACAACGACCTGGCGCAGGAGCCGTTGGGCAGGGACCTTTAGTCCCGGTTGGATCCACCAACCGGGACTAAAGGTCTCTCTAGTCCCGGGCGCAAAAAATGCCGGGACTAAAGCCTGATTTGGCCCTTGATCAAAGGTCTGTTCTCTACTAGTGATAGTTTTTCCAAGATTATCACGTCAGGTTTTATCTAGATGAAACTCTGTCTTCATAATTAATCTATCAACTCAGCAAATTTGCTTAAGTGTCACGGCATCACACGACTATTTTATGGTTTTCACTGCCGACGTTTTAATGGTCGTTTGGCGCGTTAAGCGATGTATGTAAAGAGGGAATATACTCTATCATTCTCAACTAATTAATCTGCAACCCCAACTCCCCAAGTCATTTGTTACTTTTGTAATTGCATAAAAATTGTACAAGATCGAGGTGAGGGCAGCGTACAATATTTCCGGGGTCTTGTTCTTGCCATGTCGGGTCGTGAAATGAACATTATTTGTTTTGATTAAACATTCGTACAGGAAAAATTCCCTTTTAATATATTTTACTAAGTAGGTACTCACCGGACCGGCATGAGACCGTGTCCTAGGCCCTGCCATCGATCCAACACAATTATGCTGCCACGTTCTTGTGCACAGTGTATGAACCGCGGAAAAGTTCATCCGAGATATTTCCAGCACACATCCAGATTTTGCTGTTCCCGTTCAGAAAATTAAATAAATACTTCTATATAAAAAGTTCAGAAATTTAAACATCTAAAGATTTTCGGAAAAAAAGCTGCATGGTATTTTCATCAGTTCAGAAAATTAGTACAGTGCTGTTTCTGTACCGTGCGCTAATTAATTATTCCTACTTAGCTTGCTAGCTAGGCACCACTAGTGTAGTACTAATGACTATTTTCCTCTGTCATCACCAGTTTGCCACCAAAAAAAGTTTGAACAAGCTTAGACGGATGGATCATCAGATAAACTCTGGCATGCATTCTTGAGCCACACGCCGGCGATTAGCTAATCAGCCGTTTTAAAAACAACCCGCGGCGAAGGAATCTTTTTTTTGTTTATTTAGCCATGCATGTTACCCCCTGATCGATGGAGTACGAACGAGTACGACGTGATTATATAATCATCCTACCTCCTGCATGCCAGACTCTCTCCGTCCCGGCCTTTCTCTTGTTTCGTCTCAAAGTTCTCATCATCAAGCTCTTTCGAGATCCAAGACACCATCTCCGCGAAGGTGTACGGTGACTGTCCGTGCGTGCGTGCGCGTGTGCCATGGGCGACGACGGCGGGAAGGCGGCGGCGACGGGCATCAAGCAGATCGTGCGGCTGCGAGAGCTGCTGCACAAGTGGCATTTCATGGCGCTGGGCGCGAAGCAGCAGCAGCGTGAGGAGGACGGGGACGAGGAGGAGGAGGAGGAGGGCCATGCCGGCGGCTGCGGCGTGCCGGCGCAGGAGGCGGTGGCGTCGGCGATCCCGCCGTTCGTGCTGCGGCGGCTGCGGCGCACGGAGACGGCGGACTCGGTGTTGTTGTCGGACGACGAGAGCTGCCACAGCCCGGAGCCGCCGCCGGACGTCCCGCGAGGGTACTGCCCCGTGTACGTCGGGCCCGAGCAGCGGCGGTTCGTGATCCCGACCAGCTACCTGGCGCACCCCGTGTTCCGGCTCCTGCTGGAGAAGGCCGAGGAGGAGTTCGGGTTCCGGCACCAAGGCGCGCTCGCCATCCCCTGCGAGATCGAGGCCTTCAAGTACATCCTCCAGTGCGTCGAGCGCCACGACAAGGGCCTCGCCGCCGGTGGCGGCGGCGACGGTACGTGCACACGTGGTCAATTCAGTCAGTCGTTCCCGATTGATAGAGAGCCATGCATTTCTGACGTACGCCTCCCCTTAATTTTTGCAGAAGCAGCGAACCACGCGGCCATCGTGCTGGAGCAAGAACCAGCGATGCATCATGCTTAAATCCTAGACTAGATGGTGTTTGTGTTGAAGTGTGTTGTACACTATTTGTGATTTTTTTTTTTCCATATTGTTTTTGGAGAAAAGGAAAGGGATTCCTTTGTACCATGGCTGCTGGTGTCCAAGACATTGTTGTAAGGTCAAGAATTCAAATTGATCTGTCAGTCTAGCAACTCCCAAAGTATTTGGACGTACGTGAATTCAGTTAGTTTATGATGGTAAATTATCTGTCATTTTATTTGTTATCTTCCAGCCTGATGATGAACTAGCAGCAAGGTTTCGTGAGTGAGATGATATATACGTATATTGCGCTGTCTAGCTAGGTTCCACAGGTCAAATGGGCTGGAACGTATCGCGATCAAGTTCTCTGCAAATTTGTTCTCCTCGTCCTGCTTCAGTCAGTCACTCAGTCACCACATACATACCTCTGAGCCACCGATCCTGAAGATCTGAAAACCCTAAACAATTGCGCATGTCCCCTGCAAGCTGCTATTAGTTTAACAACTTTGGAAATCAGCATCTGTCGACGACTGAGCCATCTCCAGTTGCTGGCCACCAAATAAAAACTCTCAATCAGGCAATCATTCTCGACTTCTATTCCTCTATCCGAGTATGTCAGGCCGGTGGCCACGGCCCTTGGCGGTGGCGGTGGCGGTGGCGGCTGACCCCATCGAAGGCTGCAGAGACGATTGACTTGCCGCCTTTAGTGGTCAATGGACCTTATCGACGGCGGCAGCCAAGTCCTCATGCCGACTTATCCAATCCGTCATCTGAACCCTGAACCCGCCGCAGCCAGCTTGGGCAGCTTCCGCGTGCCCACGAAGCAACAGGAAAAGGGGAGTTCACCCTGCTGTCCAGACACGCTGCGTGCCGACCGCACGCCGCAACCGTTCTCTGGCCTGCCCGCGCCCGCGCCCCGCACCGCGTCCGCCTGCGGTGATCTGGCGCGACAAGCCACAGGCATCCTTGGACGGTGTCGCTGCCCGGCGCCCGTGCGCGTGGCTCGCACGACACACACACACACACCGGACAGCGCGCCTTTCGCTTGGGTTGTGTCCGCTTTTCGCCAGCACTGGCCCGTCGCTCCATTTATGGAACACGGTCCGGCCCATCCGCGTCCTCTCATCAAAGCCTTTTCTTTTTTTCTGGATCTGGATTATGATGGGTGCGCCTACATGTTTGGCCTGGTCCATTTTAAAAGGCAAGTATAAAGCCCAAACAACGCCTCACCAGGCTTTTCTAGTACTCCAGTAAATTGTGTTCCTAAACTTTCTCTTTGTGCTGTTAGAATGGTTGAGCTACGGCTCGTTTGGTAGAGTTCCTGGTCCAGCCAAAAAAAATTCAGTTATAGCTCCAGCCAAAAAAACTTTAACCTGACATAAGACCAATTTGACCAACTACAAAGTCATGAGACAAGTCCAATTCAATCCTCTCTGTCTCGGCTTTAATATCTTATTTTCCTTTTGATTTCTTGCATCCCTAGAACCTTTAGAAAACCTGCGAATGCATCTTAAAACAATGTTAGCCTTAGTGGTTGTGTTGTCATCAAAATCACCGGAACCATAATTAATCAGATCATGCACATGGGCCATTTTTCATACACCCCAACAACTAAAAGTGTTTTTGAGGGCGGTTTTTATCAACGTCTTCCTTTCTCATCAGTTAAAAGAAGATCGATAAAAACTAGACAGGTACCACAAAAAAAATATCTTCAGGTCTCCAAAAAATCTGAGAAAAATATTAGAGATATATATTAGGACAAGAGACACCCAAATATAATATACAGATCTCATGAAATTATCTTTGAAAGCATTCAAAAATCAGTTTAAGCTTATAAAATTGAAAAATATCCATAAAAACTAGAAAATATTCAAAACATTCGAATCGATGTCTAAATACATTTTGAAAGGCTTTACACCCAAAAAAAAAACAAGAGAGGCAACTAGCATAAATGCAACACACAATAATATTGGTTGCGTTCATGTTGATTGCAACCTGTGTTTTTTATTGTGGAAAGTTTTCAACATGTGTTTAGACATTGATTAGGATGTTTAATGAAGTTTTTATATTTTTCTGGATAGTTTTTTCCATTATTCTAAGTCTAAATCAATTATTTGAGAGCTCTTAGAAATATATTTTCATTGGGGTTTCTTGTACCCCAGTATATCTCTAGATTTTTTTCCTCGGATTTTTTAGAGGCCAAAAGATACTTTTCATAGTTTAAAAAACTTTATCAAGTGTTTGTGGATTTGATTTTGGGCAGAAAAAGGACGGCATGGCTAAAACAAACACTTTTGAATAATGGAAAAAACTAGCAATGCTGAAGTGCATGCGTTTGAAAAGTACGGCATGGCTAAAACGCACACTCCAAGTTCAACCGCAATGCGTAGACCATGCAGGCATGCTTCATACTCGGCGGCATTATTAGATGCTGGGAAATAAATCCTGAGGACGTACCGGAGCTGCTCCTTGGACGGTGACACGAAAAGAACTCCTGCTCCCGCACCGTCGATGTTGAGAGAACCGTCGAAGTACATCGTCCAATATTCGTCGGATCCCGGAGAGGCAGGCGTGCTTAAGTCTGTCCACTCGACGATGAAATCGACGAGTGCCTGAGACTTGATTGTAGTACGGCTTGCAAATTCCAAGGAAAGGGGGCATAGCTCCATTGCCCATTTGACGATGCGCCCGTTCGCATCCTTATTGCGAATGATGTCCGCCAAAGGATACTCGGTTATCACCACCACACGATATCCGTCGAAGTAATGTCTCAACTTTCGGGATGTTATCAGTATGGCGTAGAGCAGTTTCTGAATCTGTGGGTACCTGGTCTTGGATTCGTTGAGTACCTCACTAATGAAATAAATTGGCCGCTGTACCTTGTAGGCGTGGCCCGGCTCGTCGCGCTCGACCACCATTGTAGTGGAAACCACCCGGTCGGTTGCCGCAATGTAAAGTAGGAGAGTTTCGTCTTCTCTGGGAGCAGTGAGTACCGGAGGTGATGTGAGGTACTGTTTTAGCTGCGTGAAGGCGGCGTCCGCTTTCTCCGACCACTCAAACTTCTCGGATGCTTTGAGCAGTTTGAAGAACAGTAGTCCTTTTTCTCCTAATCTTGATATGAAACGGCTTAGAGCAGCCATGCAGCCGGTAAGCTTCTGGACATCCTTCACCTTTTTTGGGGGCTTCATGTCTAAGACAGCTTTGACTTTCTCCGGGTTAGGGCGTATGCCGTCATAACTGACGACATTGCCGAGCAATATGCCAGAAGGGACACCAAAGATGCACTTCTTTGGGTTTAATTTCCATTGGAACGTTTTAAGGGCTGCGAAGGTGCGTTCCAGATTGTCAACAAGGGTATGTGCTTCCTTGGTTTTGACAACTACATCGTCGACATAAGCCTCGACAAGGCCATCTCTTATCTCGTCGTTGAGGCAGGCCTGTATAGCGCGTTGGTAGGTAGCCCCGGCGTTTTTCAGCCCGAACGACATAGTCGTGTAGCAGTAGGCGCCGAAAGGCGTGATGAAAGATGTCTTGATCTGGTCGTCCTTTTTGAGAGCGATCTGGTGATAACCAGAGTAGCAATCGAGAAAGGAAAGCAGCTCGCAACCGGCGGTTGAATCTACGACCTCGTCTATGCGAGGTAAGCTGAAGGGGTCCTTAGGGCAGTGTTTGTTGAGATCAGTGTAATCAACGCACATTCTTCATTCATTATTCTTTTTGCGTACAAGAACTGGGTTGGCTAACCATTCCGGATGATACACTTCTTTGATAAATCCGGCTGCCAAAAACCGTGTAACTTCTACCCTAATCGCCTCCTTTTTGTCGCGAGCGAACCGTCGTAGCTTCTGCTTGATTGGTTTGGCCTTGCTGTTGACATTTAAGGAGTGCTCAATCAAGTTCCGAGGTACACCGGGCATGTCAGAAGGTTTCCATGCAAACACATCCACGTTGCCCCTCAAGAACCTGACGAGCGCGTCTTCCTATTTGGGATCCAGGTCGGCCCCGATGAGGGCCGTTTTGCTGGGATCGCCCTCGACCAGCTGGATCGTCTTGTGATCCTTGGACCTGATGTTCTTGCGCGGAGCCTCGAGCTCTGGGATCTCCAGGTGGTCAGCCGAGGTCTTCTTAGCGTCGAGCATGGTCTCGGCCATGCGAATAGAGAGGTCGTGGGCCTCTGCTATTTTGAAGCTATCGTCCTCGCAGGTATAAGCTGCGTATACGTTGCCCCTGAGGGTTAAAACTCCTTTCTCAGTAGGCATCTTGAGCACCAGATACCTGTAATGAGGTATGGCCATAAACTTGGTGAGCGACGGTTGACCAAGAATAGCATGGTAGGTGCCGTCGAAATCAGCGACCACGAAGTTGACGTAGTCGGTGCGGAAGTGGTCCGGAGTCCCGAATTGCACAGGTAGCGTGATCTGCCCGAGAGGTGTGGAGCTCTGTCCGGGGAGAACGCCCCAGAACTGTGCCTCGTACGGCTTCAGGTCCGCCTGGGCTATTTTCAGAGCGGGCAGGCTGTTCTTGAACAGTATATCAATGGAGCTGCCGCCGTCGATCAGTACCCTATCGAATTGAACCTTGTTGATACAAGGATCGAGGACCAGGGGAAAACGCCCTAGCTCGGGTATGGCGGCCCATTGGTCCTTCCTGCTGAAGTAGATTTCATGGTGAGACCACGGAGCAAGCCGCGGATCGGTGAGAAGGTTGTCGGTGTTTGCCACGTTCAAGCAAGCGCGGGCGAGCAGCTTGCATTCTCGTTTGGTCTCGATGGACACCTTGCCGCCGATGATGGTGTGCACGCGATCAGTCGGCTTGACGTATTTATGACGAGGATCTGCATCGTCGTCGTCGTTGTCCTCGTTGCGCTGTTCCCCCGCGTCGTTAGGCTTGTTGGACGTATCCGGAGCCTGTTGACGCGTGTAGATAGTCTTGAGAACGCGGCAATTCTCCATGGTGTGGTTCGACTTAGGATGGAGCTGGCAGGGCCCCTTCAATGCTTTGGCGTAGTCGTCCTCATAGTTACGACGTCCGCCGCCCTTTTTCACAGTATTGACCTCGCCATCGTCTTCCCGAGCGCGCTTGCTCCTATAATCGTCACGGCGGTTGCGCCGCTGATTACGTTGATCACGGTGGTCGCGGGAGTCGTTGCGCTGGTTGCGGCGGTCAAAATTGTCGTTCCGACCACGATTGCCACGGTAATCGTCGCGGTGTGGGGGGTGGTCGGAGCGTGGAACCCTTGCTGCTTCTTTAACGATTATCTTTTTAGCATCGTCAGCGTCCGCGTATTTTTTAGCGGTGGCCAAAAGCGCTGTGACCGATTCCGGTCTCTTCCGGAGGAGCTTGTCTCTCAGGGCGTCGTGGAAACAGAGGCCGGTGACGAAAGCCTCGATTGCTTCGTTGTCGGAGATTGATGGGACCTTGATGCGCATCTCCGAAAAACGCCGAACGTACTTGCGCAGTGGTTCATCCTTCCGATCTCGGATCCGTTGCAGATCGTACTTGTTGCCGGGTTGTTCACAAGTAGCGATGAAATTGTCGATGAAGGCCTGCTTGAGCTCCTGCCAAGAGTCAAAATAGTTCGCTGGCAAGCTAACCAGCCATTGGTGACCTGCATGACCAACGGCGACTGGGAAGTAGTTAGACATGACGTGCTCGTCAGCCATGGCTGAGCGGCACGCAGTTTCATAGAGCATGACCCATAATTTGGGGTTTTCCTTGCCGTCGTACTTCTAAAGTTTCTCGAGTTTAAAATTCTTGGGCCATATGACTTGGCGAAGGTGTGGAGTGAACTGCTTTAAACCCGGCGGGCCGTGGGTAGTGTCATATTCCATACGGCGATAGCTTTCATGGGATGCACGATCGTTGGCTCTCTGGTTGATGCGAGCGCGCAGATCACGTCCGACGAGGTAATGGCAGAGATCGTTATTGCCATCGCGGCGATCTCGATTGCCATCTGGATTAGCCCTGCGACCGTGGTTATCACGGCGATTGTCGCGGTTATCTCGGCGGTTGTCACCTCGAACGTCGTGGCGGTTATCCTCCCGGCGGCGGTTGTCGTCCCGACCACCATCATGACCGCCGTTTCCGCCTTGACGGTTGTCCGATGGGTCGTTATTGCGCGAACCACGTTGGTTGAGTGGCTGTGAGCGACTTGAGTATTGGCGGCTGTGGCTTGATTCGACAGAAACGGATGGAGCCCGAGCTTGATTTATCTCTGCGGTCTGAGCCATAGCAGCCGTCAGATAAGCTTGTATGTCATCACGGATTGCTTGGGTTTCGGGAGTGTTGGGCAGCCGCTGCATTGTCGCCATGGCGATGGCTACGTTGGCGCTTGGGGTCTTGAAGACTTGTTTGTCCCCCACCCTGTCGAAAGCATTGTTGAGGTCACGTGGTTGGACCCTTATGTGTCGTGCCTCCTGGTCTGCTTCAGCTTCGATTTGCCGGCGATTAAACTGGTCAATATTGCGTGCTTCGCGTGCAGTCTTTTCTTGTTCTGTTTTGCCAACTGCTGGTGGCTCGTCGTTGCTGACAACATGGACCAAATCCCCTCGTCTTGGCGGGAAAGACGGAAATTGGGGGAAACCCGGGGCGTGGTCTGGTAGATCCAAATCGTATTTGACGCCTTCATCTTCATGACGCTGAAGCTCGGTGTGGACAGATGCGTTGGATGCGATGCCGGATGAGGAGCTGAAGTCACCCTCTCGGACTGTGTGGACGGATCCTTCTTGATAATCTTCAATCCGGACCATGTTGACGATGTTGCATGGCTTCGGCCGAGATCGGTGTATAGGACACAGATCTGAGCGGCGTCGCAGGTTGTACGCGTAGCTGGAGGCAGCGTTTTGCAGGCCGTAGGGCTGGACCTGGTGGTTCTCCGTCGGGACTTCGTACTCGCAGAGTCGGAGACCCGTCGCGACGGCTGGCCGGCGACGAGCGAAACGCCCCTCAGGAGTTGATACGACCACAAGATCTGTTCCAAGTCGCGCAGGACGACTGGTCCGAGCTGGTCGGATAGATCTGTTGTGGGGAGCTGTTACCTGCTCGTTAGGTTGGCTTTGAATTGTACTTACCAGAGCCAGGGTTTCAGCGAGTTGGATGCCGACCCGGTCAACGGAGTCGAGCAGGTCGGTGTTGTCGATCTGCTTTCCTCTGTAGCAGGGAAGCGGATGACGAGTTATCGGCGTGGCTATAGGCGTGGTCGGAGCCAGATGTCCCGTGGTCGGAGCCAGGTCCATCGTGGTTGGAGCCGTATTCACCGTGGTCGGAGCCGTGTTCACCGTGGTCGGAGCCGTAGCCGATGCAGGTGAAGTAGTCGTCGGCGCAGGCTGAATCCACGCCTCCTCCGTGGTCATGGCGATGGAGTCTTCGGAGTCGGTGGTCCAGGTGATCTGGCCGACGGTGAACGTGAGGCCGTTGGGCGTAGCCATGGAGCCGGAGATGATGACCATCTTGTTTGCTTGGAGAGCAGTACGCACACCCCCTACCTGGCGCGCCACTGTCGACGAAATATGGTCGGCAGTCTACCTAGGGGTATGCCCAAAGTAGTAGATTATCGGTAGACAGATGCGCAAGCCCCAAACAAGACGGTGACGCAAGACAGACACGAGTTTTTATCCAGGTTCGGCCGCCAAGAAGGCGTAATACCTACGTCCTGCGTCTGATTTGTATTGCTGTATATTAATGAAAGATGTCTTTTTAGAGGGGTCCCCTGCCCGCCTTATATAGTCCGGGGGGTAGGGTTACAGATCTGGAAACTAATCCTAGTCAGTTACAATTGCCATATGTGGCCGGATAAGGATTCCTATTCTAACCGACCAGGATCCTGCTTGGTCGCCAAATCCGTCTTGATTCCTTGTGCGGGACTCCGATCAGGCTAACTGAGCCGCACATCATCTTTCGAGTGAACTGAAACCATCGATCCGGGCCAGCCCAAGCTTAGCCGTAAGGGTATAGGGGTCAATACCCCCACACTAATGTAGGGGCTAATTTATCCGGTTTTAAAAGTTAGAGTATTAAAGATTTTTTTTAAAAAAATAAAGTTGGAAAGTGTGGCTTCTCAGACTCAGCGACAAGAAGTCAAATGGGGACTTTGACTCTTTTAATGCTGTAGACCCATGCATGCCGAAACTAATGTCCACCGGAGTTGGAAGTTTGCTTTTGGCTGCGGTTTCAGTCGGGGCATCGCTCATGGGTCTAACAGCAGTTGAGCTTCATCAGAAACTAATGTGCATGGACCCCGGACGGACCCCTTAGCTTGATGCATGCATATACGCTCCTTCAACGAAGGGCGCGTTTAGTTGCAAACTTTGCATAGTGCATGATTTTTTATTGTAGTATTTCGTTTGTATTTGTGAATTATTATCCAAACATTGACTAATTAGGTTCAAAAGATTCGTCTCGCAAAATTAAAGCAAACCGTGCAATTAGTTTTTGATTTCGTCTACATTTAGTACTCCATACAGGTACCGCAAGTTTGATGTGACGGAGAATCTTCTTTTTGCACAGTGCACTTTTAGAGAACTAAACAAGGGCGAAGTATACTGGAGTAGCAATGTTTTGGAGTCCAGTATGATTGAACTTGTTTCAATGATGTATGCACACCTCGCAGTATTCGGCCTGTTCGCTGGTTGGTTTCTGTGCTGGTTTAGGCTGGCTGGTGCTGGTTTATTGTGAGAGAAAAATACTGTTGGCTGGCTGGTTTGGGCTGGCTGAAACCAATCAGCGAACAGGGTGATTGACTCCAAAACACAGCCCAGGCATATATAGCGTTACCTACCGCCTGTTCGGTTGGCTGGTTCGTGAAGAAATACTGTTGGCTGATTTGTGTGAGAGAAAAATATTATTTCGGTTGAAAATTTACGATCATTTATCACAAGCCACAGCCAAATAAACAGACTGTGCATCCTCGTACGTACGTACGTATAGGAGTACGGGCTCAAGCCCACCTGTGCTGTGCATCCTCGTGGGCGATTCAATGCGCACGGAGAGGGGTGGTTGCTGCAGGTTCAAGAGTGAAAGCACTTGCCCCCCACCCCCCCACCCCCACCCACCAGGCAATTCGACAGTGTCGTGTAGCTGCAGGACCCCCCGTACACGGCGGCCGGCCCCGAATGCACGGCCTGCGCTCGCGCACGCGCCATGTTTTCGTGCTGGTGCATGCATGCGTTACGACGACGTTTGTTTATCGATCAGTCCCGTACATTTTGCCCGTCTCTCTCTCGACTACTGTCAGCTCTACAACAAAATGATAGCCTGTTTATCGATTAGATCAGAGGTAGCTTAATTACAGAGACGAGAATGTGAGCAAAGTCTGATCGATCGATCGATGGATTCAGCCTGCATTAGTTGGTTTGCTAACCATGCTTATGATGCTCCTCTGCCCCGACAGGCACATGCACGGGGCGCGAAAGGAAAGCGCGACCTACCGGCCGGGGGGACGCCGGCATAAATGCGATGATGGCGTGGACGTCACGACTGGGCCAGCCGGCCGCAGCAGAGCAGCCAGTGCCAGTAGAGAGAGCGCGCTGGCAGCGGCACTGTTGGCCGTGTCCATGCATGATGACTACTCCGGTGAGACGTCGTACGTACGCCCGTCCCGCCCCGACGTGGGTGCGCAACGAGCGGAGCGGCACAGTACTACATGTATGTGGCTGTGGAGCGCGCTAGCTGCTGCTGCTGGATGGTGTTTGGTGTGGTGCCCGGCCGACGCCGCGCGCGACGACCCGCGCGGACGGGCGGACGACGTCGCTCGCTCTCCGCTGGCGCCGCATGTACGGAGGAGGCCTGGCAGGGGGGGCACGATTCTAATAACTACATGTGCGATAATACTAACTACTAGTACTACTTGACACGACTAATCTCTGTCTTAACGGTGTTGATCAACTCATTGCACTCTTCAGGAAATTAAACCAGCTAATACGGTTCAGTTAGCGCTTGCTTTAATTTTGCTATTGAAAATAAACAGTATTAATTAAGGACGACGACGATATTGTTACACTCCAACACTACGGTTGAGAACTGCACAGCGATCCTTAACATGAACTCGATCCATCAATCACACTCCGATCCGATCCCAAATCCCGATAGATAGACAGTTGATGTGCATGCAAGCAGTAGTCAAGCACAACCAATGCAATAATATAATGTGATTTGTCACTTGTCAGTAATATAAGTACGAGCATAAGTGGGCTAGCTACCAAAGTACAGTCGGCACACGACGTACGCCTGTGACGCTAATGTTGTGCGTTCGATCCTAAACAATGCGAGGGCGATTAGCTAGCGCCGCAATAAGCACCTCTAATAATACTGGTGCAGTGCATGCAGGATCTATATATTGGATTTCATTAGAGAATGACCCCAACCAAACTAGCGTGCAGCAGATCGAATCGAATCGAAGAGAATGATGCATGCTACAGACAGACAGTGTAACGGAAGGGGAAATGGACGGGTGACCAACCTGCAGGAGCGAGCAGCAGCCAACTAACCTGATTGAGCCGCCCGGCCGGCCGGCGATACTGCGGACATGACATGCACACGTCGTGTGGTAGAACGTACAACCCAACCGTCAAAACCACCATTGCGGATTTGCGGGGTCAATTGAAACGACCCAACATTCTCAAGTCCCATAATTAATCACTGTCCTTGTCCTGGAAATGCAAGGACCGTCTGTTTTGCTTGACGTTTTGGTGAAGCTAATGAAAAGGGCATGCCTGCCGCCGGTGCCGGCCATATATTCTGGTTGGGATCCTTCTAGCAGTAAGTAGTAGCCAGAGCAGCAGCAGCTAAATAAGTTCGCCTCCATCCCCATGCCATTATTCTTTAAGAGGCCGCATATGCCCCAGCAGCCATGATCTGCAGGCTGGTAGCTAGCGCATACCATGGAGCTTTTAATCAGCTAGCGCTTAATAAAAGAACGAAAATAAATACTAGTAAGTTAAAGTAACTAGTAGTACTTGTAAGAGTTTATATTGATGGTTAAGGGCCAGGGCTTTTCTTAATTAGGGCTACTAGGGCTGGCACTTCTTTAAATTCGCCAGCAACAACACTAGCAGCAAAGGACTGGCCTACCAACTTTTTAATCCAACACTGCAGGGCCTTCTGTTTGTCCCCAGCATTGCTTTAGCGTTGGAGTCCCACCGCATCAATCATTGGCATGAACATTTTACTATCTAATTTTGCTGTGCTAGCTAGAGATTGGATGAAAATGATCAACTCAGAACGTCGCAAAACAGCTTCTCTTGTTTGCCTGTCGGATTCATGTTCTATCTCAAATAGCACTGTAGTTAGTAATAAGAGTAATTACTATGAATGGGAATTAGATGATTCAGAACAGAAGCTAGTATCCAGGGATACACGCACGAAAATGAATAATTCAAGCCAGAAGCATAAGAAATTAGGCTATGTTCGGCTGGTCTATAAGCCGCTTGTGCTGATTTATATGGTTGATTTGTTGGAAGAGAAAAATAATGTACTATAAACCGGCTTATAATAACAACCGAACAGAGCCCGTTTAAAAAAAAATATACATTCATGTATGGTCCAACGGTTTCAGGGGACCAAATGCTTTTCCTTTACCTGCCTATTGAAGTGCCCTAGCTAGCATCCAGTAGTCTAGGTCTGGTCTGCTCGGCTCCGGGTAGCTTCTCGCCGCCCGAGTCGTTTGTTCTTGTGGTTTAAACTCCTTCCCTCTTAACGAAATACGGGTGAAATCCCGCTCGCGAAAAAAAAGGTTATCATCATCCAGTCAATAGAAGGGGCCGGATTAAGCACACATGACATGATTAAGCATGCATACACACCATGCAAATAAGAGGGGAAAGCGGCCATGACAGCGAGGACTTGAACTCATCTAATCGCGTGGGCACACCAAACTACTATCTAATTAAACCTCTGTTTGATTAGAATACAAAGATTTGGTAATGATCAAGAGCTTAGAATACATGATGGCTAATTAATCATTGGATTTGATCAAATTGCGTGTTTGGATTTATGAACAAACTGGGTGTCATGTATTAATTCCTGGGACATACTGGTTGAGAGGATGGCCATGGCCTCCTGAACTTGATCTCGAGGCTCACCAAATTTGTGGATGCCTCCTTGAGAAACTAGGTTTAGTGCGAACCTAACCTACAGTTCGTTAGATTCATTATATAGTACTCCGTAGAATCTACCCACCTTAACTCTTAGCATGGTTTTATTAGTGAGTCTACTAGCTAGCTAGGGTTTACTTCATTCCTCTATCTACCGTAAACTACAAAATGCTCGGTGGAGTCTCTCCCTGTGGTCAAGAAAATAAAGACAACGTGCAACATTTTACTTTCCTTATCCTCTACAAACTAACCTTGCTTCTTCCAAATTTTAGTATTATATATATGTATAACCATGTCTTGGTCTTCGCTAGTGATACTTTGGTCAGTAAAGCATTTCCCGCTCCCCATCTGTTTGGCCACTGAATTTCAGCATAATCTTTCCACTCTCATCATTTAGCTGTAGCAACTTTGAAATATAGCTTAATATTTCCCTCAAAAAAATATAGCTTTCACCCGTTCCTAAAATCTTATTCAATTCTGCTTCAAAGAAACAGCAGAAGAAACATGCAAACCATTACATTACATCAAGCACTAGAGATTAATTAACTGCCCCGAGAGAGCATTATCTTGGGTGCACGGTAATTACACGGCTATCTCGAGATAATTACCACAAACACCACAAGGTTAACTATCTCCACTCCTTTGCCCTCGCAATCCTGCGTATATTACAACTCTACCCCTAACCTTAAATAAAAGAACAAGATTACCCAAATTACCCCTTGACTCCGGCCGTCGGGCTCGATCGGCCTCGTTGCCGCTGCCGGCTGCAGGCATCGTCGTGGATCGGACATGGCCGTGAGTAGGCGGTCGTCGATCAGCACGCGTAATACTCGACGAGCTCGTCGAGCGACTCCGGCTGCGGGTCGGCGTTCTCGAGCATCCAGAGGAGGTGCTCGAACAGCACGACCTCGCAGCCGACGACGGTCCCGCCTGCAGCGCCGATGCCGGCGCCGGCGCCGCCGGAGCGGTCGACGAGGTTCTGGAACAGGGGGTGGCCGACGAGGTCCGCGGCGATGAGGTAGCGGCGGCGCGACTTGCCGACGTACACCGGGTGGAGGCCCGGGGACACGCCGTCGGCGCCGTGGAACGACGCCGACCCCGCCGTTCCTCCGCCGTCGCCGAAGGCAAAGACGGACGAGGAGGCGGCGACGCCCCTCCTCCACGAGTTCTCCAAGGCGAAGCCGCCGACAGCGCCAGCGTCGCCGACGCCGACTTCGTGCGAGCGCGCCGAGCACCCTGACGGCGTGCGCGAGATCCGGCTCGAGGAGTGCCACCTCTTGATCATGCACTTGAGCTTGCTCAGCCCGCCCTTCGCCATTGCCGTCTCGATCAAGAAGTGGATAGAGAGAGAGCGAGAAGCTTAACACAGCAGAGGAGGCGAGGAGCGACCGAGGGAAGGTCGTCTGGTGGTCGTGGCAAAGGTCGAGGCTGGAGAGGTGGGTCCTTATATAGCAGGAGGAGGGGGCCACGTGGCGTGCCGGCCGGGGACGTGGGACATGGGCCCAGGTGTCGGGGAAAGGTAAAACCTGGCGAGTGGCCCCGGAAAGCAACCGCAGAGAGGCAAGTGGGCGATCCATCTGTACGTGGTGAGTTGGATTTGGACGTAGAAATCTGGCTTTCGCTCGGGTGGCCGATGGGCAGCTCAAAAGAGAGCCAGAGAGGAACATTTGATTACGCTGCGGATTAATTTAGGAATTGATGTGAAAGATTGATCTGGTTAAGTGCTATTAGTATATATTTTCTCATATTTTTTTGAATGGTCAAGATATGGAGATGTGAGCGATTGGTACAGGGCTTTATACTTGGAACATACATCACGTAGACACTTAAATTTTAGAGAGAAGAACAGTCACACACATGAGTTTACATGTTAGCTGTAGCCTTGGACTTACTTCTATATATATAACATGATATGAAGAAAATAATTATGAAAGTACTTAGTTGATTCATTGGGGTGCGTGGTGATGTTGACGACATTATATTACCGGCTTAGAGGGATCGAGGATGACAGCATTCTTCTTAGGCGGACTTACTTCTAAGTTGGAAGCCAACTTAGTAGAATGTCAAAGGCAAAAACATATATAACATGATATAAAGAAAACAACTATGACAGTGACTTAGCTAGTTTGATGAGGTGTCTGGTGACGTTGGTGGCAGCATTACCAACTTGGACAGGTTGAGGCTGACGATGTTGTTTGATGAACGCTGAGGGACATCAAGGGACAACGAGGGATGCCAACGGACATTGAGGGACGACGAGGGATACTAAGACACATTAAGGGATAGTGAGGGACATCGAGTGACACCAATGGACACCAGAGGTCATCGAGTGTTGCCGAGTGACGATGTGGGACCCTAAGCCATGGCGAGGGATGCTAAGGGGCAGTGAGTGGCAAAGAGGGATATAGGGGACACCTTGTGATGTCAAGGGATGGCGTGGGATGCCAAGTGATGTCAAATGAAGTCAATGGATGACAAATGTTGAAGGATGTCTCGGGCACTGAGTGACGCCGAGGGATGTCTAGAGCACTAAGTAACAACGTGAGACGTCAGGGCACGCTGATTGACATTAAAGGACATCAAGGGATTTTAAGTGGCATCGAGCGATGGTGAGGGACTTGGGTACTAAGTGAAGCCTAAAGATGCTAAGGGGCATCGAGTGTTGCCGAGGGACATCAAAGGGCGTCGTGGGTGCCAAGTATGGATGAAAATGGTACGGATATTTATCCGACCGTCCGTTCGACCGAACAAATATGAACACTTAAATGGATAATTATATGGATATTCGGATTTTTTTCTGGATACGGATACTTAAATGGATAGTTTACACGGATATCAAATACAAATATGATATCGTCGGTATCCGGCGGATACGGATAATCCGAGTAAAAAACGGATATATCCGTCCGGATACTATCCGTTTAAGTTCAAACGACCTTGGATGGAGAAATGATCAAAATAAAAATTGTAGATCTTGGTGAGCTGAACAAACTTGGTATTCAAAACTTTTCAATTTGAGACAATCTAGGGTTCCGAAAACTAGTTTGTAGGCGTCAAAATTTAAAAATCACAAATTTGAACCATCCAAGCTATCTCAAATAGAAAGTTGACCAAAACAACAATTGTAGATCTTGATGAGCTTAACAAACTTGGTATTCAAAACTTTTCAATTTGAAGTCATTTAGAGTTCATAATACTAGAGTCAAATTGTTGTTTTTTCATTTGACCAAATTTGACTTGGTCAAACTTGCTCAAATGAGACACTAAATGACCTCAGATGAAAAATCTCTGAATACCAAGTTTGATCATCTCAGCAAGATCTACAATTGTTGCATAGCTCATTTTCCCATTTGAGAAATTTTTATCAAACACTAGTCACAAATTCTTGAATCTCATATAGACTTTCTAAAACTATGTCACACACTTATGAAATTTGAACTATATTTTGTTCAAACTTTTTCAAATGAAAAAATGGCCTATATAAGGATTGTAGATCTTGATGAGCTGAACAAACATGGTATTCAAAACTTTTGAATTTGAGACAATCTAGGGTTCCGAAAACTAGTTTGTAGGCGTCGAAATTTAAATATCACAAATTTGAACTGTCCAAACTATCTCAAATAGAAAGTTGACCAAAACAAAAATTGTAGATCTTGATGAGTTTAACAAACTTGGTATTCAAAACTTTTCAATTTGAAGTAATTTAGAGTTCATAATACTAGAGTCAAAGTCTTGTTTTTTCATTTGACCAACTTTGACTTGGTCAAACTTGCTCAAATGAGACACTAAATGACCTCAGATGAAAAATCTCTGAATACCAAGTTTGATTATCTCAGCAAGATCTACAATTGTTACATAACTCATTTTCCCATTTGAGAAAGTTTTATCAAACACTAGTCACAAATTCTTGAATCTCATATAGACTTTCTAAAACTATGTCACACACTTGTGAAATTTGAATTACATTTTATTCAAACTTTCTCAAATGAAAAAATGGCCTATATAATGATTGTATATCTTGATGAGCTGAACAAACTTGGTATTCAAAACTTTTCAATTTGAGACAATCTAGGGTTCCGAAAAATAGTTTATAGGCGTCAAAATTTAAAAATCATAAATTTGAACCGTCCAAACTTTCTCAAATGGAAAGTTGACCAAAACAACAATTGTAGATCTTGATGATTTTAACAAACTTGGTATTCAAAACTTTTCAATTTGAAGTCATTTAGAGTTCATAATACTAGAGTCAAATTGTTGTTTTTTCATTTGACCAAATTTGACTTGGTCAAACTTGCTCAAATGAGACACTAAATGACCTCAGATGAAAAAACTCTGAATACCAAGTTTGATCATCTTAGCAAGATCTACAATTGTTACATATCTCATTTTCCCATTTAAGAAATTTTTATCAAACACTAGTCACAAATTCTTGAATCTCATATAAACTTTCTAAAACTACGTCACACACTTATGAAATTTGAACTATATTTTATTCAAACTTTTTTAAATGAAAAAATGGCCTATATAAGGATTGTATATCTTGATGAGCTGAACAAACTTGGTATTCAAAACTTTTGAATTTGAGACCATCTAGGGTTCCAAAAACTAGTTTGTAGACGTCAAAATTTAAAAATCACAAATTTGAACCGTCCAAACTTTCTCAAATGGAAAGTTGACCAAAACAACAATTGTAGATCTTGATGAGTTTAACAAACTTGGTATTCAAAACTTTTCAATTTGAAGTCATTTAGAGTTCATAATACTAGAGTCAAAGTCTTGTTTTTTCATTTGACCAAATTTGACTTGGTCAAACTTGCTCAAATGAGACACTAAATGACCTCAGATGAAAACACTCTGAATACCAAGTTTGATCATCTCAGCAAAATCTACAATTGTTACATAGCTCATTTCCCTATTTGAGAAAGTTTTATCAAACACTAGTCACAAATTCTTGAATCTCATATAGACTTTTTAAAACTATGTCACACACTTGCGAAATTTGAACTACATTTTGTTCAAACTTTCTCAAATGAAAAAATGGCCTATATAATGATTGTATATCTTGATGAGCTGAACAAACTTGGTATTCAAAACTTTTCAATTTGAGACAATTTAGGGTTCCAAAAAATAGTTTATAGGCGTCAAAATTTAAAAATCACAAATTTGAACCATCCAAACTTTCTCAAATGGAAAGTTGACCAAAACAACAATTGTAGATCTTGATGAGTTGAACAAACTTGGTATTCAAAACTTTTCAATTTGAAGTCATTTAGAGTTCATAATACTAGAGTTAAAGTGTTGTTTTTTCATTTGACCAAATTTGACTTGGTCAAACTTGCTCAAATGAGACACTAAATGACCTCAGATGAAAACACTCTGAATACCAAGTTTGATCATCTCAGCAAAATCTACAATTGTTACATAGCTCATTTTCCCATTTGAGAAAGTTTTATCAAACACTAGTCACAAATTCTTGAATCTCATATAGACTTTCTAAAACTATGTCACGCATTTATGAAATTTGAACTACATTTTGTTTAAACTTTCTCAAATGAAAAAATGGCCTATATAATGATTGTATATCTTGATGAGCTGAACAAACTTGGTATTCGAAACTTTTCAATTTGAGACCATCTAGGGTTTCAAAAACTAGTTTGTAGGCATCAAAATTTAAAAATCACAAATTTGAACCATCCAAACTTTCTCAAATAGAAAGTTGACCAAAACAACAATTGTAGATCTTGATGAGTTTAACAAACTTGGTATTCAAAACTTTTCAATTTGAAGTCATTTAGAGTTCATAATACTAGAGTCAAAGTGTTTTTTTTCATTTGACCAAATTTGACTTGGTCAAACTTGCTCAAATGAGACACTAAATGACCTCAGATGAAAAATCTCTGAATACCAAGTTTGATCATCTCAGCAATATCTACAATTGTTACATAGCTCATTTTCCCATTTGAGAAATTTTTATCAAACACTAGTCACAAATTCTTGAATCTCATATAGACTTTCTAAAACTATGTCACACACTTATGAAATTTGAACTATATTTTATTCAAACTTTTTCAAATGAAAAAATGGCCTATATAAGGATTGTAGATCTTGATGAGCTGAACAAACTTGATATTCAAAACTTTTGAATTTGAGACAATCTAGGGTTCCGAAAACTAGTTTGTAGGTGTTGAAATTTAAAAATCACAAATTTGAACTGTCCAAACTATCTCAAATAGAAAGTTGACCAAAACAACAATTGTAGATCCTGATGAGTTTAACAAACTTGGTATTCAAAACTTTTCAATTTGAAGTCATTTAGAGTTCATAATACTAGAGTCAAAGTCTTGTTTTTTTATTTGACCAACTTTGACTTGGTCAAACTTGCTCAAATGAGACACTAAATGACCTCAGATGAAAAATCTCTGAATACCAAGTTTGATTATCTCAGCAAGATCTACAATTGTTACATAACTCATTTTCCCATTTGAGAAAGTTTTATCAAACACTGGTCACAAATTCTTGAATCTCATATAGACTTTCTAAAACTATGTCACACACTTGTGAAATTTGAATTACATTTTATTCAAACTTTCTCAAATGAAAAATGACCTATATAAGGATTGTAGATCTTGAATCCATGACCATGACTCCATAAGACCCATGAAGCCATGAGCTTGGCTATTTCTACTCATGCCGCGAAGATTGGTGCTTGTATGATGTTTGATGTTGATGTATGATGTATCTGTATCTTTATCTTATTTGTTGCTTTACTCTTTAGTCTTTCGGCTTAATCTAGATGGATTATGTACTCATAGAGTGGTGTAATGGTTTGCGCACGTATGATATATATATATGCTGCTTTTACTCAATATCCGAATAGATATTTGTATCCGACCTTCTCCGAATCCGATTCATACCGTATTCGATACTCATTATTCGTATCCGTAACCGAGTCAATCCGTATTCGTATATGTATCCGAACGCTATCCGTGTCCGAATCCGAATCCGAACAGAAATATGAAAACAAATATAATATGAGTGATATCCGTTCGTATCCGATCCGTTTTCATCCCTAGTGCCAAGAGATAAAGAGGGATGTTGCGGGATGACAAGAGATGTTGAGGGATAGTGAGGAATGCTGAGTAGTGGCGAGGGATGCCAAGTGATGCCAAGAGATGTCGGATGACATCGAGGAACACTCTGTGAACCTGAAAGACATCGTAGGACATTGAGAGGCGCCGATAAACGGTGAGGTATGCCTAGGGACACCAAGTAATGCCTTGGGATGGCGAGGGACATCGTGGGACACCGAGGGTTGCCAAGTAATTCCTCTCCTTATATTGCTCGAGGGGCAGGATTACATGTTGGTTTCCTGGTCATGTTACGATAAGGACCCAAATCAACCAGGGGAAGTGTGCACCTTAAGTCTAGGGGTCCAGATATGCCCTCCGTAATGATAGTATTGAAATATTTATTGATAAAATATGTTTTTGATGTGATATATTTGTCTACATGTGTTATATATTCACATTTGATGTACTCATATATACTTCCTCTGTCCCCCTTAAAATGACGTTTTAGCATTCAAATTGTGTCCCAATGAAAACGTTGTTTTAGGGGTGCAGGTCCTATTGCCTACAAGCAACAGCACTCTCTGCCGTAGCCTGCAGCCAGCCGAGCATGCATGGAAAAGCGTAGCGCAAGAGATAGGCCACGTTTAGATTGCAACTTTTTGCAACTCGATGAATAGTACCACTTTCGTCTTATTTGACAAATATTGTCCAATCGTGGACCAACTAGGCTCAAAAGATTTATCTCGTGATTTCCAACTAAACTGTGCAATTAGTTATTTTTTTTACCTACATTTAATGCTCCATGCAAGCGGCTAAAAATTGATGTGATGGAGAGAGAGTGAAAAAACTTGAATTTGGGGGTCATCTAAACAAGGCCATAGAATTTATGTGTCCACCGTACTAGAGTAGGGATACGTTGGTATTTTTGCTCTAGTCTTGATACCCGTGTCTATTCCCAGAACCACATTAATTTTGGGACGGAGGAAGTAAATTTCTTCTTCAAAATCTATTGGTAAGGAAAATGGATACTTGCTATCAACTAAATTGACTAGACATGCGAATATTTATTAATACTTATATAATTCAAACTATATTCAATTTGTATTCATGTTTGAGAATATCTGAACCCATATTTATTTCCCACTAAAATATCAATATCTAACTAGACATATCCATATTTCATCTGTACCCGATCCGTTTCGTTTGACCCTTAGCTTATTTTTAAGAAATCCCTATTTGTAAACTTGGGCTTGTAATTTTTTTTTGACGTCTCTCATCTGCTAATGTACAGACTCACACTAACCCTATACAACACGCACACCACATATACACAAACAAACCTACTACAGACAAATCACATCGCATCCTTCGTGAAATCACCGGGTCTATCCATGGCTCCGTAGGTAACAGGCGCGTCACATTTCCTTTTAGGCTCCACGTACCCTGGTCAGAGACAGGGGTGCGATTCCTGGGAATTGAACTCGCGCCAGCTGCACCCACGGCGGCTGTGCTAGCCACCCGAGCGCTGATCGATTCTCTTTTGGGCTTGTTATTTATGTATTTGCTTTGCACTACAAGTGTTAAGTGGATCACTTGTCGGTCCAACGGACGTGCAATCTAGTTGAGACAGGGCTTGAGTTCTGAGTTCTGACCGATCTACTAAACAATCATGAAGCTCGAATCAGATTCCGAGTAATCAAGAACATTAAACACTGACGACGAAGACAGCTCGCTCCTATATTTGTAGGTATCTACTGTATCTATCTATCCATCCATCCATACACCACAAATTCATAAACATATATATCAGTTAACAAAGCAATCCTGATTAAGGCCTTGTTTAGATCACCCTAAAATTCCAAGTTTTTTCACTCTCTCTCCATCACATCAATTTTTAGCCACTTGCATGGAGCATTAAATGTAGGTAAAAAAAATAACTAATTGCACAGTTTAGTTGGAAATCACGAGATGAATCTTTTGAACTTAGTTGGTCCACGATTGGACAATATTTACCAAATAAGACGAAAGTGCTACTATTCATCGGGTTGAAATTTTCTTCAATCTAAACAAGGCTTAAGCAAACAACCGTTTCCTGCATGTTGTCAATCATCTGCTCCAAATAAAACTCACGCCGCATGTCCCGGCGCAATGATAAACACTGACACATGACTCAACTGGCCCTGCAGGGCGTTAATTAATGCCCGATAAAGAATGTAACTATGGGTTACGTGCCACGAAAAGTGATTCACGTTTGACTAAATTTTTAGTGAATAATATTCACAGTTATATCTTTAAATTAATTTATTATAAAAATACATTTTATAATTAATTTAATGATATTTATTTGGCATCATAAACATGAATATTTTTTAATTTATAATTGGTCAAATTTAAGATACTAAAACGTGACATTGTGCTAAAATTGCATTTTTTTTTTGGGACAGAGCCAATACATAATTTTTGCCATTACGAAGCACACAAAACTTTCCCACCGATATTCCCTTTGCTGATTCAGACGTTCGTGGCACCTTTTGTTTCATAGCAGCATCAGGCAGGCATTGGATTGAGACTGCCGCTACAATTTGCAGCCCAGCTGGCTCAAGTCTGCAGGCGCTGTACGTGTCAGGCTTCCAGCGGCCGTGTGTGTGTGCGCGCGCGCGCCACCATTCAATTTGCAATTTGCAAAGGTCGTTAGTTAGTTCTGAACCCCCAAATAAATTCTCCAATCTCTTTATTTTGAGCCAACCACCATTTGCAGCGTCAGAGAGCCAGAGCCAAACTTCCAAATTTTTTTAATGAGCATGAATCTTTTCTCTAGATAGTTTGTCTTTATTTGTAGCCCATACCTGAACTGGTGTTTGATTGTATTAATGCGGCTAAAAGTATGGCATAAATTAAAAGTTTGCAAGGTTAGTTGGTCAATTTGGGTGAGCATGTCCATTATTTGACGAAATGTGTTGCGATTTGCGTTGAAAGTTTGTTTTGCCTGCCATAGAAAGTGTGCTGTGGCACAGTGTAGAATATATAGCTTTGAGCATGCAGTTTATGTGGTTTCAACTTATATGTAGTGAAAAGTTGACAAGTGACATTGTTAAAAAGAAACAAAAGTAACAGAGTAGGCAGTTGATCTTTGTAACAGGAGCTTCACTGTGGCTGTGTTTAGTTCGTGAAGTTTAGGAATTTGAATACTGTAGCATTTTCGTTTTTATTTGGCAATTAGTATTCAATTATGGACTAATTAGGCTTAAAACGTTCGTCTCGCGATTTCCAACCAAACTGTGTAATTAGTTTTTTTCATCTACATTTAATGCTCCATATATATATTGCAAGATTCGATGTGATAGCTACTGTAATACTTTTTTAAAATTTTTTTGGGAACTAAACACATCCTGTGTATGCCTGGCTTCTTCAGTGCAAATTAATCTCTCTCATCGAGCTACCCGGTGATTTGACAAAGGCATCTAGCTAGGGGGTCCTTTATTTTATATTCTTCAAGTCCCAACCTCCAATGATGATATTTTTAACTGACAAATTTGGTACCTAAACAATACGGAGTTGCAGTCTCTAGCAATAGAAGCGAGTGGTTGAAGGTGAAGGGTCGTAATGACCATAGGAGATGAATAGCCTAATAAAAATTTTATAATAATATTTAATGAAATGGTTAGATAATTATAAGGCGAAGTAAGTATTGCGCTAGCCTACTCAAAATGTAAGCCACCTACCATAATTCTAGTTTAGATTGTATCTATTCACATAATAGCTATGACACTACTCTATATTAGTGTGCTCTTAAAGGCTAACTAAAGAGCCACACTAACCAAGCAAGCAAGCTCTCACAACTAGCTACACTAAAGAGCTTGACAACTAGTTTACGGTAAAGTAAAGAGAGTGATCATGAAGGCTATACTGCCGTGTAGGTGAAGAAACTAATCAATCACAAGGATGAATAACAACGAAGACCAATCACCTCAGAATCAACGATGGACACAATGATTTTAACCGAGGTTCACTTTCTTACCGGCAAGCTAGTCCTAGTTGTGGCGATTTACTCATTTGGAAGTTCACGCGCTAATTGGCTTCACACGCCAAACCCTCAATAGGATGCCGCACAACCAACACAAGATGAGGATCACACAAGCCACGAGCAATCCACTAGAGTACCTTTTGGTTCTCCGCCGGAGAAAGGTCAAGAACCCCTCACAATCACCACGATCAGAGCCGGAGACAATCACCTCCCTCCTCTCAACGATCCTCGCTGCTCCAAGTCGTCTAGGTGGTGGCAACCACCAAGAGTAACAAGCGAATCCCGTAGTGAAACACAAACACCATGTGCCTCTAGATGTAAACACTCAAGCAATGCACTTAGATTCTCTCCCAATCTCACAAAGATAATAAATCAATGATGGAGATGAGTGGGAGGGCTTTGGCTAAGCTCACAAGGTTGCTATGTCAATGAAAATGGCCAAAGATATGAGCTTCAACTGGCCATGGGGCCTAAATAGAAGCCCCCACGAAATAGAGCCGTTGTACCCCTTCACTGGGCACAACACGGGGTGACCGGACACTCCGGTCCGATCGACCGGACACTGGCCCTCAGCGTTCGATCACGTGATACACGCCATGTGTCCCCTGCCTCAAATACTGTTCGTCAGATTTCAACGGTCATCAGCTGACCGGACACAGCACACAAACTGACCGGACGCTCAGCCTCCAGCGTCCGGTCATTTCTAGTAAGGTTCCAAAAATGATTTTCTTCGACTGGACGCGTTCGGTCATGCTTGACCAGACACAGCCAGCGTCCAGTCACGCAGTGACATTTCTCTGCGCTGCCCGACAATAGGACTGGACCCTGAACCTCAGCGTCCGGTCAGTCCAAGACCCAACGTCTGGTCGTTTGACCGACGCCAGCATCTTTGCTGTCACACTTGACCAGACGCGCCGGTCCCTCTGAGACCAGTGTCCGATCACTCAGTGACCAGCAAGACTAACTCTTTTTTACCTCTAACTTCTTCACCCTTACTCAAATGTGCCAACCACCAAGTGTATCATCTTGTGCACATGTGTTAGCGTATTTTCACAAATATTTTCAAGGGTGTTAGCACTCCACTAGATCCTAAATACATATGCAATGAGTTAGAGCATCTAGTGGCACTTTGATAACCGCATTTCGATACGAGTTTCACCCCTCTTAATAGTACGATTATCAAACCTAAATGTGATCACACTCTATAAGTGTCTTGATCACCAAAACAAAATAGCTCCTATGGTTTATACCTTTGCCTTGAGCTTTTTGTTTTTTCTCTTTCTTCTTTCCAAGTCTAAGCACTTGATCATCATCATGTTATGATCTTCATTTGCTTCACCACTTGAAGTGTGCTACCTATCTCATGATCACTTGATAAACTAGGTTAGCATTTAGGATTTCTTCAATTCACCAAAACCAAACTAGAGCTTTCAATCTCTCCCTTTTTGGTAATTGATGACAAACCTTTCACAAAGATATGAATTAAAATTCAATTGAATCCATGTTGCTTGCCCAAGTATATTTACCATTTGTAAAAGGATATGGACAAGTTTCATAAACCCCATATGATAGCAATTTCTCCCCCTACATATATGCTAAGAGTTTGGATTGTAGCTTACACATATGCTTAGATAGAAAATATAGGAGACAATGTCTACCAAATGATGCTAAGGTATAAAAGATGAACCTTTGAAGCATGATACAAATCGGAGTGCACCATTATACCATCCTTAGCACCATAGTTAGCTTTATATCACTTAACAAAAACTTACTTGGAAATGAAAATTATCTAGTGATTTCATTTTATCATTCATTCTTACAACTAGCATTCACCACACAAGCATGAATATTCTAAAATTTAGAACTTATGCCATGTAAGCAAACATATGAAATGCATATTCAAATGCACCATACAAGTTCATGAGCTTGCTCCCCCTACTTGTGTGCTCAAAATGTTAATTGATCCCTTTCCTTTATCACATTTCTCCCCTTGTGTCAAGTTCTCCCCCTATCACTTGTATCTTTATTGTATCTTTATTTCTCTCCCCTTTGTGTTGTCACTTATCTTTGTGTACTATTTCTCCCCCTTTGTCATCAATGACCACAAAGGCTTAAAATATAGATAGTACCACTTGTAGAGTCGAGATTATCAATGTCAATCAATGGGGTGAGGATTATTTTCCCAAATTTGGTCTAATCTAGATAGTTTACCAAAGATATTTAACTCGGTTTGATCCAAGGACAAGCTTCTTCACACCTTCAAATAAGGGTTATCTTGTACCATATTGAGTTAAACATTTAGAGTTCATTTTCTAGATTAAACACTCGGTTTACAAGCCCATGAACATGCCATATGCTACCACTAGATCAAGTCAAGCATAGAAGCAATAGTGATACCATATAAACATCAAAATCATTTGATTTTCATGAATGAGCCTAATAAAATTGAACCACTTGAAAATCCTAATAAGATTGAAAATGTGACTAGATGCACTGAACATGTCCTTAGCAAGGATATATGTCATGCCAATCAACTTTTACCTTGAATACCTCGAAGGAGAGGCATGCCATATAAGTGAGGGGGGTGCATCAACACATATTTGAGAAATCCAATATGTTCAACTCATTCCTTAGCTTGTAAAACCTTTTCTCATCCAATGGCTTGGTGAATATATCGGCAAGTTGATCTTCGATGCCTACACTCTCAATGTAAATGTCTCCTTTTTGTTGGTGATCTCTTATAAAATGGTGGCGGACATCAATGTGCTTTGTTCTTACATGTTGTATCGGATTGTTGGTCAACTTGATTGCACTCTCATTGTCATATAGCAATGACACTTTCTTGAACTTGATTCCAAAGTCACTCAAGGTGGCCTTCATCCAAAGTACTTGTGCACATCAACTACCGGCGGATATGTATTCGGCTTCGACGGTTAATAATGCAACACTATTTTGCTTCTTTGATGACCATGAAACAAGTAATCTTCCCAATAATTGACACATGCCCGAGGTGCTCTTCCTTTCAACCTTACATCCCGCATAATCTGAGTCAGAGTAACCAACTAGCTCAAACTTTGCTCCTTTGGGATACCACAAACCAACATTTGATGTATGCTTCAAGTACCTCAATATCCTCTTTGTAGCCTTCAAATGACTTTCTCTTTGTGGGGCTTGAAATCTTGCACACATGCATACACTAAACATGACATCTGGTCTTGATGCGGTCAAATAGAGTAAGCTTCCAATCATAGACCGATATAATTTTTGATCCACCATGTTTCCACTTGCATCACTATCCAAGTTGCCATTGGCTCCCATTGGTGTGCTAATGGCTTTACTATTGATCATTCCAAACTCTTTGATCATGTCCTTGATGTACTTGCCTTGACTTACAAAGGTTACCATTCTTCAATTACTTGATTTGAAGACCAAAGAAGTAACTTAACTCTCCGATCATGGATATCTCAAACTCATTAGCCATCATCTTTCCAAACTCATCACAAAAATCTTGATTAGTTGATCCAAATATGATATCATCAACATATATTTGCAACATAAATAGATCTTTTCCAATCTTCTTGATGAAAAGAGTGGTGTCAACCTTGCCCATTATGAACCCTTTAGAGAGTAGGTAGTCCCTCAATCTCTCATACCATGCTCTAGGTGCTTGCTTCAAGCCATACAAAGCTTTCTTCAACTTGTATACATGGTTGGGCTTCTTGTCATCTTCAAAACCAGGAGGTTGCTCAACATAAACTTTTTTATTGATGTAACCATTGAGAAACGCACTCTTGACATCCATTTGATAGAGATTGATGTTGTGGGCATAAGCATAGGCTAGCAAGATTCTAATTGCTTCCAATCTAGCAACTAGGGCATATGTTTCTCCAAAGTCAAGACCTTCAACTTGTGTATAGCCTTGTGCTACTAATCTTGATTTGTTCCTTACTACTATCCCATCTTGATCTTGCTTGTTCTAAAGACCCATTTGGTTCCAATCACATTATGTCCTTATGGTCTCTCTACTAATTCCCATACTTGATTTCTTGTGAAGTTATTCAATTCTTCATGCATAGCATTCACCCAATCAATATTCTTCAATGCTTTATCTATCTTCTTTGGTTTAATGGATGACACAAATGAGAAGTGTTCACAAAATGAAGCCAATCTTGATCTTGTTTGTACACCTCTTGAAATATCACCAATGATAGTATCCAATGGATGATCTCTTGCAACATTGGTTGGTTGGAGTATTAGAACTTGATTGCTTGCACTTGCTTGATCATTGGGTTGGGATGATGTACTAGCCACTTGATCTTGTTCATTATCATGAGAACCACTTGTACTAACTTGATTTGTATCATCTTGCAATTTTGAGTTGGAGAGCACTTGCACTGATCATCTTCATCATCATTCACTTGCCTAGGCCTCAATTCACCAATATCCATGTTCTTCATGGCATTTGAAAGTTGAATGCCTCTAACATCTTCTAAGTTCTCATTCTCTACTTGTGAACCCTTGGTTTCATCAAATTCAACATCATGAACTTCCTCAAGAGTACCACTATCCAAATTCCAAACTCTATATGCTTTGCTTGTAGTGGAATAACCAAGTAGGAATCCGTCATCACATTTCTTGTCAAACTTGCCCAATCTAGTGCCTTTCTTCAAGATATAGCATTTGCAACCAAAGACCCAAAAATATGCAATGTTGGGCTTTCTACCATTCAAGAGCTCATATGTTGTCTTCTCTTTCAATAGGTGACAATAGAGGTGGTTGCTATAATAGCAAGCCTATGGCTGAACCGCCTAATCTAGTGCCTCATAGGAGTGCTTGTCTTTCATTAGACACTAAGCACTCAAGGGAGAACACTAAATTACTCGGTTCTGTCGGGCACAACCCAGGGGAGAACCCAAAAATCTACATTTTTGCCATCAGGATCACAAATGAGAGAATAAAGCTTACATCATTCTTAACCATTTCTTACAGCACTTTACATGTACATCAGAGTCTAACATTTATTATTATAATAGCGGGATGTAATTATATTATCAGAGTTATGAACAATTTAATGTACAACGGAATATAAACATGTGATCAGAATTACAATGGAAATAAATATCTAATCATGACATGATGAAGTGTTGATATGTAAACTATGACAACATATCATAAAACTTTCTTTTATAAAAATATTTGGTGAGAGTTATAAGTAAAAACTATGATCACAGCGTAAAGGAATCCTCGCTGAGCCCACCAGGAGGAATCCACACACAAAGGTCAGCTCTAGCCTCCATCTGTCACCTGCAACAGGGGGAATAAAACCCTAAGTACTCAGTTGTACTCAGTAAGACTTACCCGATAGGAGAAAAGAAAAGACTCCAAGTATATGCAAGGCTATTTAGCTTGTGGGTTTTATTACATTTGCAGGAAGCATTACAAAATGTGCATCCTTTTATTTGATTTTTATTAGTAGCCGCATTGGTTCATTAACTAACCATTCTATGTAAGCACCTGTGCTATTTCCAAGCAGGTGGTAAGCAATCAGATTTCCTTGTTCCATCTTCCATCTTTCACCTTCAGTTCTTACTATGATGCTAAACCATAGACAAGCCGTACCGGATCACCCGACGATTGAATCAATGCCCTCAGCTGGGTACCCCAAAAACACACGCCCCGCATGTACCCCAGGCACAAGCAGGACCAACCCATCACTCTCCTGTCCTAGGTGTCTAGGTCCCCATCCAAACAGGGACTCCAAGTCCCCGCCCCTGAGTCCCGGACTTAGTGCGGTGCAAGGACCTCCTCCACCCAAAATAAAACCCTAACATTCGGTCCGAAAAGAGCCAGATCCACGACAAGAGAGAAATAAGTCTTCCAAGCGCCCATACATAAGTATGAGCTCAGGATAATAAGTCTATGACCTGCCTAGAGTCTTATGCAATGATCGGTCCTTAACCAACCAGACAGGGAAAAACGGTGTAACCAAGCTATGACCCGCATCCGTGGCGACACAACTTCTTACACCTACCAATGCCCAAACCATATCCCTGCTCGATCACCATTTTCCTTTCCACCATTTTATATATTCCAAGTGATAATCATATAGTAACATATTTCCTATATCTCGCGAGTGACAGGCAATCACTCGACTTCTACCGGAGTCCTGTAGCATAGCATTCTACACGATCCTATCATACTAGTAAGACTCATAGGATAAAGATATATATGCAAGTGGGTTTCATTCAACTCCTTAAAACTTAATGCACAAATATAATTTAAACTGCAGAAAGTAGAGGTTATGCACTGGGGCTTGCCTAGGTAATATATATTAAAAGTTAGTATCTGCATCTTCTGATCATCCAACATCAACTGAATCAAAAGCCCATTGCATCATCTTCTGGAGAGAATACCATTACACCATCTTTGGATTCCCAATCATCCTTCGATTGATCCGTTGATCATCATCGTACCTATATGATATGCATGCGATGCAATGCAAAGATGTAATTAATCAATTGCAACGTGACTCATAAAACATGACACACGCCTCTTGAGTTAACGACTAATTCTAACGACGACCGTACTTAGGCTACATATACACGTTGTCAGATAAGATGTTATTTCCCAACAATTAATTTAATTATATAAACCCAAGTTGTTTCTTTATTCCGTTCTATCAATTTAATCTTTATTCGCAATAGGACATCATTATCTATTTAGCAAACTAATTATTCCGGAGTTATAAAAATTCCAGTGAGTACCTAATATTGCTAAAAGCCTACTATACAAATTTTAGATTCAACATTATTACCAATTCATCACAATAATTCCTACAAGTTTATCTTCTAACAATATTCCATACTTTAAAATAATTAGAGCAACCCTAAAAAAATATGGAGCCTATGCGAACGAAATACCCTATCAGATAGACCATGATTTTAGAAACTTAACGGAACTAGTTTGGTATTTTTACAATTTTTCTATGATTAAATATGAATTTTATAAGTTTACTTCAGCTTAATTAGAAAACCCTTAAACATGAAAAGGGCCCGGCGGCCACTACTGGCCCAACAGCCTAGGAGCATGATAGCCTAGGCGGGGGGAACCAGCGGCCGGCCGTGGCAATGGCGCAGGTGGCCCAACAAACGCACAGCCAGCCCACGCACAGGAGCCGGCCCAAGCGGGGGCGCATGGCCCAGCAAGCTGGCCCGATGCGACGGTAGCCTATCGGCCCAGCGCGGCCTGCCCACAGACCGGCCTAGTGATTTATGCGAAAATGACCCTGCTCTATTCGCTAATCAACCCAAGGTCCAAACCACTATTTATATGAGTCTCATAATTTACACCTAGACCCTCGAACAATCTCATATTTGCATTCCTACGTCCTCACCTTCTCACCTTCTCCTCTTCTCCTCTTCACAAGAACAGAGCACTGCCAGGAGATCCGATCGATGACCAAATCCGTCCATGAGACCATTGACGGCGATGAGGAGGAGGCATCGCGGCATGACCGTAGCCAGGCGTATCCATAGGTGGGCATAGCACACCCAAAGGCAGAGCGTGGAGCTCTAGCCACGTGCGTTGGCGCTCGTGACTGGGCGGCTCTGTGGTGCGGCATGGTGGTGATGCGGGACGACACTGGATGGCCATTGTGGTGGCACGGCCATGATGAGGACAGCGGACATCGCAGCCATGGTGGTTGCGGGCGTGTAGCGGCATGGCCATAGCTGGGCGCGGGCGGTGAGGTGCTGTGGCTAGGAGCACGGGAGGGCGGCTCTAGAGGAAGGAAGAAGCGGCAGCGCTGACTGAGGGCGTGTGCACGTGGGGGAAACCAGAAGAGGCAGTGGTGGGCGCTGTGGCGGGATGACACGGGTCCCTATGGGGCAGTAGGTGCCGCGGCGGATCGACGCGCAGCCATGGCACGACCGGAGGGAAGAGCCGTGGAGCAGCGGGCAAAGTTGCACGTGGACGAGACTCACTCATGGAGAAGGAAGAGGAAGGCGCTGGAGGCTCGGCGTGGCCATGGCGTGCTACAGGGCAGCGGGCGTGGTGCACACTGACTGGCGTAGGCAGGCGAGCATGGTGGTGACAACCATGGAGCAGCATGCCAACATGGTCCGTGGGCCTACGTGCTCATGTGCATACGCGAAGGAGGGGGAAGAATGGGTGAACAACGCAGTGATGATGGCTGTGACGCTGGTAGACTTCTTGGCACTGGCGTGGATGAGAAGGGCGAGCAAACAAGGGGTGCAGGCGGCCAGAAACGGTGCGCAGCTACGGGCAGCCGTGGAATCGAAGGGCACGAGTGGGGAGGAAATGAGGAGGAGCAGCGCTCGCGAGGAGGGGAAAGGTGGAGCTTTGGCCTTGAGCAAGGGGAAGATCGGGGAAGGAAGAGCGGGGGCAGCTCAGGGAAGCTGCGGGTCTAGCGTGGGACCAAGGGCGTGCGCGGACGGTGGCGTGGTGCTGCGGAGCTCGGTGTGAGGAGGCACGCGGATCGAGGACTCGCTCACAGGGAGGAAGAAGGAGACGCGCGGGTGCTATGGAGCAGCAGGAATGGCGTGACATAGGGGCTCGTGCACGAAGGTGGGGCTACTATGGCTTCGACGTGGAACTCGGGCTCGACAGCTACAGACACTATGGCTGCGGTCCAGCATGGGATAAGCAGGCAGCGCAGAGAACTTGCGCGCGCTCACGCAAGGAAGAAGAGGAGACAAGGCAGAGTCGCGTGCTGGCAGGAGGAGACAATAGTGGCAGGGAGGACGTGGGAAGTAGGCTAGGTGACTGAGCGCAGTCAAATTGGTGCTGGCTCGGCACAGGCACAGTCCATACCAGCGAGGACCCACCGCAGAGATAGGCGACAAGACCGAACGTGCAGACCTGAGTTGAGACCGGAGTTGAGGCGCCTTCTCCATGGTAGTAAAAAAAGGAGCTAGAAGCATGCAAGGAGGGACATCGTACACACACGCCAGAACATTACTACTAAGTAAAAGCCAGCGCTATAGGACACCTACTAGAAATTGCAGCACTACAAATGAAAAGACAACTGAAAAGATGCCACCTGCAGGGACTGTCAGCACAACAGCTAGTAGAGGAGGAAGTTGGCGGGAAGGATGTATTACATGGTGAAGTTGGTTTCCTATATATATATATATGAACAAATAAATGAACTGATCATGAGACTATCGATTAGAGAGCTCAGCATGTATACCCGTACGTCCGGAGCTAAGCAAAGGTAGCTAGATCAACAAATGAGGCTAGAGAGGGAGAGACAGTAGGAACACAACGTAGACCAAGAGGACTCAACTTGGCAAGACATGAAGGCAGACAACGATGCTACAACAAAGACAATAACGCGATGAGACAACAGAGGCAGACTATGATATAGCTCCATGGGCGACATCAACCAAGCCCACGTACACGGCAACGGATCCGACAACACGACGTGATGTTAATAATTCAGATGACGGATTTATTCAGAACCAGAGAGATGCACCACTGTTCTCAAATGTTCAGAACGACAGTGCGGCAAGGACAACAGTGCTTTTAAACATATTTTCAGACTTCTGCCGTGGACATAAGAAATTGGTTTTTAAATTTTAAAATTCAAGAAAAATTGTTTTGAAAATTTGACTTAAGCCTAAACGAGATCGTAACACCAGGGTGTTACAACCAACCCCCCTTAAAAGAATCTCATCCCGAGATTCGAAGCAAGAACCAGAAGAGGGGAAACGCAATTAAATTCATAGATCAGGGATTACACAAAAGATTACATGACTTCGAATACTAAACCACACGGGGATCTAGGGATACATGGTTAAGAGCAACCTAGTACAATCGAGATCTAATCTAGAAGTCGAGATAGACGAGGACAATGGAGAAACAACAAGATAATGATTATCCAAAACATGGCATAGCACCAACAGATCCAGAAACAGTCGACTGAGAAGTAAAACATTGTGAACCCTAAGATTGACTACCCAAAAGGGAACTTGGACTTCTTCGATGAACCAGATCCTTTCTTCTTCTTCTCAGATCACATCCTCACCTCAAGCTGACGAACCTAGCTTTACAACATCGACTGAATTTTGTAGCTCTGTTGTGAATGTGAGAGGAATGGGGACGAAGAAGAAGAGCAAGGACCAAGGGGGTCTTATAGCGGTGAATAGAGGTGGGGAAGCAATACACCGGAGGCGGATGCGGTGGGGCTAGGATACATAGACGGTGATTGCTGTGGAGATAAGGTTGGGGATATGGTGTGCTTCCTGCGCGAGCGGTAGAGGGGGAAATAAAGGAGAGGAGAGGGGGTCCGCTCGATGAGGCAGGCATACGGGCGGTTGTGTCACCAAAAGAGGAAAGAAAGGGAAGGGGAAATGGGAGGGGGGTCCGGTATGGGGAACGACGGTGCAGGGTAGAGAGCTGACCGAACGCTAGGAAAAGGAAAAGCACATAGTGCACAAGGACGGCAAGTGCGGCACCATGCCGCGGCCACGCAAAAACAGGAAGCTAAGGACCCAATACAAACAATGTTCATAGGGCACACGGTGAAATGACCCAACATGCGTAGCGTGGTCAACTGAACACAGGGCTTGGGACATGACGTCCACTCAGACTTTTTACGACTACCCATGGTTAACCTTCCTTACTACTCTTCTTTTTCTTTCCTTTACTCGACCACATCCATCTTCCATGTAGACTAAGACCATGACATACTTTCTTCCTTCAAAACCATCTCTTGTTTACCTTGATAGAACACTTCTGCATCAACCCATGGTGGATTTCCCATTTGAACTCCCGAATATTTCCAAGGAGAAAATTTTAAAACAAAACGGTACGGCGGTGTAACTTGGTATAGGTACTTGGTTGACAACCTCGATACCAGCACATGCCGAGCAACATCACATGTGGCAGCTGTTCCACAGGGAGCCCTCGGTGTTGTCGTGGCACCATAAGCTATTAACCAAGCAACTACTACCAACTTACACGCCATGAAGGCGGTGGGGTCATAGACCATAGAATAAGGGGAGTATTGCAATGGAAGACCCAAACAACAAAGGTTCCCCTCACAACAAGGGGTAAGGAATTCAAATCCAATGGCAGATTTGTTTTAAAAAGATTCAAGTGTTCTACTGGGACATCCACAATTAGTCGATGCAGTGTCCAATATTATCCAATCACGATTGATCTGCTAGCATCTAAATGTCAACTTCTCTTGTAACCTGCTAAATATCACCCTAGAAAACTTTAAGCATGGCTAGCGAAACTAAAGTAGATGAACGCAATAAACACAGCGAAATAAACAAAATGCATATTCCGAATGGTCTTATACGGGTACAACGTACAGGCATTCAGGCTCTGATTCACGACACAACATTCTCCTATGGTCGAACAAGCTCAATAACTACGGATGACAACAATGGCAAGAGTACAATACCAGAGGACAGTGATGAAAAGCACTACTACTATGGGTACAGCATCCCAAGGCAACTATTCTACATCTTCTCATGGCAATGGCTGAGTGAGAGGAATCAAGGTCTCAACTTCTGACACTTCTGAGGGTGGAGGTGCTGGCGGTGCTGCAACACAAGTTCTTCTTTTAGGCGAGTGGATAGGGATCCCTTCCAAGATTGGGGCATCCTGCCTTTCAGTAGCCAACGCCCTCCGCTCGGCCCTAGTGACAAGATAGGCCACCCGCAGCTAATGAACATGCCAATCTTTGGCCTCCTTTAGAGCTTCCTCCATGGTAGCCTCTCGACTCTCAGCAGCTGCAGCACTGGCATGCGCTTCGGTGAGCTACACCTAGAGCATCCGGTTGAAGATCTCGGCTTTCTCGATGCGCTGAAGGCACGCCCCTAGTTCCAAGGCTTGATGGTCGTACTGCTCATCCAGAGCGAGCAGGTACGTGGTCAAGTGCACCACGGTGGGGCTGTCCTCTTGCATATCTCGTCCTTGCAAAGCCTCCATGCGGGCCCTCCATGCCTGCCGATTCTTGTCCAAAGGAGGAAAGAACCGCATGGGGGTATGGGCAATGGGCTCCTCATAGATCTGGCAGAGGTACCACAAGGCTTTGCGGGCCATAACCTGGTAGGTGTCGATGAAGCGAAACCCGATCATGGTCACACTCCAGGCTTCAGTGATGTCGGGGAACTCTTCACTCTTTCCGATGTAGACGGTAACCTCACACCGCCATGCCATGCTCCTCATACTCATGGCCCTCATACTCAGGATGATCTCTAACTCCAAGCTTTTGCATAGAGGCATGCAGGATTCTAGGAAAACCCTCAATATTTAGGCAGTAGGTACTAACCCAGGCTCCTGCCATCTCTGGTGGTGGTTGTAAGGAGGGCAGAGCGAAAAGCTGACTCAAGGAAAAGCTAAGCGAGCTAAAGTGTGCCGAGTGGTGATACCAATGGCTAAGCTAGGCTTTACTTATAAAGGCGGAGCATTCAGTGGTCCTGGCGTGGTTCACCAGGGTTCCTACATGAGATCACTATGACGAATCGACCAAATTCCACGCGTTCGAGGTGAGCGACGTGCGATGTCATTACTGACTAGTACGACTACAGGGAACGGGTCTGATAAGAGCACAGAAAAGGGGTATGGGGAGACATGGGTCACGACCAGCGCAAACCATGGGTGAACATGAAACATGAAGCCATAGTGCAGACCTAACTCTAGAATAGGAACGAGTTAGTCATGCACAATATGATGCGCGTGACACCTATGGATGGCGTATCTTCCAGCAATACGAGCCCTACAATGCACAAACGGGATATGCATGAATGCACGTCCTATACGTCCTTTCGCTGTTGCTAACATATAGGGCAATCGTTCTTAGATTTTTGGCACAGCGTTCTCTCCCTGTAACTAGTCGATACTATCGAACTATGCTTGAGTCAGTGTACCTACAGAAACTTGATTAATCCTATATAAGTCAGCAGAGTGCCATCTATCCTGGATACATAACCATAGTAATAGGGCTACTTATATAACTTCGCATACAAATGTCCTAACTTTTTGAAAGAAATTTGTTGTCAAATTTTAGTTTAGAAAAGGTTTTTGAAGCTTTATTTGCTCATTTGCGCTCTGATACCACTTGTGGCAGAACCGCATAATCTAATGCCTCATAGGAGTGCTTGTCTTCCATTAGACACTAAGCACTCAAGGGAGAACACTAAATTACTCAGTTCCATTAGGCACACCCTAGGGGAGAATTTGAAAATCCATATTTTTGCCATCAGGATCACAAATGAGAGAATAAAGCTTACATCATTCTTAACTATTTCTTACAGCACTTTACATGTACATCAGAGTCTAACATTTATTATTATAACAGCGGAATGTAATCATATTATCAGAGTTATGAACAATTTAATGTACAACGGAATATAAACATGTGATCAGAATTACAACGGAAATAGATATCTAATCATGACATGATGAAGTGTTGATATGTAAACTATGACAACATATCATAAAACTTTCTTTTATAAAAATATTTGGTGAGAGTTATAAGTAAAAACTACGATCACAGCGTAAAGGAATCCTCGCTGAGCTCACCAGGAGGAATCCACACACAAAGGTCAGCTCTAGCCTCCACCTGTCACCTGCAACAGGGGGAGTAAAACCCTAAGTACTCAATTGTACTTAGCAAGACTTACCCGACAGAAGAAAAGAAAAGACTCCAAGGATATGCAAGGCTATCTGGTTTGTGGGTTTTATTGCATTTGTAGGAAGCATTACTAAACGTGTGTCCTTATATTCAATTTTATTAATAGCCGCATTGGTTCATTAACTAACCATTCTATGTAAGCACCTGTGCTACTTCCAAGCAGGTGGTAAGCTGTAATGTCCTGCCTCTCCGAGGCTGAGCCTGCTTACATCTGGCAGCTTCTCTAGGATATAGACTGCCCTCACAGACCAACACAGGTCTTTTCTGCGCACTTTGTCCTCACTCGTGCGCACCCGGGAAGAACTTCCCGGTCGGTCACCCATCGCTCCAGGCCAAGCACGCTTAAGCATGCTTAACCTCGGAGTTATTTGTAGATGGGCTTCCGGAAAAGAAGTTACAACTTATTGGTATGAGTATACTATTAATCCTGTTAAGCCCTGGGCCGAGATATTATATCCTCACCCCCTTAAGAGATCGACGTCCTCGTCGATCAATCCCAAGCCAAGAGCGTCCTCTCTTGGCCACGTCCGTGTGTCTAGAGCCAGCGCATGTGCCATGCTGTGTGACCACGCCGGATCCACACCAGCCATGCACACCATGCCTGCGCAACTACGACACACGCGCCCATGAAACCGCGAGAGTCGGCTCTGATACCATTCTGTAACGTCCCGCCTCTCCGAGGCCGGGCCTGCTTACATCTGGCAGCTTCTCTAGGATATAGACTGCCCTTACAGACCAACACAGGTCTTTTCTGCGTACTTTGTCCTTACTCGTGCGCACCCAGGAAGAACTTCCTGGTCGGTCACCCATCGCTCCAGGCCAAGCACGCTTAACCTCGGAGTTATTTGCAGATGGGCTTCCGGAAAAGAAGTTGCAACTTATTGGTATAAGTATCCTATTAATTGTAACACCTCGGGTGTTTAAATATTAAAATCTGGCATGTCATCATATGCATTGCAAAGCATTTGACATTTGGTGAAAACTTTGATATGCATACACTAATACAAGTTTATATTTATGTGGTATGTGTTGCAATGTATTGTTTGACTCAAGTTCAATGTTTGTTTGGATTTTGAATTTTTCGAGAAAACCCCGCTTTTCCACATTTAAATCCTACCCTGAAAATCCATTTCAAAATCTAAGCATATTTTGGGGTTGGGCCCAAAAGCAAAAGTGTAGAGCTTGGCAAGTTATACAAAGTTTAGTTTTGGAGTTTTTCAAGTTGTTTAGAAAAATTTTGAGTAATTCAAAAAGGCGTAATTCGTTAAATTTCCCTATTTGAATTCAAAAGTTCATTTCAAAATCTAGACCGAATTAGGAAATGGTTATAAAAGCAAAGTTGTAGAACTTTTGATTTTGAACAACTTTTAATTTTGGAGATTTTTGAGTTGTTATGAAAATTTGGGAGTAATTTGTGAATTTTGGCGAATGGCAAACTTGTAATTTCGATGAACAGTGTTCACCGCTCAAGGCTACACCGGCGGTGACCTTCGGTTTGCTTCCAGGCGCGGTCGTGGCCGTATTTGGCGTCGTGCTAGCGCAGTGAAGGCCACAGCACAGCTTCCTTGCGCTTCTAAGCTGCTCTATTTAGCCCAGGCCGTCGCCGTTGGCCCCGTTCTCTTGCTCTGTTTTCCCGACGCCACCGCCATAGCTCCGGCGAGCCCACACCGTCTCCCTAGTGCCGTGGTCGTCTTGAGTCCCCGTCGAGCGAGCGCCATCGTGGCCAGTACTCTACGCCACTGGAACACCGCCGTCGCCATTGCTCGCACCGCCGTGATCGCTGTGAACGCCGCCCCGCTTCACCGTTGCTTCTCCGGCCTTAATTCTTGCTTGAACGTGTTCGTGTGAACGAAGGTGAACATGTGGTAGTTAATCAAGTCATGGAAGAAGTTTATCCGTCTGTTGAGGTCGGATCGAATACTTGTGAAACATCGCAGGAATCGGACTTTTCCGTCAACAAAGGCAAGCCCCGGATGCATACAACCCTACCTTGTGTTTTACAAATTAATTTCGCTTTTGCTTTCCGTTACTGCATTAAGTGATTAGGAGTTAAGTAAAAGCCTAATTGGTGCATTACCACCCTTGTTATTCCATATTTACCATATTACCTATTTTAAACTCGTATATGCCTAGTTTTGCTCAGCTATGCGTAGAACGATGAAAGTCGGGTGACTACCTGCCACCTGCTAGTTTTAAATGGAACATTGGTTAATTATGTTAGCATGTGATATGGGAATGTGGAGTAATAAATCTAGACCGGGTGGACTCGGTGTGTGTGAGCCACAGGACATGGAGGTCTTGTGAGTGGGTTCTTTCCGCCTGTGTCGATTAAGGCACGTCCGTTGTTGAATTGCATGAGGTGAGAATTTGTAGTACTAACCACATACTCCGGTAAGCCTGAACTTGGCAATTCTATTACGAGAATGGCTACTCGCGCACTGGGAGTGGAGAGATAGCGGGAATAGCATGTACCCTCGTGGCTAGAATGTGGCCGGATTTGAGGTGTGCTGTATTCTCGGGTGGCGCGGACCCATTCTTGTTTTAGAGGATCCGAGGGTAGGTTGATATATGTGAGTCGGGGACCTGCATATGTCGTGTGGTCCAGAATTCCTAGCTGGGTTTAATCGGTTTGAATCGTCATTGCTCCTCGGTTATGGAGACTCAACTCACTGTTCATCATCGTAGAATTAATAACCGAAACTTGAATAAGGCTTGTAAAGGTGTTGGATATGAAGTTTCATGATCTCAGTGCGGATCGTGTCAGCTTTGTATATAATTCTTGAGAAGTTTTCTATATAAAGAATGTTGTTAAAAGAGCTTTTACACAAAAGAACTTTGATCATTGTTAAAGCTATACCTTGAATCCCTGAGCCTGCATTACTGAGTTTATCAGTTAATATTTTGGATAAGTCTTGTTGAGTACTTTTGTACTCAGGGTTCGTTGACCCCTTGTTGCAGGTGAACCTCATGAGAAGATCTGTTTTGGATCGTGCTGCATGACTATCATTCGTTCTGACGATGAGAAGTAAATGTGTGATCCTTGGGCAGGATGTTTATTTTGTGTGTTATGTATATATTAATTATGCCACTCCACTACTACTATGGTTTGTAATAATTATCATCGAACTTAGTTTGTAAGATTTGAAACAACTGGTTTGTAAGCTATGTTATCGTAAGACTTCCGCTGTTTTTACTCTGGTTTTGATATTTGAATAAATGTTGTAATACTGCAATGACTCTGTAACGTGATCCTGCTCGGAAATCGTGGATGATTCGGGGTTCCCCAAGGACACCCGACAGTCTTTTTAAGTTCATGGAAACATATGCATAGATGTCAAAGGTCGCCGGACAGTGACAGGTGCATGTGGGCCCTATAACTTAGGAGGTTCTGCCACAGAATGGTATCGGAGCAATCGTTACAAGGTTTTGTTGTATTATTTTACAAAAACTTCAAAATGATTTGGATGACTAAATTTAACTTGTTAATTTGGTCCAAATTGCTTCTGACTTATCTTATTTCTTTCTCACCATTCCCTATTTGATTAAAAAGGTTTTTGTGTGGTGGAGTAGTAATTATACTATGCCCTATATAAAAATAAATGTTGTTTATGTGCATTATAAATTTTTGATGTTTTTGTTCGTAAGAACGATTCATGCATCAGGAATAATTCACTTGTTACTTCCTTCACCTCTTAGTCTGGAGTTAAGTAGTGAGTCTGGTTTGAGGAATGTAAACCATCTTAGCTAATTTCTGGATTTTGATCAATGGTCTTACTTGGATTAAATTGGCTACCTACAGTATGGCTCGTACCAAGATGACGCCCTGTAAGTCCACCGGACCCAAAGGAGTTCCTCGTCACCAACTTGCCCCTAGAAATGATGGTGCTAGCAGTAGCAGTTCTAGGCCTGATCCCTAGGCAGAGATACAGAGGATTTCCATAGAGTTAGCACAATCTACTAGAGATAGGGCTTTGGATGTTATACAAATAGGAGAATTACAGGGTCAATTGAGGCAGCTCACCACCGCACATAGGAACTACGAAAGTATGTTAGTTCGTACGGTGGAGGGAAGAAATGAAGCTTGGCACAGGGAAAATGTAGCTAGAGCTAGAACTCATGAGCTAGAATTCTATGTAGAAGATTTAGAAGAACATAATACATATCTACATGAGGAAGTTCATAGGCTTAGCAATCTACTGAATCCGAATCATGAGCCTCAAGCTGATGCCATGGACCCCGGTGTCATCCTTGCCGATGATGATGAATCGGGAGAGGAAGAAGAAGAAGATCCCGAAGAATTAGTAATGATCGATGAAAGTGATGATGAAGGCGGTAATAATTCCGGAATGGATACCGAGCCTGAAGTTTGAAGAAATTGAGGAAAAGAGTAGAGTTGTATAATAGTAGCTCTAGTTAAGTTAAGTAGTTTTGTTCTCGTACTCGTGGGTTTGTTTGTACATGAGTAAACTCTATGTAAGGTGTCTAGAGTAAGCTTTGGTACAATTCAATAAAGACAAGTGAATAAAGTTTGGTTTGTTATGAGCAGATGCGTCGTACACGGGGTTCATATATTCCTGGAACTTCACAAGATGAGGATGGTATTCCAGATCTGCCACCTGTTCCAACCAATTTAGCTGATGCTATAACTGCACTTGTCAATGTGACGGCTGAAAATTCTCGTTTGCTTCATGAGATGGCCCAGAGTAATCAGAATCAGATGTATGGAAACCGTGGACGCCACCATAACCAACAAGAGGCTACATATGTTGATTTCACAGACACAAGACCCCCAGTGTTCACCAAGGCAGATGAACCATTGGAGGCTGATGACTGGCTTCGAACCATGGAGCAGAAATTTGACCTTATCCCATGCACGGAGTATCAGAAACCTACGTTTGCCGCCCAACAACTTAGAGGAGCAACAAGTGCTTGGTGGGCAAACTTAATGGCTATGCAACATGCTGGTATTCCAATAACTTGGGCTGAGTTCCATACTGCCTTCAGAGCCCATTATATCCCTGAAGGAGTGATGGCTATGAAGCTAGATGAATTCCTTGCTTTGAAACAAGGAGATCAAACCGTGGGGCAGTATGTGGGAAGATTTAATCATCTGTCCCAATATGCATCCGAACATGTCAATACTGATGCCAAGAAGAAGAGGTGGTTTACGAGAGGCCTAAATACCAAGTTGCAAACTATGATGACCACTTGCACTAATGTTACTTATCATGAGGCAGTAAATATTGCAATTGCTTCAGAATCAAAGTATCGGCAGCATAAGGAGCTCAAAAAGAAAAAGAGTGTGCCATCTGGATCTTTTGGAGGAAATCTGAAGAGGTAGAGGGTGATTTATCATCTAGTACATCATAATCGTCCTCCTTATCATCCGCCGCAGTTCCAAGCCAGGCAACAGTCCAATGTCCGTCCTGCTATAACCTATCCGAGTTCACAGTCAACCAATGCTCCTGGTGGCAATGCTCCAACATCCCAGGGTCACAACTATCTGTGTTACAATTGTGGAAGAACTGGTCATTTCTCTAGGGAATGTCCATATCCTAGGCAGGCTAATCAAAATTATCAGAAGGCCCCTGCTAATCAACAACAGGGTCAGGCACCAAACAAGAACCCCAATCAGAATGCTCAAAAGGGCAAAGATGAGAGGAAGACAGGACGGGTGTTCTATATTCAAGCTAGAGAAATTCCGGAAGGGGAGCCAGTGATGATGGGTATGTTTCCTGTTGCCAATCACCCTGCAGTTATACTTTTTGATTCTGGCGCATCGCATTCATTCATCAATAGAACATTTGTCGTGAAGCATGAAATTTCAATTGGGGCAACAAAGGAAAGTTTCTTTATATAGTCGCTCGGGGGACGTCTGTGTACTAAGGAAATGGTATACCAGGTACCCGTAAAACTGGGTGGGCATATTTTTCCCACTACCATGATTATCCTTAAGGATCAGGATATAGATGTAATTTTGGGAATGAATTGGATGTATCAGCATAAGGCTGTTATAGATGCTTTGAATAGGACCTTACGAGTGAATGTGCCTGATAGTAATTCTCAACTTCTTATCCAACTTCCAACCCTAAGAAGATCAGTGGGCAAGATTTGTGCAACTACTGTCAAAGAGATTAGAGATATTCCGGTGGTGTGTGAATTTCCGGATGTGTTTCCTGAAGATTTACCCGGTCTACCACCTGATAGGGATGTATAGTTTAATATAGAGTTACAACCTGGAACAGCTCCGATTTCTTAGAGAGCTTATAGGATGCCACCTAAGGAATTGGCCGAGTTAAAGACTCAGTTACAAGAATTGATTGAGAAAGGGTTTATCCAACCTAGTTCCTCACCTTGGGGATGTCCGGCAATTTTTGTGAAAAAGAAAGATGAGACTTTGAGGTTATGTGTTGACTATCGTCCATTGAATGAAGTGACCATCAAGAATAAGTATCCATTACCTTGGATAGATCTACTTTTTGATCAATTGGCTAGAGCTAAAGTTTTCTCCAAGATAGATTTGAGGTCAGGATATCACCAAATCAAGATAAAGCCTGAAGATATTCCGAAAACGGCGTTTACCACAAGATATGGATTATATGAATACTTGGTAATGTCTTTTGGTTTGACAAATGCTCCAGCTCATTTCATGTATCTAATGAACTCAGTATTCATGCCTGAGCTAGACAGGTTTGTAGTGGTGTTTATTGATGACATTTTAGTATATTTCAAGAATAAGAAAGAACATGCGGAACATCTCAGAATTGTTCTGACCCGTTTGAGAGAACATCAACTATATGCCAAGTTCAGCAAGTGTGATTTTTGGCTTAAGGAAGTGCAATTTCTTGGACATGTCTTGTCAGCCGAAGGAGTTGCAGTTGATCCAAGCAAAGTGAAGGATGTGCTTGATTGGAAACCGCCAACCACAGTTCATCAAGTTCGGAGTTTTCTGGGTTTGGCGGGATATTACCGCCGGTTTATTCCAGATTTCTCAAAAATATCAAAGTCCATAACTGAATTGTTAAAGAACCAAGTTAAGTTTGTCTGGTCATCAGATTGTGAGGAGGCTTTCCAGACTTTGAAGAGACTGTTAACCACTGCACCAGTATTAGCCCAACCTGACATCGAGAAGCCGTTTGATGTTTATTGTGATGCTTCAGGTATTGGTATTGGATGTGTATTGATGCAAGAAGGTCGAGTCATTGCTTATGCATCCCGACAACTTAAGCAACATGAAGAACACTATCCGACCCATGACTTGGAGTTAGCAGCTGTGGTTCATGCTCTGAAGATTTGGCGGCATTACCTGCTTGGTAATACATGTCATATGTATACAGACCACAAAAGCCTAAAGTATATCTTTACTCAGTCAGAGTTGAACATGCGACAGAGAAGATGGTTAGAACTGATTAAGGATTATGACTTGGAAGTATATTATCACCCCGGTAAAGCAAATGTAGTTGTAGATGCCCTCAGTCGCAAAGGTTATTACAATTGTCTGACAGTGAGGACAATGGATTTGAATTTATGTCAAGAAATGGAGAAGTTGAATGTAGAAGTAATTCAACAAGGAAGTTTGACCAACATAATTATTGAAGCCACTATTCGAGATCAAGTTATTGCTGCTCAGAAGGAAAACAAGGGTATAGCCCATATCAAGGAAAGAGTCAAGAATGGAAAAGCGGAATGCTTTAGTATTGACAATGAAGATGTGTTATGGTTCAAGGATCGCCTGGTGGTACCAAAAGTTCTTGAGTTGCGGCAGTCAATTCTAGATGAGGCACATGCTACTAGGTTATCAATCCATCTGGGAAGCAACAAGATATACCATGACTTGAAGCAAAGATTTTGGTGGACTAAAATGAAAATAGAGATTGCCAGATATATAGCAAAGTGTGATACTTGTCAAAAGGTGAAAGCTATACATTTGAGGTCTGCTGGTGAGTTACAACCATTACCTATTCCATCTTGGAAGTGGGAGGACATAAGTATGGACTTTATTGTTGGTCTACCCAAGACATCAAAAGGATTTGACTCAGTATGGGTTATTGTAGATCGACTCACTAAGTCAGCACATTTTCTTCCAGTTAAGACAATATATCCTATGATCCAATATGCCAAAATGTACTTAGCAAGAATCATGAGTCTCCATGGAATACCCAAGACTATTGTGTCAGATAGGGGTACACAGTTTGTCTCCAACTTTTGGAAACAATTGCATTCTTCATTGGGTACTAAACTTCTGTATAGTACAGCTTATCATCCATAGACTGATGGACAGACTGAAAGGGTTAATCAAGTACTTGAAGATATGTTAAGGTGTTGTGTCCTTAACTATTCCAATAAGTGGGACGAATGCTTACCTTTGGCCAAGTTCTCATACAACAATAGTTATCAGGAAAGCATTAGAATGGCTCCATTTGAAGCACTCTATGGTCGTAGATGCAGAACATCATTGAGTTGGTCTGAACCTGGAGAAAGAAGATTCTTTGGAGTTGACCTTGTGAAAGAAACAGAAGACAAGGTTAGGCAAATACAGAGTAATTTGAAGATAGCTCAATCCCGACAAAAGAGTTATGCGGATAGAAGACGGAGACCATTGGTATTTACCAAAGGAGATTTTGTATATCTGAAAGTATCACCAATGAAGGGAGTTACCCGTTTTGGTGTTAAAGGAAAGTTGGCACCTCGATACATTGGACCATATCAAATTTTAGAGAGGTATGGAAAAGTGGCATATCGCTTGCAATTACCTGAACGTCTCATAGCTGTGCATGATGTGTTCCATGTTTCTCAATAGAAGAAGTGTCTCCGAGTGCCTGAACAGAATGTTGAAGTTGAAGGAGTGGAACTAGAACAGGATTTAACTTATTCCGAATATCCTATCCGAGTGTTAGATCAGAAAGATCGTGTTACTCGAAGACGGACAATCAAGTTCTATAAATACAATGGAATCAACATTCAAAAGAGGAAGCTACTTGGGAATCAGAAGACTACTTGTTAGAAAAGTTTCCAGAATTTCTAGAGTCAATATAGAATAGAATAATGTTAGTTGAGCTCGGTTGCTACAAGTTGTGTTTTGTAAAGTAACCTCGGCTATTTTATGGATAGAGTTTGTATGTGTTCTCGCGACACATTTCCTTTTCCATTACTTACCCTATGGCTTTGAATCTCGGGGCGAGATTTCTTTTAGGGGGAAGGATTGTAACACCTCGGGTGTTTAAATATTAAAATCTGGCATGTCATCATATGCATTGCAAAGCATTTGACATTTGGTGAAAACTTTGATATGCATACACTAATACAAGTTTATATTTATGTGGTATGTGTTGTAATGTATTGTTTGACTCAAGTTCAATGTTTGTTTGGATTTTGAATTTTTCGAGAAAACCCCGCTTTTCCACATTTAAATCCTACCCTAAAAATCCATTTCAAAATCTAAGCATATTTTGGGGTTAGGCCCAAAAGCAAAAGTGTAGAGCTTGGCAAGTTATACAAAGTTTATTTTTGGAGTTTTTCAAGTTGTTTAGAAAAATTTTGAGTAATTCAAAAAGGCGTAATTCGTTAAATTTCCCTATTTGAATTCAAAAGTTCATTTCAAAATCTAGACCAAATTAGGAAATGGTTATAAAAGCAAAGTTGTAGAACTTTTGATTTTGAACAACTTTTATTTTTGGAGATTTTTGAGTTGTTTTGAAAATTTGGGAGTAATTTGTGAATTTTGGCGAATGGCAAACTTGTAATTTCGATGAACAGTGTTCACCGCTCAAGGCTACACCGGCGGCGACCTTCGGTTTGCTTCCAGGCGCGGTCGTGGCCGTCTTTGGCGTCGCGCTGGCATGGTGAAGGCCACAACGCAGCTTCCTTGCGCTTCTAAGCTGCTCTATTTAGCCCAGGCCGTCGCCGTTGGCCCCGTTCTCTTGCTCTGTTTTCCCGACGCCACCGCCATAGCTCCGGCGAGCCCGCACCGTCTCCCTAGTGCCACGGTCGTCTTGAGTCCCCGTCAAGCGAGCGCCATCGTGGCTAGTACTCTACGCCACTGGAACACCGCCGTCGCCATTGCTCGCACCGCCGTGATCGCTGTGAACACCGCCCCGCTTCCCCGTTGCTTCTTCGGCCTTAATTCTTGCTTGAACGTGTTCGTGTGAATGAAGGTGAACACGTGGTAGTTAATCAAGTCGTGGAAGAAGTTTATCCATCTGTTGAGGTCGGATCGAATACTTGTGAAACGTCGCAGGAATCGGACTTTTCCGTCAACGAAGGCAAGCCCCGGATGCATACAACCCTACCTTATGTTTTACAAATTAATTTCACTTTTGCTTTCCGTTACTGCATTAAGTGATTAGGAGTTAAGTAAAAGCCTAATTGGTGCATTACCACCCTTGTTATTCCATATTTACCATATTACCTGTTTTAAACTCGTATATGCCTAGTTTTGCTCAGCTATGCGTAGAACGATGAAAGTCGGGTGACTACCTGCCACCTGCTAGTTTTAAATGGAACATTGGTTAATTATGTTAGCATGTGATATGGGAATGTGGAGTAATAAATCTAGACCGGGCGGACTCGGTGTGTGTGTGCCACAGGACATGGAGGTCTTGTGAGCGGGTTCTTTCCGCCTATGTCGATTAAGGCACGTCCGTTGTTGAATTGCATGAGGTGAGAATTTGTAGTACTAACCACATACTCTGGTAAGCCTGAACTTGGCAATTCTATTATGAGAATGGCTACTCGCGCACTAGGAGTGGAGAGATGGCGGGAATAGCGTGTACCCTCATGGCTGGAATGTGGCCGAATTTGAGGTGTGCTGTATTCTCGGGTGGCGCGGACCCGTTCTTGTTTTAGAGGATCTGAGGGTAGGTTGATATATGTGAGTCGGGGACCTGCATATGTCATGTGGTCCGGAATTCCTAGCTGGGTTTAATCAGTTCGAATCGTCGTTGCTCCTCGGTTATGGAGACTCAACTCACTGTTCATCATCGTAGAATTAATAACCGAAACTTGAATAAGGCTTGTAAAGGTGTTGGATATAAAGTTTCATGATCTCAGTGCGGATCGTGTCAGCTTTGTATATAATTCTTGAGAAGTTTTCTATATAAAGAATGTTGTTAAAAGAGCTTTTACGCAAAAGAACTTTGATCATTGTTAAAGCTATACCTTGAATCCCTAAGCCTGCATTACTGAGTTTATCAGTTAATATTTCAGATAAGTCTTGTTGAGTACTTTTGTACTCAGGGTTCGTTGACCCCTTGTTGCAGGTGAACCTCATGAGCAGATCTGTTTTGGATCGTGCTGCATGACTATCATTCGTTCTGATGATGAGAAGTAAATGTGTGATCCTTGGGCAGGATGTTTATTTTGTGTGTTATGTATATATTAATTATGCCACTCCACTACTACTATGGTTTGTAATAATTATCATCGAACTTAGTTTGTAAGATTTGAAACAACTGGTTTGTAAGCTATGTTATCGTAAGACTTCCGCTGTTTTTACTCTGGTTTTGATATTTGAATAAATGTTGTAATACTGCAATGACTCTATAACGTGATCCTGCTCGGAAATCGTGGATGATTCGGGGTTCCCCGAGGACACCCGACAGTCTTTTTAAGTTCATGGAAACATATGCATAGATGTCAAAGGTCGCCGGACAGTGACAGGTGCATGTGGGCCCTATAACTTAGGAGGTTCTGCCACATTAATCCTGTTAAGCCCTGGGCCGGGATGTTACATAAGCAATCAGATTTCCTTGTTCCATCTTCCATCTTTCATCTTCAGTTCTTACTACGATGCTAAACCATAGACAAGCCATACCGGATCGCCCGGCGATTCATGAATCAATGCCCCCAGCCAGATCCGTGACAAGAGAGAAACAAGTCTTCCAAGCGCCCATACACAAGTATGTGCTCAGGATAATAAGTCTGTGATCTGCCTAGAGTCTTATGCAATGATCGGTCCTTAACCGACCAGACAGGGAAAACGATGTAACCAAGCTATGACCCGCATCCGCGGCGACACAACTTCTTACACCCACCAATGCTCAAACCATATCTCTGCCCGGTCACCATTTTCCTTTCCACCATTTTATATATTCCAAGTGATAATCATTTAGTAACATATTTCCTATATCTCGTGAGTGACAGGCAATCACTCGACTTCTACCGGAGTCCTGTAGCATAGCATTCTACACGATCTTGTCATACTAGTAAGACTCATAGGATAAAGATATATATGCAAGTGGGTTTCATTCAACTCTTTAAAACTTAATGCACAAATATAATTTAAACTATAGAAAGTAGAGATTATGCACCGGGGCTTGCCTGGGTAAGATATATTAAAAGTTAGTATCTACATCTTCTGATCATCCAACATCAACTGAATCGAAAGCCCATTGCATCATCTTCTGTAGAGAATACCACTACACCATCTTCGGGTTCCCAATCATCCTTCGATTGATCCGTTGATCATCATCGTACCTATATGATATGCATGCGATGCAATGCAAAGATGTAATTAATCAACTGCAACGTGACTCGTAAAACACGACGCACGCCTCTCAAGTTAACGACTAATTCTAACAACGACCGTACTTAGGCTACATATACACGTTATCGGATAAGACGTTATTTCCCAATGATTAATTTAATTATATAAACACAAGTTGTTTCTTTATTCCGTTCTATCAATTTAATCTTTATTCGCAATAGAACATCATTACCTATTTAGCAAACTAATTATTCCAGAGTTATAAAAATTGTAGTGAGTACCTAATATTGCTAAAAGCCTACTGTACAAATTTTAGATTCAACATTATTACCAACTCATCACAATAATTCCTACAAGTTTATCTTCTAACAATATTCCACACTTTAAAATAATTAGAGCAACCCTAAAAACATACGGAGCCTATACGAATGAAATACCCTATCAGATAGACCATGATTTTACAAACTTAACGGAACTAGTTTGGCATTTTTATGATTTTTTTACAATTTACTATGAATTTTATAAGTTTACTTCAGCTTAATTAGAAAACCCTTAAACATGAAAAGGGTCCGCCGGTCACTACTGGCCCAGCAGCCCGGGAGCATGACGGCCCAGGCGGGGGGAACTAGCGGCCAGCCCAGTAGAGCGTGGCAACGGCGCAGGTGGCCCAACGGACGCGTGACTAGCCCATGCATAGGAGCCGACACAGGCGAGGGCGCATGGCCCAGCAAGCCGGCCCGACGCGACAGTAGCCTATCGGCCCAGCACGGCCTGCCCATAGACCGGCCTGGCGATTTATGTGAAAACGACCCTGCTCTATTCGCTAATCAACCCGAGGTCCAAACCACTATTTATATGAGTCTCGTAATTTACACCTAGACCCTTGAACAATCTCGTATTTGCATTCCTACGTTCTCACCTTCTCCTCTTCACAAGAACAGAGCACTGCCAGGAGATCCGGTCGGTGACCAAATCCGACCGTGAGACCGTTGACGGCGATGAGGAGGAGGCATCACGGCATGACTGCTGCCGGGCATATCCACAGGTGGGCATAGCACGGTTGGAGGCAGAGCGTGGAGCTCTGGCCACGTGCGTCGGCGCTCGTGACTGGACGGCTCCGTGGTGTGGCATGGTGGTGATGCGGGACGACACTGGATGGCCACTGTGGTGGCGTGGCCATGACGAGGATGGCGGACATCGCAGCCATGGTGGTTGCGGGCGTGCAGTAGCGTGGCCATAGCTGGGTGCAGGTGGTGAGGTGCTGTGGCTGGGAGCATGGGAGGGTGGCTCTAGAGGAAGGAAGAAGCGGCAGTGCTGACTGAGGGCATGCACGTGCGCGAGAAACTGGAAGAGGCAGCGGTGGGTGCTGCGGCAGGATGGCGTGGGTCCCTATGGGGCAGCAGGTGCCACGGTGGATTGACGCGTAGCCATGGCGCGACCAGAGGGAAGAGCCGCGGAGCAGCGGGCAAAGCTACACGCGGATGGGACTCGCTCGTGGAGAAGGAAGAGGAAGGCGCTGGAGGCTCGGCATGGCCATGGCGTGCGGCAGGGCAGCAGGCGTGGTGCACACCGACTGGCGCAGGCAGGCGGGCATGGTGGTGACAGCTGTGGAGCAGCAGGCGAACACCGTTCGTGGGCCTGTGCGCTCGCGCGCATACACGAAGGAGGGGGAACAACGGGCGAACAACGCAGCGATGGCGGCTGTGACGCTGGTAGACTTCTCGGCACTGGCGCAGACAAGAAGGGCGAGCAGGCAAGGGGTGTAGGCTGCCAGAAACGGTGCATAGCTATGGGCAGCCACGGAACTGAGGGGCACGCATGGGGAGGAAATGAGGAGGAGCAACGCTCGTGAGGAGGGGAAAGGCGGAGCTTCAGCCTTGAGCAAGGAGACAACAGTGGCAGGGAGGACGTGGGAAGTAGGCCAGGCGACTGGGCGTAGCCAAATTGGGTGCTGGCTCGACATAGGCATAGTCCAGACCAGCAAGGACCCACTACAGAGACAGGCGACAAGACCGAACGTGTAGACCTGAGTTGAGACCAGAGTTGAGGCGCCTTCTCCACGGTAGTAAAAAAAGGAGCTGGAAGCATGCAAGGAGGGACATCATACACACACGCCAGAACACTTACTACTAAGTAAAAGCCAGCGCTATAGGACACCTACTAGAAATTGCCGCACTGCAAATGAAAAGACAACTGAAAAGATGCCACCTGCAGGGACTGTCGGCACAACAGCCAGTAGAGGAGGAAGTTGGTGGGAAGGATGTATTACACGGTGAAGTTGGTTTCCTATATATATATATATGAACAAATAAATGAACTGATCATGAGACGATCGATTAGAGAGCTCAGCATGTATGCCCATACGTCTGGAGCTAAGCAAAGGTAGCTAGATCGACAAACGAGGCTAGAGAGGGAGGGACAGCAGGAACACAGCGCAGACCGAGAGGACTCAACTTGGCGGGATGCGAAGGCAGACAACGACGCTATGACAAAGACAATAACGCGACAAGACAACAGAGGCAGACTGCGATATAGCTCCATGGGCGACATCAACCAAGCCCGCGTACACGGCGACGGATCCGACAACACGACGCGACGTTAATAATTTGGATGACGGATTTATTCAGAACCAGAGAGATGCACCACTGTTCTCAAATGTTCATAACAACAGTGTGGCAAGGACAATAGTGCTTTTAAACATATTTTCAGACTTCTGCCACGGATGTAAGAAATTGGTTTTTAAATTTTAAAATTTGAGAAAAATCATTTTGAAAATTGGAATTAAGCCTAAATCGCGGTGCTAAATGAGATCGTAACACCGGGGTGTTACAAAGCCGTGTTGATAGCTTTGGCCCAAAAAGATTGACTCACATTGTGCTCACTAAGCATTGATCTTGCCTTATCAATGAGTGTTCTATTCTTTCTCGCAACAAGGCCATTTGATTGTGGAGTGTACTTGGCCGAGAATTGATGTCTAATTCCAAATTCATCACACAACTCATCAATTCTAGTGTTCTTGAACTCACTACCATTGTCACTTCTAACTCTCTTGATGGTTGTTTCAAACTCGTTGTGAATGCCTTTGACAAATGATTTGAATGTTGCAAATACATCACTTTTGTCCACTAGAAAGAATACCCATGTGTATCTAGTGTAGTCATCCACTATCACAAAGCTATATTTATTACCACCAATGCTAGTATATTGTGTTGGCCCAAACAAGTCCATATGCTATAACTCAAATGCTTTACTAGTGCTCATCATGCTTTTCTTAGGATGGGTATTTCCAACTTGTTTCCCGGCTTGACAAGAGCTATAAAGCTTATCATTTTCAAACACAACATCTTTCAAGCCTCTAACCAAGTCATGCTTAGCCAATCTATTCAATTGTTTCATTCCAACATGACTAAGCCTTCTATGCCATAACCAACCCATACTAGACTTAGTGAACAAGCATGTAGATAATCTAGCTTCACTAGCATTGAAATCAACCAAGTATAGATTCTCATATCTAAAGCCTTTGAAGATCAAGTTAGAGCCATCTATACTTATGATCTCTACATCATCTACCCCAAATATGCATTTGAATCCAAGATCACAGAATTGAGCCATGAATAGCAAATTGAAGTTCAAGCTCTCTACTAGCAACACATTAGATATGCTCATGTCATTGGATATTGCAATCTTACCAAGCCCTTTGACCTTGCCTTTGCCATTATCACCAAATGTAATACTATCATAACCATCATTGCCATTGGTGTTGATCGAGTTGAACATTCTTGCATCCCCGGTCATGTGTTGAGTGCACCCACTATTAAGAACCCAATGCCTTCCTCATGCTTTGTAATTGACCTATAAAAGAAGATCAATTCTTTTTAGGTACCCAAACTTGCTTGGGTCCTTGAAGGTTAGTCACTAAGCTCTTTGGTACCTAAATGACTTTCTTTCTTGAGCCCATCCATGGTTTACCAATGAACTTAGCCTTCACACCATTTGTACCCTTAGTAAGCCTATAGCATGAATCAAGCTTTATGAAGGATACATTAGCTTGTGATTTCCTATTCATGCATTTTTGCTCTAAATGACCAACTTGCTTGCAACTAGTGCAAAACCAACCATTGTTCTTCACAAAACTAGTCTTATGAGGAGCAAAGGCCACCTTGCCTTTCTTGGGGTATAGCCCAATCCCTCCTTGTAGAGAGAAGCTCTTTAGCTACCCAAGCACATAAGCAAGCGGTCCTCACCACCATAAGCTTTGGCTAAGGTGTGAGTGAGCTTGTTGACCTCCTTCTTGAGGTTCTCATTCTCAACCATTAGTGAGGCATCACAAGTGAGACCATCACTACTAGATGAGGTGGAAGTGGAAGTGCTACAAGAAGGGTTAGTAGAAGCAACAATGATAGACATAGATAGTGATTCATCAATTATATCACAAGTTAAACCTACATTGCAAGTTTCAACATGTTTCTTTTTAATTTGCTCATCAAGCAAAGAGGAATGAGCCTTTTCAAGCTTTTTGTGAGCCTTGCCAAGCTTCTCATGGGCTTCCTCTAGCCTCTCATGAGATGCATTGAGCTCATCAAAGGCTTGCTTAATGGCTATTAGTTCCTTACGCAAGCTTTTGCATTCCCTTCTCTTGATGTCAAAGTGTTCTTTAGCATCTTCTAGCATGTCAAATAGTTCATCTTTGGTGGGTTCATCATCATCACTATCACTATCATTTTCATTTTCATGTTCATTTTTATCATCATGTTCTTCATCACTTTCATCATCACAAGTTTGTACCTTAGTGGCCTTAGCCATGAAGCATAATGAGGATTCGAAGAGAGAAAGCTTCTCATTGATAGCAATGCTTGCAAGAACCTTCTTCTTGGTGGTCTTGTTATCATCACTATCATCATCATCACTTGAGGAAGCATCACTATCCCAAGTGACTACATATGAACTACCCTTCTTCTTCTTGAATGCCATCTTGTCCTTCTTCTCTTTCTTTTCCTTCTTGTCCTTCTTCTTGTTCTTCTTGTTGTCATCATCATTGTCGCTATTGTATGGACATTGAGCAACAAGATGATCTTTGCTTCCACATTTGAAACACCTTCTTGACTCTTCTTTTTTCTTGGATAAAGACTTCTTTCTTCTAGCATGATAGCCCTTCTTCACCATGAACTTGCCAAATCTCTTGATAAAGAGAGCCATTTTCTCATCATCATCATCATCCCATGAATCATCATCTTCACTTGATGTTTCTTGCTTAGCTTTGCACTTGGATGATGTGGCTTTGAATGCCATGCTCTTCTTCTTGTCATCCTTCTTCTCATCTTTCTTCTCCTTCTTTTCTTCCTTCTCATCATCATCTCTATATGTATCATCAGTCATTATATCCCCCAAAACTTGATTTGGTGTCATGGTGTCCAAGCCGCTTCTTACTAGTATAGTGACCAATGTACCAAATCTTGAAGGTAAGCATCTCAAGAACTTGTGGGAGAAGTCCTTGTCCTTCACCTCTTCTCCAAGTGCTTTAAGATCATTGACAAGCACTTGAAGCCTATGGAACATCTCCGGCACACTCTCATCTTCCTTTATCTTGAAGCTTGCAAACTTCTCTTTGAGGATGTATGCCTTTGCACCCTTCATGGCTTAAGTGCCCTCAAATGATTCTTCCAACTTCTTCCATGCCTCATGAGCCATCTCAATATTTTTGATTTGCTCAAATGTCCTTTCATCAATTGCATCATGAATAGCACTTAGAGCAATGTCATTGTTTTGGAGAAGCACTTCTTCGGCCGCGGTGGGATTCTCTGGATCTTCAATCTCAATATTGGTTTCTACCACCTTCCAAACCTTTCTATTGACTGACTTGATGTGTGTGGTCATATTTAACTTCCAATAAGGATAATTTGTGCCATCAAATTGAGGTGGCTTCTTGGTGTTGTTGATTTGAGCCATTTTTACACTGAAGGTTGTTAAGCCTCAAATCACGGTGACCTCGGCTCTGATACCACTTGAAAGGTCCTAATGGCTAGAGGGGGGGGGTGAATAGCCTAATAAAAATTCTACAACAACACTTAATGAAATGGTTAGACAATTATGAGGCGATGCAAGTGTTGCGCTAGCCTACTCAAAATGCAAGCCACCTCCACAATTCTAGTTTAGATTGTATCTATTCACACAATAGCTATGACACTACTCTATGTTAGTGTGCTCTCAAAGGCTAACTAAAGAGCCATGCTAACCAAGCAAGTAAGCTCTCACAACTAGCTATACTAAAGAGCTTGACAACTAGTTTACGGTAAAGTAAAGAGAGTGATCAAGAAGGCTATACCACCATGTAGGTGAAGAAACGAATCAATCACAAGGATGAATAACAATAAAGACCAATCACCTTAGAATCAATGATGGACATATTGATTTTTACCGAGGTTTACTTACTTGCCGGCAAGCTAGTCCTCGTTGTGGCGATTCACTTACTTGGAGGTTCACGCGCTAATTGGCTTCACACGCCAAACCCTCAATAGGGTGCCGCACAACCAACATAAGATGAGGATCACACAAGCCACGAGCAATCCACTAGAGTACTATGGGGGTATGGCCCCCAAGACATGGGCTGCGCCCCTAGGGGTGGCCCGGCCCACAAGATCAAAGCATGCACGGCGCTGCTCGGCATGCACCGCAAGACATTGTATAGTACCAAATAGGCTACTTTACTTTTAACCCTACCTCCTCCAGAGTATATAAGGAGAGGTAGGGGTCCCCTAGCGGATAGGATCAATCAGATTGGATCTACATATAGATCAATACAATACACCAAAGACATAGGACGTAGGGTATTACGTCGATCAGACAACCCGAACCTGTCTAAATCGCTGTCTCTACACCTTGTGTCACCATTCGGTTCCTGATTACGCGCACCCCCACTGACAAATCTACCATTGCGGGATACCCCTCGATGGACTGACGATGATATTCTATCGACAGTTGGCGCGCCAGGTAGGGGTGTGCGCTTGATCCATGGTGAGCCAGATGGACCTCAAATCAACAATGCGTTCTCATCGTTAATCTCATGGAGATCCATGCCGGACCACGACGACGATTCATTGCTGTGGGGGTATTAACCCCTATACCCTTATGGCTAGGTTTGGGCCGGTCTGGATCAGGGGGTCTGGCCCACTAGAAGACGACATGCGGCCCAGCCAATCTGCTCGGAGTCCCGCGCAAGGAATCAAGGCAGACTTGGAGATCAAGCAAGATCCTGGTCAGTTAGAATAGGAATCCTTATCCAGCCACCTATGACAATTGTAACTGGTTGGGATTAGTTTCTAGATCTGTAACCCTGCCCCCTAGACTATATAAGGCGAGCAGGGGACCCCTCTCAAAAATCATCTCATTGACATACAACAATACAATCAGACGCAGGATGTAGGTATTACGCCTTCATGGCGGCCAAACCTAGATAAAACCTCATGTCTATCTTGTGTCACCATCTCGTTCGTAGCTTGCGCACCTGTCTGCCGATAATCTACTACCTTGGGCATACCCCTAGGTAGACTGCCAACCATATTTCGTCGACAGTGGCACGCTAGGTAGGGAGTGTGCGTACTGCTCCCTAGACGACCAGGATGGTCATCATCCTCGGTTCCATGGCTATGCCGAACGGCCTCACGTTCACCATCGGCCAGATCACCTAGACCACTGGCTCCGACAACTTCATCGCCATGACCACGAAGGAGGCATAGATCCAATCTGCATCGACCACTGCTTCACTAGCATCAGCTACGGCTCCAACCACATTGGATCTGGCTCTAGCCACACCAGCATCGTCTTCAGCCACACCGACAACCTATCGTTCGCTTCCTCGCTACAAAGGGAGGCAGATCGACAACACCGACCTACTCGATTCCATCGATCAGGTCGACACCAAGCTTGTTGAAACCCTAGCTCTAGTAGATTTGATTCAAAATCAACCTACCAAGTAGGTAACCACTACCCACAATAGATCTACTTGACTAGCTCAGGCCAGTTGTCCTACATGACTTGGTATGGATCTCATGGTCACGTTTACTCCTGAAGGGCGCTCCGTTTGTCGCTGACCAGCCCCCGCAACGGGTCTCCGGCTCTTTGAGTGCGAAGCCTTGTTGGAGAATTACCAAGCTCAGCCCTACGACCTACGAAACACTGCTTCCAACTACACGTATAATATACAACGCCGCTCGGATCTATGTTTTATACATCGACCTTGGCCAAAACCACACAACTTCGTCAACATGGTTCAGATTGAGGAGTATCAAGAAGGATCGGTCCACATAGTTCAAGAGGGCGGTTCAAGCTCCCCGTCTAGCATCACATCTATTGGCTCCATCCACACTGAGCTTCAGCATCATGATAATGAAGGAGTTGAATACGATCTAGATATCCTAGACCACTTCCCGGGGTTCCCATGATTCCCATCCTTCCCACCAAGGCGAGGAGACTTGATCAATGTCATCAGTAATGACAAACCACCAGCAGTTGGCGAAATAGAACAAGAAAGGCTAGCATGTGAAGCACGCAATACTGACCGGTTTAATCACAGACAAGTCAAAGCCAAGGCAGAAGAGGAGGCATGATGCATAAGGTTCTAGCCACATGATCTCAACAATGCCTTTGATAGGGTAGGGGAAAAGTAGGTCTTCAGGACTCCAAGCGCCAACGTAGCTATTGCTATGGTGACAATGCAATGACTACCCAATACCCCAGAAATCCAAGCAATTCGTGATGATGTACAAGCCTACCTGATGGCTGCTATAGCCTAGACCACAGAGATTGCAAACCAAGCCCGGGCTCCATCCGTCTTAGTTGAATCAAGCCACAGTCGCTAGTACTCAAGTCGCCCACAGTCACCCAACCAGCATGGCTCGCGCAACAATGACCCACCAGACAACCATTAAGGTAGAAATGGTGGTCATGATGGTGGTCGGGATGATAACCGCTGCGACTACCAGGACGACAACCACCGCAACAACTGGGATGATAATCGATGAGACAACCGTGATAATTGCCATGATAACTATGGTCGTAGGGTCAACCAGGGTGGCAATCAAGATCGCCATGATAGCAATAACGATCTCCGCCATTCCCTCGAAGAACGCGATCTGCGCGATCGCATTAACCAAAGAGCCAACGATCGTGCATCCCACGAAAGCTATTGCCGTATGGAATATGATACTACCCATGGCCCTCTGAGTTTGAAGTAGTTTACTCCTCACCTTCGCCAAGTCATGTGGCCAAAAAATTTCAAGCTCAAAAAACTCTAGAAGTACAACGGCAAGGAGAACCCCGAGTTATGGGTCATGCTCTATGAAACCACGTGCAGATCAGCCATGGCTAATGAGCATGTCATGTCTAATTACTTCCCAGTCGCTGTCGACCATGCAGGCCACCAATGGCTGGTCAGCTTACCGGTGAACTACTTTGTTTCTTGGCAAGAGCTCAAGCAAGCATTCATTGACAACTTCATTGCTACTTGCGAACAACCCAACAACAAATATGATCTACAGTAGATTCAAGATCGCAAAGATGAGCCACTGCGCGAGTACGTCTAACGCTTCTCGGAGATGCGCATCAAGGTCCCATCAATCTCCGACAATGAGGCAATCGAAGCTTTCAGCACTGGTCTCCGCTTCCATGATGCCCTAAGGGACAAGCTCCTCCGCAAAAGACCTAGATCAGTCACAGCACTCCTAGCTACTGCTAAAAAAATATGCGGATGCCGATGATGCCAAAAAGATAATCATCAAAGAGGTAGCAAGGGTTCCACGCTCTGACCACCCCCCATACTGCGACGACTACCATGGCAACCGTGGTTGGAACAACAATTTTGATCGCTACAACCAGCGCAATGATTCCCACGACCACCATGACCAGCGTAATCAGCGGCGTAATCGCTGTGACAAATACAGGGACAAGCGTGCTCGGAAAGATGACGGTGAAGTCAACATCATTAAAAAAGGTGGTGGATGTTGCAACTATGAAGAAGACTATGCCAAAGCATTGAAAGGACCCTGCCAACTCCATCCCAAGTCAAACCATACCATGGAGAATTACCGTGTTCTCAAATCCATCTACACGCGCCAACAGGCTCTGGATAAATCCGACAAGCCTAATGATGCAGGGGAGCAGCGTAACAAGGATAGCAATGATGAAGATGTAGATCCCTGTCACAAGTACATCAAGCCAACCGACCATGTCCACACCATCATTGGGGGCAGAGTGTCCATCGAGACCAAACGAGAGCGCAAGCTGCTCGGCCACGCTTGCTTGAACGTGGCCAATGCCGACAACCTCATCACTGATCCGTGGCTCCCTCCTTGGTCTCACCGCGAGATCTCTTTCAGCAGAAAGGACCAATGGGCTGCGATACCTGAGACAGGGCGTTTTCCTCTAGTTCTCGATCCTTGTATCAATAAGGTTTAGGTTGATAGAGTGCTGATTGATGGCGGCAGTTCCATCGATATACTATTCAAGAATAGTTTGCTAGCCCTAAAGATAACCCAGGCTGATCTCAAGCCATACGAGGCACAGTTCTGGGGTGTTCTCCCCAGACAGAGCTCCACATCTCTCAGGCAGATCACGTTACCTGTGCAATTTGGTACCCCAAACTACTTCTGCATCAACTACGTCAACTTTGTGGTCACCGACTTCAAAGGCACCTACCATGCTATCCTTGGCCGACCAGCGCTCACCAAGTTCATGGCCATACTTCACTACAGGTATTTGGTGCTCAAGGTGCCTACTAAGAAGGGGGTTCTAACTCTTAGGGGCAACATATACGCAACTTACACCTGTGAGGATGACAACTTCAAAATAGCAGAGGCTCACAACCTCTCTATTCGCATGGCCGAGACCACGCTCGACACCAAGCAGACCCTAGCTGACCACCTGGAGATCCTAGAGCTTGAGGCCCCATGCAAGAACATCAAGTCCAAAGAGCACAATGAGATCCAGCTGGTCGACGGTGATCCCAGCAAAACGGCCCTTATTGGGGCCAACCTAGATCCTAAATAGGAAGACACGCTCGTCAGGTTCTTGAGGAGCAACATGAGTGTGTTCACATGGAAACCTGTTGACATGTTCGGTGTACCTCAGAACTTGATCGAGCACTCCTTAAATGTCGATGGCAAGGCCAAACCCATCAAGCAGAAGCTATGACAGTTCACTCACGACAAAAGGAGGCTATTAGGGTAGAAGTTACATGGCTTTTAGCAGTTGGATTTATCAAAGAAGTGTATCATCTGAAGTGGTTAGCCAACCCGGTTCTTGTATGCAAAAAGAATAAGGAATGGAGAATGTGCGTTGATTACACTGACCTCAACAAACACTGCCCTAACGACCCCTTCGGCTTACCTCGCATAGATGAGGTCAAAGATTCAACTACCGGTTGCGAGCTGCTTTCCTTTCTTGATTGCTACTCTGGTTATCACCAGATCACTCTAAAAAGGACGACCAGATCAAGACATCCTTCATCATGCCCTTCGGCACCTACTGCTACATGACCATGTCGTTCGGGCTTAAGAACGCTGGGGCTACCTACCAACGCGCCATATAAGCCTACCTTAAAGACGAGATAAAAGACGACCTCATCGAGGCTTATGTTGACGATGTGGTTGTTAAAACCAAGGAAGCATACACCCTTGTCGATAACCTAGAACGTACCTTTGCAGCCCTTAACACATTCCAATGGAAATTAAACCCAAAGAAGTGCATCTTTGGTGTTCCATCTGGTATACTGCTCGACAACATCGTCAGTCACGATGGCATATGCCCTAACCTAGAGAAACTAAAAGCTGTCTTGGACATGAAGCCACCCAAAAAGGTGAAGGATGTTCAGAAGCTTACCGGATGCATGGCTGCCCTCAGTCATTTCATATCTAGATTAGGCGAAAAAGGACTACCATTTTTCCAGCTGCTCAAAGCATCCGAGAAGTTTGAGTGGTCGAAGGAAGCAGACGCTGCTTTTACACAGCTGAAATAATTCCTTACACCACCTCCGGTCCTCACTGCTCCCAAAGAAGACGAAACCCTCCTGCTTTACATTGCGGCAACTAATCGAGTGGTCTCCACTGCCATGGTGGTCGAGCGCGATGAGCCCGACCACGTCTACAAGGTACAATGACCAATTTATTTTATCAGTGAGGTGCTCAGTGAATCCAAGACCTGGTACCCACAGATTTAGAAACTGATCTACGCCATACTAATTACATCCCAAAAGTTGAAACACTACTTCGACAGATATTGTGTGGTGGTCATGATCGAGTACCCTCTAGGAGACATCATTCACAACAAGGATGCAAATGGGCGCATCATCAAATGGGCAATGGAGCTATGCCCTTTCTCCTTGGAATTTGCAAGCCGTACTACAATCAAGTCTCAGTCACTTGTTGATTTCATCGTCGAGTGGACAGACTTAAGCACACCTACCTCTCAGGGGCCCATCGAGTATTGGAAGATGTACTTCGATGGCTCTCTCAACATCAATGGCACAGGAGCAGGAGTCCTTTTCGTATCACCATCCAAGGAGCAGCTCCGATATGTGCTCAGGATTTATTTCCCGGCGTCTAATAACGCCGCTGAGTATGAAGCATGCCTACATGGTCTATGCATTATGGTCGAGCTTGGTGTCAAGAGTCTCTATGTCTATAGAGACTCGGCTCTAGTCATCAACCAAATCAACAAGGACTAGGATACGACCAGCGAAAAGATGGATGCATACTGCAAAGTGATCAGAAAGCTAGAAGGCAAGTTCTATGGCATCGAGTACACACATGTGGTCTGGGACAAAAATCAAGCAGTAGATGCGCTATCAAAGTTAGGATCATCCCGAGCTAAAGTCCCACATGGCATATTTGTTCAAGACCTACTCACGTCCTCCATCAAAGAAGAAGATCCTGCGGTCGACAAGCCTCTAGACCAGCCATTGGTGGCTACGGTTCCAGCGTCAAACACCACCAAACCACCTCCGACCACTAAGAAGCCCGACTGGAGAGTACCTTTCATCAAGTACCTAGCAGATGGTAGCGGTTACACTGATCGGACAGAAACGAACGATTGATGCATCATAGTAAGTAGTATCTACTCGTCGATGGCAAATTGTGGCGTAAGAACGCGAAGGAGGAAATCTTCATGAAGTGTATAACCCAGGAGGATGGTGAACATCTCCTAGACAAAATCCACTTTGGCTCCTATAGCAACCACGCGGCCTCGAGAACGCTGGTCAGCAAGGCTTTCCAAGCAGGGTTCTATTGGCCGTCAGCCGTAGCCGATGCAGAGAAGCTAGTCCACCATTGTGAAGGTTGTCAGTTTTTTGCTAAGAGAATCCATGTACTAGCACATGAGATTCAGACTATACCAGCCTCTTGGCCCTTCGCATGCTGGGGATTAGATATGATCGGGCCTTTCAAACTGGCCCCTAGAAAATTTACATGCGTCTTTGTACTGATCGACAAATTCTCCAAGTGGATAGAGTACATGCCCCTGGTCTTCTACTTTCTGACCCTGGCACCACGTGACTACGTCACCTACTGTCAGGCTCGGGGACTAGTTGTCGGGGTATGGCCCCCAAGACATGGGCTGCGCCGCCAGGGGTGGCCCAGCCCACAAGATCAAGGCATGCAAGGCACTGCTCGGCATGCACCGCAAGACATTGTATAGTACCAAATAGGCTACTTTACTTGTAACCCTACCTCCTCCAGAGTATATAAGGAGAGGTAGGGGTCCCCTAGTGGATAGGATCCACCAAGATCTATCTACTACATCTCAATACAATACACCAAAGACATAGGACATAGGGTATTACGTTGATTAGATGGCCTGAACCTATCTAAATCGCTGTCTCTGCGCCTTGTGTCACCATCCGGTTTCTGATTACGCACACCCCCACCAACAAATCTACCATCACGGGATACCCCCTCGATGGACTACCGACAATATTCTGTCGACAAGTACCTTTTGGCTCTCCACCGGGGAAAGGTCAAGAACCCCTCACAATCACTACAATCGGAGCCGGAGACAATCACCTCCCTCCGCTCAATGATCCTCGCTGCTCCAAGCCATCTAGGTGGCGGCAACCACCAAGAGTAAGAAGCGAATCCCGTAGCGAAACACGAACATCAAGTGCCTCTAGATGCAAACACTCAAGCAATGCACTTGGATTCTCTCCTAATCTCATAAAGATGATGAATCAATGATGGAGATGAGTGGGAGGGCTTTGGCTAAGCTGACAAGGTTGCTATGTCAATGAAAATGGCCAAAGATATGAGCTTCAACCGGCCATGGGGCTTAAATAGAAGCCCCCACGAAATAGAGCCGTTATACCCCTTCACTGGGCACAACGCGGGGTGACCGGACGCTCCAGTCCGATCGACCAAATGTTGGCCCTCAGCGTCTGGTCACGTGATACACGCCATGTGTCCCCTACCTCAAATACTATTCGTCACATTTCAACGGTCATCAGCTGATCGGACGCAACGCACAAACTAACCGGACGCTCAACCTCCAGCGTCTAGTCGTTTCTAGTAAGGTTCCAAAAATGATTTTCTTTGACCGGATGCGTCCAGTCATGCTTGATCGGACACAGCCAGCGTCCGATCATGCAGTGACATTTCTCTGCATTGCCCGATAATAGGACCAGACCCTAGACCTTAGCGTCCGATCAGTCCAAGACCCAGCGTCCGATCGTTTGACCAACGCCAGCGTCTTTGCTGTCACACTTGACCAAACGCGCCGGTCCCTCTGAGACCAGCGTCCGATCACTCAGTGACCAGCAAGACTAACTCCTTTTCACCTCTAACTTCTTCACCCTTGCTCAAATGTGCCAACCACCAAGTGTATCACCTTGTGCACATGTGTTAGCGTATTTTCACAAACATTTTCAAGGGTGTTAGCACTCCACTAGATCCTAAATGCATATGCAATGAGTTAGAGCATCTAGTGACACTTTGATAACCGCATTTCGATACGAGTTTCACCCCTCTTAATAGTACGGCTATCAAACCTAAATGTGATCACACTCTATAAGTGTCTTGATCACCAAAACAAAATAGCTCATATGGTTTATACCTTTGCCTTGAGCTTTTTGTTTTTCTCTTTCTTCTTTCCAAGTCCAAGCACTTGATCATCATCATGGCATTATCATCATCATGCTATGATCTTCATTTGCTTCACCACTTGGAGTGTGCTACCTATCTCATGATCACTTGATAAACTAGGTTAGCATTTAGGGTTTCATCAATTCACCAAAACCAAATTAGAGCTTTCAGAAGGGCGTCCTCGTCAAATCAAAATTATATATTCGCTCTTTGTCATGTAGTAGGATTATGATTCTCCCTACGAAAACAACGTGCATGAAGCCATAAACAAAGCAATCATAGTTACCTTCACCGGCCTCCATTTTTAATAAGTTAGAAAGAAATACTTGGTATATACCTCTTCATTTAACAAAGACAAATCAAATTACCAATCACGGTTGTAAATCTATTTCTAGAGGTAATTGATGTTTCCAACCGCCTTAGTTAAAAAAAGTGGGTATTTCTAGAGGTGAGATTGGAAACACCAACCACCTCTAGAAAATCGATTGGTAGTTTTTGATATGGCTATTGCTGAGGAAAAATGATGGTGCCTCTAAAATTGTTTCTGTAGCAGTGAAAGCTTTGGACATAAAAGCATCATACAAGAAAGAAGTTAAAATTTCAATGCCTATAGCAAGTTTAATTTAATGATGACTAGTTAGCTTTGTGGCAACGCAGCCTACAATTTCCATACCTTTCTCTCCATAACCGTATATAACCACTGCTGTGATATTATTCTTTTAGGAAAAAAAGATATTTGGGGTAGAAAAATATTTTTGGCCAAAGGCTCATAGCTAGGTGCCCAAAAGGTATGAAGTTGGAGGGCCGATCCTATTGTAAAACATATGAACTCGATCCTAGAAGAAAAAGGGAGGATGAATTATAACCCTAGTACGTTTTTATGTCGGATTTTTTTAATCAAAATGTTAGGCCTTGTTTGAACTACACACACACATGGAAGCTCTACATTGTAATCATCAGTATGAACAAAGAATAGTTTTCCCTCACTTTGTGCCTCGATGTTCTTCTACCTTCATCTATTGTGTTGATCATGAGAGACAAAGGGAAATGTTATGAATTTTTTTGACAAATATTTATAGAGGCAGACATCTTAAGAGTGTGCATCTAAAAATTGTTTTATAGAGACAACACTCTTAAGGCAACCTCCTCTATAAACAAAGCATTAATGGAGGCGGACCTCATAAGTGTGGATTCTCTTCTATAAATAAATTAACAAATGTGGCCGTTTTTAGGGAGCCGCCTCTGTAAACATGCCATTTAGAAAGTCGTCTCACTTAACACGCCCACCTCTCTATAAATGGTTAACTAACTGAGATGGGTGTATGTGACTGGGGCCGCCTAACGATTTGCATAGGTATCTCCCATCGGTGCCCACGTCTCTTAATCAAGAGGGGGCTGACACTCCAACAATATTTTTTACGGTGGTCTTTTCTTTCACATGTCATCCAATCATTAGGTGACATTTAAACTTTGTAGGTCACTCCCAAAATGTCTTATCTGTTACATTGTCTAAAACTACATTAGGGGCACCTCGAACAATACTAAGGCCCTGTTTAGATCTTATGGTCTAAAGTGTAGTTGTCTAAAGTTAAAGACTAAATTAAAACTTTAGACCACTTTAGCTCACTTGTGTGGTCTAAAGATTTTATGAGATTGACTAAACTTTAGGCAATACTTTAGATCTCTTGTATGGAGCTTCAAGAGGTAAAGTGATCTAAAGCTTAGTGGCTAAACTTTAGACCATGGAACCCAAATTGAGTCTAACTTAGCTAACTCTTAGAATCCACATTATCATTTTTTTATCTTGTATAGAGGAGAGAGTTAGATAGCATAGAAAAGAGCTAGCATGTTTAATGCATGAACCGATACTTACATCTCGTTCAATATTCTTTAATTTGTTTTGAGAGTACAATAGCTTTGATAATGTGTAGTAAAATGTAGACTATTGGAGTTTCGCTGAAATTTGACTGATGCTAATTTCTTACGAGAGAAAAATACTGCTCCTTAGCTGAAAAGTACCGGTGAAGTGAAGAAAGGGGCCGTCTGTGCCGTTGAGATGCATGGATATGACGCATGTGTGCAGCGGGGCGTCTGTACCGTTGTACAATCTTGTCGGCGCGGACGATGGTGGTGTGTCGGCATCTCCCAAATTAACGGCCAAACATCGGACTGGACCGTCGTCCCAGTCGTCGTCGTCGTCATAGGTGCTGGTCGTGGATAGTCCCGTTGTTCTGACTCCTCCATGCATGCATGCACGGCGGGCAGAGGCAGATCATCGACGATTGGACGCAGCACCAGTGGTGCAGCGCAACGCGATCCACGGCGGCCGATGCACGATATCAATCTACCAGTACTCCAGTAGTGGCCCCGCGGCGGCGCGGCCGCCGGCTGGCCAATGACCGTCGCCGCGCGTTCAATTCGCGCGCGGCCGCCGTACGCCCGCGCACGCACAGGGAACAGGCACGAACGTACTGCGTCGCGGACAGCCGCATCCCTTCTCATTTATGCGACGCCGGGCTTTCCGGTGCGTATAGGCGCCCGGGCGTACGCTCGGCCCGTCGGCCGGTCGACAGAGCATGCAACTTGCGCGTACGGCGCGGGCCGGCTGGCCGGCGCCCTGCACTGCATGCGATGCGACGCCTTGAGTGCCATGTGCACTGTTTACTAGCTGGGATAGGCTACTACCAGTAGCTAACGGTTTAACTGATTCGAAAAAAAAAACTAACCGTTTAACTGACAGCTAAATATAAATGTGAACTGTACTTGGTTTGTTGACGGCTTGACGCATGCATTTTGGGCTTTTGGCATGATGGTCAATATCAACCGATCGAGTCCGACCAGTATGCACTCACACAGTCACACAGTCGCAGATCCCAGCTATGCTCTTGCCAGTGGCCATGCATGTCGTCTATGCCGTCGTAGGCGGTAGCTAGGCCGTGGATGCCGGCCGGCCGGGTGCCCCGCCGTGCAGCGCGCGCAGCTGCCGCTCGCTGCCCGGCCCGTAGCATGCATGCATGGATCGGACACGAGAGCACGTACGTACGCACACGAGGCACTGCCCGGTCGGTCGGTCACTGCAGCACGTGCACATGACAACACGCCGCGCGCGCGCTCGACGCCGTTTGCTTGGAGCAGATCGATCGGCCGCGCGGTTCGGCGCGCGGCGGACACACATGCATGCATGCACGGCCAATTACTGGCGGTCAAAGAGAGCATCATCATCAACGACTAATTAATCAGAGTAATCAATTCGAGCCCTGCCGCTTCCGATTTGATTCTTGGCTGGTTTCTTTCCGGTCGTCGATCGACGACGAGATTGACCGATATATATACTTACTGGATGTTTACGTACTACATTATTATGAAAAATTAAGGAAATAGGGCAGGGATGTGATCTGATGTGCATGCATATATACTGTACATGTGGATCACCAGTACACTGCAACTTAACACTTGTCACTTGCATGAATGTTGTTTAGTTTGCAGATTCCACAGTGCATGCATGGCACGCACGTCTCTCTTTCTCTCTTCTGTGACCTGTGTGTGACGTGGCTGCTTAAGTCGACCTACGGCGTGTTCGGTTGCTCTAATTAGTCGGTTTATAAGCCGACTTATCAGTCATGATATAATATTTTTCTCTCGTAACAAATCAGCTCTACCGAAGGGCCGCCGATGCCTACTCTCGTTCCTGTGCTAACCGTCGTGCGTGCACGTGCTGAGTGCCGTGGTATATCGACACAAGGCAGGTCAAGCATGTGCGGGTGGTACACTGGCTCCACTGCCACTGCTTTGCTGCAGTGTAGTCACTGAGATCAAGCGACGAATAATCATCGTGACGAAAGCACTGAGGTTGCCGGTGAAGAAGCTCTCTCGAGCCTTTGCATCTGGTCATCTGTAGTATACTACGTACTCCTACCTAGTAGTACACTCCTAGTACGTGTGTGCATGCATATATTTTACCACCCTCTCCTTGCATCGTCCTCGGAAATTGTGACGGACCCAAACGCGCAGATCCATATCGGTGCGCCGGTGCCTACGCTCTGGGTGACCAAAATGTACAAAGAACGCGTAGTGACGCAGCTACTCTCTCTCTCTGCGGATCAACACACAAACGTTACATTGCATACGTACACAGAAAAATGAGAATTTAGCATGTGTGCGTGCATGTACGTGGTCCGCATGGACACGGATACAGCGTGTCTGTAGCTACGGAGCAGATGACTGGATCTGATTGAATCATATGGCAGGTATAATAGTGGCCTATACGTTCGTGCACAGCCCTAGGCACGGTTATTATCCGATGACTAGCTGACTGTTGAGCCAACGTGCGCGCGGCGGCGTATGTGTGCATTTATTTTCTGCACGCATCCTATAATGCCGCCGATCAAATGATCCAAACGGCGCGGCTGCAACAACTAATCATTCAAGACAGGACAAAAGGATAAAACAAAGAACAGTTTTATTTTTTATAAGAAATATGATTCTATGTTTTGACTTGATTCAAACTTTTTTGAGTTTAACTAAATTTATAAAAAATAGTATCAACATTTATAACTCTAAATAAGCATATTATCACTACTACGGAAATAGTTTTTGCCAACAACATTTTCACCGCCAGTTTTATTAAAACCATTGATGATAATGTACCACCATTAGTTCAGAATAAGACGGGCGGTGAAAATCATTTTGGCACAAAAACCGATGGTGAAAGCCATCCTGGGTTTTACGCTAGTTTGGGACATGAACCGACCCGTTTGCGACAAAAAAAACTGCAATGAAAACTATAGCCGTATGCAAAACAGACCCAGTGATGAAACACTGGTGGCTAACATGTCATTACGGCCCCATTCGCGTGCCCTTAAACCCGGCTTGATCTGCTTCTTCAAAGTGGCAGACATGCGGGTGCCACTCGCTCGTGTCTAACCTCCTAAGTGGCCTCTATGCGGAGGCATGGATTGAACAAATACCCCGCCACTACTATCTCTCTCTTCCTCTGTGTCTCTCCTCTCTTCCCCAATACTCCTCCCTCTCTCTCGATCTTTCCCTCTCTCATGAAGGTGTGGAGGCTCGAGGCTCCTATCGCGACGGCAAGGGCTCGACGGCCAACCCTGGAACTCCCCCGGTGTGGTGGCATGGCTTAGCAACGTGGCAGCATCCCGACACAGTGGCGGTTGGCTTAGCGTCCCAGAGCGGGTGCTACTTAGTGCCATGCAAGGGGGGTGGAGGGGTGCTCGACGGTTTTTATATACTCCCTCCGTATAAGCAATTGAAGTCGTTTTAGGGGCTGGCATCATTTGTACAATTGAAGTCGTTTTGGGCCTGTTAAGCTGGTTTGGACGCGATTACCCCTACACTCGTCGTTTCCTATGGCCCTCATTTATTCACTGGAGCAATTAAATAGCCTGCGGCCCCAGTCGGTCCATCGCCTGCTCGCCTCCCCTTCCTCGTGCGCCCTTGCAAAACTCACGCGTCAAGCAAAAAATGGTGTGCCCGCCCTCGCTGTGCTAACCAATACAACTGTGAAAGGTCTTTGTATGGGAGATACCCGCACCGCAACCCTATTTAATAAGGGCAAACATGAAAAAATACACCCTCCTTAATCACTCCTTGGTATGCTAAATCATATCTAAAACGACCTTAATTACCAATATGGGAGTATTTGTTTAAAGTTGAGATTGATGACTTTAGAGAAGACTAGAATTCTATTCATTATGAAAGAAGGGAGTAGGTAACTATTGAAAGCCCTTAGAGCATCTACAAGAGTTTTGTAAAACAACTCCTTATTTTGATATCCTCTCCAAGATTCCAACTTGTAAGTTTTCACGGTCGGGAGAAACTCCGTATTTGCTCCCTGTCCGGCATTTTTCTCATGTGATCGGAGTAAATTGGGAGCATGAGTGAATTAATAAAATAAAGGGTTTCAGATGAGAAAGTAGTAAGAGACAAAGAAGCTATTAAAAAAGTTTGGTTGGTTAGAAATAGTTTGGGATTCCCAATAATGTAAAATCGATTTAGGAAGCTAGTATAGAAAACTATTTGAGATATAAATAAATTGAGGTTGCTACTATATTTTGTTAACTTGCTAAATTTTATTGGTTTAGCAAGTTAATTGAATATATTAGAAACACCTGGAGTTGCTCTAAGTTTGGTCTTGGTAATTGAATGATAACTAGTGTACTAATGCTTTCAATCAAGTTGTATTTAAGCTAAGTCCACACTTTAAGTGGTGAGAAAGGCTAGAAAACGGTGGAGAGATGATCAAGCCATATGGAGCAAGCTTACAGTTGAGAGGAGAAGAAGAGATGAAAACAAGCCCAAAGGCAAAGGTGTATGCTACGGATTTTCATGTCGTTGGCTGAGATGCAATAAGAGATATAGATTATGTTTGCACAACATATTTTCTTCATCCTTTTATTTTATTTTATTTCTAGCTGAAAGCATCTAGGCCATTAGTTGGGTTTCGGTGATTAATGACAATACGTGATTACTGTGACTAACGTGTGTTTTGCAGAGACAATTAAGTTAGGTTATGGTAATGGAGATCGATTGGGCTATCATGGTGGTCATTCCCCTATGATGGAAATTGTTTTGGTTTTCAAAGGATGGACGACAAGGTTAAGGATGGACTAGTTATAAGTGTTAATTGGAGTTGAAGAGACATTTAGAGTAGTTTAGGACTTTGTTTTTCCTTTGGCCGTACTATTAAGGGGGGTATGGACGGGTAGCTTGACCTAGGCGAGTCTGGTGAGTTAGGTGTGGTGCACACTTGCTAAATCTAGCACTAGGTGGCTCCTAAAAAGCCTTTAGATCCATTGGAGCAAACTTCATTCACATATGATCGAGAGTTGGAAGTGAATGGAGGGTCAAATACTAACCGGACGCTGGCTCTGGGGTGACCGGACGCTGGCACAGTGTTCGGTCAGTTCATTTGATCAAGGTGAAAACATTTGGTGCGACCGGACGCTGAGAGGTGAAGTGACTAGACGCTGAGTCCTAGCATCCGGTCGACTCCAGTAAGGTTCCAGAGAGGGAAAATCATGACTGGACATGTTCGATCAGTGTTGACCGGACGTTGCGGTCACAACTTAAACACTGGAGTTTGGGGAGAACTGACCGGAGCGTCCGGTCAACATGACAGGAGCATCCGGTCACCCCGAGAGGCACATAATGGTTCGTTTTTCAGCCATGGTTATAAATACTTCCTCCATTCGTGTGTGGGGGTACTTTTACTTATTTCAACAGCTGAGAAACACCTTTGACAGTGCCAAGAAGAGCAAGGTCCTAGTGAGGTGATTGAGATTTGAGAATCCCAAAGAGAGCCCTCATTAGTAAAAGCAAGAGTCGCAAAGTGTGCATCCACCCTTCTCATTAGGCTTGTCGTGGTCAAGTGAGAGTTCGTGCTTGTTACTCTTGGTGATCGCCATCACCTAGATGGCTTGGTGGTGATTAGGAGTTTGGTGATCATCCAGCAGAGCTTGTGGATGACCCAACTCAAGTTGTGAGCAGTTGTGGGTGATTCACCGTGACGGAGTGTCAAAGAATCAACCCGTAGAGAGCACTTGATCCTTGCGTAGATCAAGGGGGAGCTTGTGGATGACCCAAAGCAACGCTTGAGTATGAGAGCTCAAGTGATGATGAAGTTGATGATGCAAGCCTTGCTCTCATGGTGAAAAGAACCGCCAAGATGCTAAAGAAGCTCAACAAGAGTGGCATCAAGTTCGATGGCAAGAAGAAGAAGTTCTTCACAAGCTCTAGAAGGAAGCCAATCTCAGAGATGGATTACTACAATTGTGGAGAACTTAGTCATCTAGCACATCAATGCACAAAGCCCAAGAAAGAGAAGTACAAGAACAAGTACAAGGGCAAGAAAGATGACTCAGGCAATGAAGAAGAAGATGAGAAGAAAAACAAGCCATACAAGAAGAGAGATGACAAGAAGGACTTCCACAAGAAGAAGAAGAGTGGAAAGGCATACATCATCGGTGATTGGCTCATGGACATTGATTCATTAAGTTGCTCATCTGATGATGATAGTGATAATGAGAAGGTGGCCGCCATTGTGATTGACTCCTCATCATCTTCACCAACACCACCGCTATCATCCTCTACACACCTATGCCTTATGGCCAAGGGTGAACGAAAGGTATCAAATGATGGTGATAGTAGTAGTTATGATCATGCTAACAATGATGATTGTGATAGTGATAGTGATGATGATGAATTTGAATCACCTTCATATGATGAACTTGTCAAATTGCTAAACAAATATACTAGAATCATTAGAAAGACTAGAGCTAAGAATGACAAGCTAGAAGCTAAGAATGATTCTCTTTTAGCTAAATGTGATGTAGTCGAAAAGGCTAGTGTTGAGCTAGAGAAGCAAATGATGTTATATCATCCAAGCTCAAGGAGCTCAAATCTTCTAAGAAAGAGCTTAAAGATAAACATGATAAACTTGAGAGGATACACAATGAGCTCATCACTAGCCACAACAAGCTAAAAGAAGAATATACTACTCTTAAGATTAATCATGATAATCTTGTCATTGCTCAAGAATTTCTATCCAATGAGCCACATGATGCTACTAACAATGTTGTTAAGATTGATATAGCTACATCATGTGATGATTTGATCATTGAGAGAATTGAGCAAAGTTCTAGTAGCAAGGGCAAGCAAGTGGTTGAGACCAATGATTAATATGAGTTTGTCAAGCTCAAGAATGACAATGAAAAGCTCAAGAAAGATCTTAAAGAGCTCAAGACCACCAACACCATAGTGCTTGAAACTCATGATCATGATGGTGACTTGATTCTTGAGAATGAGAAGCTCAAAGAAGAGAACAAGAAGCTCAAGGAAGAGAAAAATAATGATGCTCTCAAGGAAGAAAACAAGAAGCTCAAGTTGAAGAAAGAGCATCTCAAGATTGGATTGAGCAAGTTCACAAAGAGGCAAGCATCTTCAAAGTGAGCTACTAATGAACATCGTCATGAAGATGGATAGAAGTGGCATTGGATATTTGGCAAACCAAGAGAAGAAGGCTCAAGCTCAACAACAACACAAGCCAAAGCCAAAGCCAAAGCCAAAGAGATATTTTGAGTATGGACAAGAAGGCCACTTTGCCCATGAGTGTCAAACTCCACCACCACAACCCTTGCCTAAGCATGCTAGACCTTTTGCCTTCAATGCTCATTACATGCTTAGAAAGGATTCTAGTGCAAAGATGAAAGTCATGTTCTTAGGACCTCTAAACAAGAATAGGCCTAAGAAAATTTGGGTTGCAAAGTCACTTGTTGAGAAGGTGAAGGGCCCTCAACAAGTTTGGGTTCCTAAAGCTTGATCTCTTGTGTGTAGGTGAACTACAAGACCGGTGGAAGTCATTGGGTTATTGATAGTGGTTGCACACAACATATGACCGGTGATCCTCGTATGTTCACCTCACTAGATGAAGAAGTAGATGGACAAGAAAGAATCACATTTGGAGATAATTCAAAGGGCAAGGTTAAAGGATTGGGCAAAGTAGCAATATCAAATGATCATTCTATCTCAAATGTGCTCTATGTTGCTTCATTGAGCTTCAAATTGCTATCCGTTGGACAATTGTGTGATCTTGGCTTCCAATGCTTGTTTACCGAGAAGGAAGTTGTTGTATCTAAGAAGGATGATGATCAAGTGATATTCAAAGGATTTAGATACAACAACCTATATCTAGTGGACTTCACCTCCGAAGATGCTAACTTGAAGACATGCCTATTCACCAAAACAACACTTAGGTGGCTATGGCATAGAAGACTTGCTCATGTTGGGATGAGCTCACTCAAGAAGCTAATGAAGAATGATTTGGTGAGAGGGTTGAAGGATGTGAAGTTTGAGAAGGACAAGCTTTGTAGTGCATGTCAAGCCGGAAAGCAAGTTGCAAATACTCATCCAACAAAAGCTTTTATGTCAACCACAAGAGTGCTAGAACTCCTTCACATGGACTTATTTGTACCAACAACATACAAGAGTTTGGGAGGAAATCTTTATTATCTTGTGATTGTTGATGACTATTCAAGATACACATGGGTATTCTTCCTTCATGACAAATCCGAAGTTGCATCTTACTTCAATAAGTTTGCCAAGAGAGCACAAAATGAATTTAAAGTGAAGCTCAAGAAGATTAGAAGTGACAATGGGAAGGAATTTGACAACACAAACATAAAAGCCTATTGTGATGAAGTTGGGATCAAGCATGAGGTCTCCGCAACTTATACTCCTTAATAAAATGGTGTAGTTGAGAGAAAGAACCAGACATTGATCACTCTTGCAAGAACAATGCTAGATGAGTACAACACCCCTGAAGCTCTATGGGCAGAAGCTATCAATACCGCATGCTATGCATCAAACCGCCTATTCCTTCAAAAGTTTCTTGGCAAGACACCTTATGAGTTGCTCAATGGGAAGAAGTCGGACGTCTCCTTCTTTAGGGTGTTTGGTTACAAATGCTACATCTACAAGAAGCGGCAACACCTAGAGAAGTTTCAAAAATGTTGTGATATTAGTTTTCTTGTTGGTTACTCATCAAAGTCCAAAGCATATAGAGTATTTAATCATGCCACCGGCTTGGTTGAAGAAACATATGATGTGGAATTTGATGAATCTAACGGCTCCCAAGGAGCACATGAGAATCTTGATGATATAGGTGATGAACCATTGAGGGAGCCTATAAAGAACATTCTGGTTGGAGACTTTAAGCCTAAAGATGATGAAGATGATGTACAGGTAATTGATCCACCTTCTTCATCAAATGTGCCACAAGATGGTGATAAAGATAGGAGAGTAGAAAATGAAGACACTCATGTCTCCCATGATCAAATGGTGGTACAAGCACAAGATGTTGATGCTCCACAACTCCCTCCTCAAGTGGTCAATAGAAGAAATACACCTCTACTACAAGATCATCCACAAGATCTCATCATAGGGTAGCTCACAAAAACTTACCTCATTTATTGCACATCACTCTTTTGTTTCTTACTTTGAGCCTACTAAGGTAGAAGAAGCTCTTCAAGATCCGGATTGGATAAATGCTACATGAAGAGTTAAATAACTTCACCCGCAATGAAGTTTGGACTCTTGAAGAGCGACCAAAAGGTGCAAGAGTCATTGGAACAAAGTGGGTGTTCCGCAACAAGCAAGATGATCAAGACATAGTTGTGAGGAACAAGGCAAGACTAGTTGCAAAGGGGTTCTCTCAAGTTGAAGGTTTGGATTTTGGAGAGACCTTTGCACCAGTTGCAAGACTAGAAGCCATTTGTATCCTTCTTGCATATGCATCACATCATGACATGAAACTATATCAAATGGATGTGAAAGTGCATTTTTAAATGGCTTTATTAATGAACTAGCACTATACCACAGCCTATCTATAGCGTTCTATGGTAGGTCGCTATAAGTCAGTACAGCGACCTACGGTAGGTCGCTATATACATATAGCGTCTGACTTGACGTGTGGGTATAAGTGGCATCGCTATAAGTTATAGCGTCTGACCTTAATTATAGCGACTGACTGTTCGACGGTACGTTAAAGATATACCGACTGACTATTCGACGCCAAGTACATACTTATAGCGACTATTGGTTAGACGCTATATATTATATAGCGTCCAACTATCTGACACTATCAATACAAAAAATTAACAGCATAATTATTCATTAACCTCAGTATCAGTACTAAGCATACAATCAATGAACCATATATAAAATCATCAATTCCATTTTGGACGATATACACAATTATGACAATGAAGCTCATCATAGCTCACAATTATATCATTATATCATATCCATAAGCTCAACTTGGAGAAACAAGTTACATAAGGCAGTTTGGCCATCAAGATAGAATAATGCATAGCTCATATATAGATGTTTGCACTAGTTGCACAGTTTACATCTCATGGTTTGCTCGCACTCATTACAATTCATCACTTAAACAAAAGCATTCATCTCTAGTTAGAATGTCCAAAAGCATTCATATCTAGTTAGAATGTCCAAAATAATGCATTGGCCATGCGAAATTCTATCCAATTGCTTCCTGCATGCATCAGGCCCCCCTAGCCATTACCTCCCACCTACAAATAAAAGATATAATAAACTGATAGTTCCAATCCAAATAGCAGCTGAGATGTAATTCGGCTAAGTAACATGCTTTTATATTTGAATTATGTAGGAATTGACTGTTTCACTGTAAAATCCAGTTCTCTAAATTTGGTTCAGAGAGATGAAGCTTAGCCTATAAAAGGCACGCATCTAACACTTGAAATCAATGTGGGGTAAAAAAAATTAGACAAGAATGAGATGGCCACAAACTTACTGCGTGGCTCACTTCTGAAGAGATGGTTCTCCAGGCTGCCCTTGGCCATGTACTCCACCAGCAGGACCTCCTTGTCCTCCCTATAGTACCCCAATAGCCTCACCAGACTGGGATGATTTTGATGACTTGCAAAGCTTCAGCTGTTAGAGACATCACTAATTAATTCATCACATATGAAAATAAGAAACAAGAACAGGAGTTGCTTATTACCCAATTGTATGGCCATACAATTCCTAGGTCCTTTGCATCGGCCATATTTTCAACACCAACATAAGGGCGAGGCAACACATCATCTCTTTTCATCACAACCGTAACCATAACTTGACAAAATTGCCTTCCAAGAGCCTGTCCTGCTAGCACGTAGCTAGGATCAGTTGCAATAACTTTTCCCTTGGCCACAGGTTGAACAGACTTCATGTTTGGGTAAAGTATAACTTCTCTACCAATCTGAAGCAAATGATGGATGTATGAGAACTGTATCAACTAATAAAAACACCACTAACCTAGAAGCAAAAAAAATGGAGGATGAATGAGAACTTACATATTCGTCATGTGAGAAACGATTAGTATCACCATTCCTTGTATCGATGCCAAGACAAGGTTGCGGCTGCTAGGCATGAACATGGCTGGACTGATAATGAGAAGGTGGCTGGGATGGGGTTGCTCTCCTGGTGGATTGAGTGGGCTGCTGGGATGGGGCTGCTCTCATGGTGGATTGAGGGGGCTGCTGGGATGGGGGTGCTCTCATGGTGGATTGAGGGGGCTGCTGGGATGGGGCTGCTCTGATGGTGGATTGAGGGGGCTGCTAGGATGAGGCTACTGGTATCCTTCGCATAGTCGTGTATTCACACTCATTAGATTGTTCTGCATATGCATTATCATCTTCATGAAATTCAGCATCAAAATCTATCCCAACACCATCATTTTCAGACCTTGGGCTCTACAAACATGCAAGATGGATTATAGATCAGATTTCTATGCAATAAAGATCAGATTTATGTGGCATGTGATAGCCATGAATTAGAGAAGGTGTAAGTGATTTACCACGTGATGTCGTGAATTAGAGCCATTCTGTGAGATGTTTTCCATGTTTGCCCTTTCATGCTCTAACCTTTCCTCCAACAGTTGTTGTTCTAGCTCCATTATGCATTATCGTAGAGCTTCTTGCTTAGGTTCTGCATCTCTACGGGCTACTTCTGCATCTCCACGGGCCATCACTTCCACTTGAATCCTTGTTGGTATGTAAGACTTCACCCCTGGGGCACCAACACTTTGGGGAGTTGGACCTAGACCCAAAACACGCACACGTCCTTTTGGCTCTTTTTCTCCACAAGCAGCAGCAAATGCATCACCTTCTTGGATTGTCTTTTGTGTCAACTCAGGATGTTCCTCAATAATTGATTTTAGTTTATTCTAATTATATAGAGTATCATTGTTAATACACCAGAAAATAGGATTTCAAGCTGCGATAAAAGTTGAACAAAAAACTTACAATGACTGGTTCTGCAGGCGGTAACGGAACTCCATTCTTTCTCGTATGTGTTCTGATATACACCTCATCTCTTCGAGGAGGACGCCCTAGTTCAATTGCCTACATGTGTTTCACTCTCAGTACTAAAATAATGCAGCACGTTTGTGTATTAAACAAAACTCAAATATAGTCTGACATACCATTTTATGCGCTGATTGAGCAAAGCTCTTGCTGCCTGATGTATGATGTATGGTCAACTTTGCACGGTTGGCTTTGGCTTGTATTGTGCGAGCCTATGACAAAGAAAATATTAAATTCTACAAAATCATTGTTGAATTCATATATTTGTTGCACTTACTTCAGATTCTTCGGATGCCCAATACTCTTTTAGTTTTTTTCCAATCATCATCATTCAGTCTTTCACCATGTATTTTTCTTATTTGCTCTTCTGTTAATTTGCCATCAAAATACTGTTTCTTTAAGTAGGATTTAAAACCCTTCCATTTCTTTGCAGCACTACCCAAAAACCAGGGAACGGCTTCATCATCAATATCGTAGGTTTCCTAATGAAATATGGAAAATAGCAAATGATTATTTAGATTTTAGCATACTTGCCACCCAATGGCAAAAATAGTAATAACAATTTAATGTGCAGCCAACTGACATTTTAGAATACATGACACCCAATACCAAATAGAGACATAGCTAAGAGCCTAAGACATACCTTTATGTCTACCCATACTGCCATCTTTTTTTTAATATCAATTTTCCTCCAATCAGGACAAGCAACAGACAGATTCTTTCTCACATGGCACCCAACAGCACTACAAAACCTCCTATAGTTATCTCCAACAGGCTGACCGAGGTGATTGACTAGAACTTTGATTTTAGGCATGCCAGGTGGCCTTTCAAAGATGTCCTTCAGTACAGTGATACTTCTTCCTTTCCTCTTTTCTGTAGTGCCATAAAAACTTGCTATACACAATTAGGAAGGATAGCTAATCTACACCTACCCATAGAATCAAAAGAAAAACATTGAATTTCAAATGAAAAACCTTTGGGGTCTACTAAGCAGCCTGCACAACTTGAATGTGAATTGTCATAGATAACAAGCATTTCAACTTACTCAGATATTGGAATGTGAACTGTCATAGATAACAAGCATTTCAACTTAGCAAAGAGGTTCTTGGCTATTCCAGTGAGCAATGCATCATCAGAGTGCAAGCATTATGTAGTTATGTTTATGTGCCCTTCCTATCTAGCATTCTAGCTGATGTGTATGCATATGATGCTTGCTGCTAGTCTTCATATGACTTGATATCCAACTTTACGCACAGGCACTCAACTAGTGCAACAATAAAAGAGGAGAGGAGTATGCTACAATACCTTCATTGTCACCTAAGAAATCTCCAATTGCTTCACATTCCCAATCTTCATCAATTTGTTCACAGTCCAAATCTTCTTCAATTTGTTCATTCACATTCACTGTGGGGTTTGTTTGTGGCCTTGGGCGCAAATTATGATCATGGGTTTCTCCATCATTGGTCTTATGAGTTCTCTACAAGAAGAAACATGGTTTATGTAAATAGTTTTCATTAAATAAGTAAAGACATTGCAACAGAACAATTTCTAAAAAGATGACCTTTGCTCTTTTCTTAGCAGGTGGTTTAGGATTAGATAGAGTAGGGATGTTGAAGGACTTCAGCTTCTCTTGGATTTTTGCAATGTTCTTATTCCTCCGCCGCTCACACTCAGTAAGGGGGGATCCTTACTACTTCCTCTTCCGCTTGCCATTTGTTTTCCTGAAAAAGGACCTGTAGAATTAGTTCTATACAAGGATGAATAAACAGATCAATAGCATAATTATAGCAGCAACACCAATTAAACAAAACATACTTTCTAGACTGTTTCTTAGCTTTTTTATCAACAATTGTACCATCTATGTCACTTCTAACTGAAGGGACCACCCCATTTACAATGTCCATAGTCACATCTGCTCTCAAATCATGCAATGGCCACACTGATCCAGTCTCATTATCTGTGTGCTCATTCTCTAAATTATCTAAGTCATACACATCTCTTGGTTTTGACTGAACAACAGCAGACCAATCATGATCCTCAGGAACATAGTACACTTGAATTGCTTGTGATGCTAGAATGAAAGGCTCATCACACATCTTTTCGCCCGTATTGAACAAGTGCTTAAAGTTAACATATGTGATCCCAAATTTACCAGTTTTTACCCATTTGTCCTAAACACGGTTGTCAGCCCAATCACACTTGAAAAGCACCACACTTCCTTTGTGGTTATAATTTAGTTCAAGAATCTCCTTAATAACCCCATAATAGATATTGTTTCTTATTATCACATCATTGTTATTGCCCCCCTCAAAGGTTGTTGCCTCAGCAACCACAACAACCCCACTATTTTGAATAGGTCTTCCCTCATCATAGGATTTTGTGTGGAAACAAAATCCATTAATACTATAGCTGTTGTACTTGTGTGCACTCATCATTAGCCCCTTGGCCAAAATTTTGATCTCCTCTGATGCTTCCTCATTTTCTTCCACCTAAGATTATGACAGACTACTATTATTATAGTAAATGTGTTGTTTGTCTCAATATCAAGTGCTAAGTTTTACTTTCACTTACATGCAACCTAAACCACTCATGAAAGGATTCATGCTGCATGCGGTTGATCTCCCGTTTATTTCAAAGGCCGATAGAGGAAAGGTACTGAGCATGCTAACTACAAAGGTTATTTGACTTTAAGATTGGTTACAAACTTGATGATATGATGTAAGTGATTTGGATTACTTACTCCAAGTACGGTACTATGTTGCCATAGTTGAACAAAACATATCTATGAGCTTGCATCCAGGTCTTGTGGTCTATATTAAATGTGCATTTTCTAGTCAATCCTTGCCCAATGCAACGGAAGAAAGGAGTTGTACTATCATCTTGGTCATTTCTAATTTGGCAGTAAATTTGTGTGTCACCATGTAGATAGCGAGAACAAAGTGTAAGGCACTTAGTGAAATTAGACCACTCCATAATTGATCCCTCAGGATGACTTTTGGTACGTACAGAACCCTTCAATCTCATGAGATACCTATACACATACATAGAAATAATAGGCATGTTGATAATGTTATACATCTAGTAAGTACACATTTGTATCCACTAAGATATATGATATGATAGTTACCTCTCTACAGGCCACATGCTGCGAAAATGGACTGGACCAGCTATTTTAGCTTAGGCAGGAAGATGTACCATCAAGTGTACCGTCATGTCAAAAAAAGATGGAAGGAATATAGTCTCAAGAAGGCTCAAGGTTTTAGCTATTTTAGCCTGTAGACTTTCCATATCGCTTATTCGAATGATCGGGGCAGAAAGTTTCTTGAAGAAATTACATATATGAATCACTGCAGCACTGACTGTTTCTGGTAATATTTTTCTCACAGCAATTGGAAGCAAGTCTTGTAGAATAATGTGGCTCTCATGACTCTTAAGCCCACATACCTTCCTCTCATTCACATGTACATTATGTCTTATATTAGATGCATAACCATCAGGAAACTTCACCCCTTTTAGTATTTGGCAAAATAATTTCATCTCATCAGGACTCATTGAGTATGGTGCAGGTGGCAAATAAAATTGGTCCTCTACTTCAACTGGGTGAAGATCGCTTCTAATACCTAGAGCTTGAAGGTCTAAGCGAGAGTTCAAATTATCCTTTGATTTTCCAACAGTGCCCAAGAATGTGTTCAGTAAGCTTTCACAAACATTTTTGCCTATGTGCATGAAGTCAAAATTATGTCTCAACATCAAATCTTTCCAATATGGAAGTTTGAACCAAACAGATCTTCTCTTGAAAATTACTAATGGTTCACCTTCCTGGCGTTTCTTGCGTATTGGTTTCTTTCTAGATGGATCCTTGCCAAAACTAGTGCTAAGATCTTTAGTGCACTCCAAAATTTCCTCCCCAGTAAGTGGTGTAGGTGCTGTCCTAAACTCAGTACCACCAAATTTATCGGCATCAAACCTAAATGGATGATTTTCATGCAAGAATATTCGATGACCCATATAAATATTCTTGCTACCATTACCAAGTCTAAAGGAATCTGTAAAGAAGTGGCAATCAGGACATGCTGCTTCACCAGATGTCACAGATCCTGACACGTATCTGAGACCAGGGAAATCAGTAATAGTCCACAATATTGCTATCCGCAATTAGAAGAACTCTCCCCTCGAAGCATCATAAGTTCTAACACCATGTTCAATCATATCTAACAAGTCATTCACAAGTGGCTCACAATAGAGATTCATATCACTGCCTGGAGCCTCCTTACTAGGTATCAAAAAAGACAAAATGAAATTTGATTGCTTCATGCACATTGAAGGTGGAAAATTTAAGGGAATACAGATACTGGGCCAAATGCTGTAGCTAACATTCTGCATTCTATATGGATTAAAACCATCGCTGACGAATGCTAGACGGATATTCCGACTATCTTCAGTGAACTTTGGATGTTTCATATCAAAGTCAGCCCATAGAGGTGAATCTACAGGGTGTCTTAGCAGACCATCTTTTTTCTGCCTTCATCATGCCATCTTGTTAGACTTGCTGTTTTTGAGGACAAAAACAACCTTTGGAGACATTTCTTTATTGGAAAGTAGCATAGAACCTTCTTAGGAACCTTATATGTATGTTTCCCATCTAGAGACTTCCTTACTAATTTCCACCGTGAAACCTTACACTTTGGACATGAATCCAAATCTACGTTCCCCTTCCAATAGAGAATGCAATTGTTTTCACAGGCATGAATACTAGTATACCCAATTCCTATGGTTTTCACTAATTTCTTAGCCTCATGAAAGGTTTTAGCTAGTGATGAACCCTCAGGGAATGCATCATTAAGTAGATCTAGTAGCAGGTTGAAAGATTTGTCAGACCATCCTCCAAGGAGCTTGATGTGGAGCAATCTAATAATAAATCGAAGTTGTGTATATTTCTTGCAATTAGGGAACAATTCTTTGATGTTTTCTGCGACTAACTTTTGAATGGCAACTAGCTCCTTACAAGGATCTGGAACAGAACTATCTTCCTCATAATCTCCCCTATCATCTAAGCCAGCAGCTAAGTCTCTGAGCAAATCAGATATGTCATCATCTTCATTGGACTCGTCCACAACCTCAACATCGTCACCAGCAAAGTCTCCATGATTCACACAATGGGTAGGTTCTCCATGTAAATTCCATGTTCTATACCCTCTTAGGAACCCATCACATATCAAATGTTCATGGACCTCACTAGCCTCTTTCCAAAAAGAGTTGACACACTTTCTATATGGGCACAGTATCTTTCTACCAATAGCTGAGTTACTAAATGCAAAAACTAAGAAACTTTCCACTCCCTGCAAATATGTTGTTTCATGCCTACATGAAACTTTTGTGTTAAAAGCCATTTTATATAGCTACATATAGCACTTTCACTATTTATGAAGCTACTATTTTTACCTAGCATCATCATCAATCCAAGACTTATCCATCGTTCGTTGCGAGGGGGAGAACAAGATGTCCAAATTATATAATCCATCTATGAATCTTGGGGCACCACAATTAATGGTTTTTTTAAAAAAGCACACATGCAGGCCAGAGAGGGAGAGAGAGAATCACCTAGTCCTCTTGCTTTAGATCCACACAAACATGATGATTTCTTCTGGAGGACACCGGATCTTGACTAATTCCAATAGGACGACACCTCAAGCAGGACACCAGATCTTGACTCCTGGTTTCAGCAGAACGACAACTCCTAGGTCTTACTCCTGTCTTCAGGACAATAATACCTCATAGCTCCTACTACCTCCTAAAATTGAGAAGTGCCAACTATTACAAAAAGGGACTCCAAAGCATCATACATTCCATCAACACAATAACGAAAAAATATTCTCAGACACAGAATTCTCTGAATCTTGAGCTACAGAGATAAAAAATGAACCCAAGAGAACAAGGTCATCGACTTACTGATACCTGGTGAAGCTCGTATCTCAGGATGTGGGCTTGGGGAAGGAGTCAGGATGTCGGCTTGGGCAAGGAGTCGCGAAGAAGGTTGCCCATTCAGTAGGCACACTCGCGCCGGGGGCACCTTGCTGGCCGGGCGCACAGCAGATGACGAAGGGGCCACGCCAATGGGGCACGCCATGGACGCCAGGCGTGGTGTCGGTGGGAGGCTGAGGGCTCGCGCCGGGGGCACCTTGCTGGCCGGGCGCTGCGCGGATGACGAAGGAGCCCTGCCGGTGGAGCGCGCCGCGGACACCAGGCCTAGGGCCGGTGGGGGGGTTGGGGGCCACGCCGAGGGCACCAGGGACCTGCTGGGTTGCTGCGCTAGGGTGGCGGGGGGTTGGGGCGGGGGCCGCGCCTAGGGCGCCGGAGACGCCTAGGTTGCCACGCTGGGGCGGCAGGGCTTCGGTGGTTGGCGGGGGTGGGGGCGCCGCGCACTGGGGCAGCGGGGGCGATGGGAAGGGGGCCACGCCCGGAGCACTGGGGCTTCGGTGGTTGGGGGGCGGGTGGTCGGGGCACCGGCGGTCTCTTCCTTTCTCTCGATTGGGAGCGTGGGTGTGCGGGCGCACAGCAAATGACGAAGGGGCCGCGCCGGTGGGGCGCACCGTGGATGTCAGGCATGGTGTCGGTGGGAGGCTGAGGGCTCGCGCCAGGGGCACCTTGCTGGCCAGGCACTGCACGGATGACGAAGGGGCCTTGCCAGTGGAGCGCGCTGCGGACACCAGGCGTGGGGCCGGTGGGGGGTTGGGGGCCGCACCGGGGGCGCTAGGGACCCGCTGGGTTGCCGCACTAGGGTGGTGGGGGGTTAGGGCAGGGGCCGCGCCTGGGGCGCTGGAGACGCCTGGGTTGCCGCGCTGGGGCAGCGAGGCTTCGGTGGTTGGCGGGGGTGGGGGGCGCCGCGCACTAGGGCGGCGGGGGCGATGGGAAGGGGGCCGTGCCCGGAGCACCGGGGCTTCGGTGGTTGGGGGGCGGGTGGCCGGGGCGCCGGCGGTCTCTTCCTTTCTCTCGATTGGGAGCGTGGGTGTGGCTTCGGGAGTGTGGGGTGGCGGTTGGCAAGGGGAAATTGGAGACGGACTAGGGTTTTTCCAAATACAGTCTGCTATGAGTCAAAAAAAGTCTATTATGACAGGTGGGATCCACTAAATTTTAGGCGGCAACTGAGGTAGAGAGAGCGCCAACTCTGTGCGAATCAAGTTAGGCCCATCTGCGCGCGCGCCAATCTAGTATACCGACCGACCTACTGACCCAAACAAAAAGATATACTGACTGACCGATTGACGGTATACAAAAACAACAATACTGTCCGACCGTCAGACAAAAAAATAAGATATTGCGACCAACCGTTGGTCACTAACTTATAGCGACGGACCGTCTAATGGCATTTCGTTATTTTTAGCGACCCTAAGTCGGATGCCAGTTTGGGCTGTGGTATAGTGTAGTCTATGTTGATCAACCTCCTAGGTTTGAAGACCCTAGATATCCTAATCATGTTTATAGGTTGTCCAAGGCATTATATGGGCTGAAGCAAGCGCCAAGAGCTTGGTATGAGCACCTTTGGGACTTCCTCATTGAGAAGGGCTTCACCATTAGAAAGATCGACACCACACTATTCACCAAGAAGCTTGATGGGCATATCTTCATTTGTCAAGTGTATGTTGATGATATCATCTTTGGATCATCAAATGAAGATTCTTGTAAAGAGTTTGGTGAATTGATGTCGAAAGAGTTTGAGATGTCAATGATTGGAGAGCTTACATTTTTTCTTGGTTTTCAAGTCAAGCAAATGAGAGAAGGGATTTTCATCTCTCAAGAGAAATATACAAATGATCTTCTCAAGAGATTCAAGATGGATGAATGTAAGCCAATCAAAACACCAATGCCAACTAATGGACATCTCGACCTAGATGAGGTAGGTAACATGGTTGATCAAACTCTGTACCACTCTATGATTGGTAGCTTGTTATATTTAACCGCATCTAGGCCCGACATCATGTTATGTGTGTGTATGTGTGCTAGATTTCAAGTGTAACACCTCTGGTGTTTTGACCTAGCACTAAAACTTGACATGTCATCATATGCATTGCAAAGTATTCATAAAGTAGAAAATTTTGAATGCATTCACTAAATAAGCTTTATTTCATAAGTTGTTATTTTATGTGATGTAATGTGATCCAAAACTCTAAATAAAGATCATGACCACAAGGGTCAAATTTCATGTGATCATATGAGATCATGTGTCAATTGACTCAAATAACCCTAATGGGCCACGTAAATGGTCAAAAATCATAGTTAACTAAAAAGGAAAATAAATCAAATGTGAATTCAAATTTAAATCATAAAAGTCCTTTTTGCCCCTTCTGTCTATTTCAAAATCCATTTGGAATGTAGGGGTGTGACAAAAAGCAAAGTTGATGCTTATTCTATAAGGATCAACTTTGGTATTCAAAGTTTTTAAAGTTTACATATAAAATTTGGAGTAATTTTGAAATGATTCAAATGCTCAAATGCACCCCAAATTCAAATTTCAAAATGGAGGCAGAATTTGAAAATGTTCATTTAAGCAAAGTTGTAGAACTTTTGATTTTGAACAACTTTTATTTTTGAAGATTTTCAACTTCTTTAAAAAATTTGGGAGTAATTTGAATTTTAAAACGGATGGCAATTCTATAATTCTGGTGAACAGTGCACGACCACCGCCCCACCGCCGACGTCCTTTCTCTGGCCTTCTAGACACGCCCGTGGCCGCCCTCGGCTTCGTGCTGGCACGGGATGCTCACTGCGTGTCGTCCCCTCGCTCTCTTGGCCACGCTATAAAGCTCTGACGCCGTCGTCGGCTTTTCTTTCTCTCCTCTGTTTCCCGACGCCGTCGCCTCAGCTCCGGCGAGCTCCCCTCGCCTCTTCAATGCAAGCCAGTCCCGGCAAAGCAGTGTCCTAGTTCCGCCTGCTCCTTGCGCCTCCAACCGACCTATTGTTATAGCTTGATTTCGCCGAGAACTCGCTGTCCACGTTCTTCTTCCTCACGGCTGGCCGGACCATCGTCGCGTTCGCCTCACCGTGACCAGAGCTCCACGGTCTGTCTCTGCTCATGCTTGGTATGCCGTTAGCTCCGCCTTGTTCCTGTGATGCTCTATGACCTATTGCTTGCTTGTTTTGCCGACTGTAGTCACCGGAACACCGCCGTCGGCGAAGTCTGCTCCACAGTGATCGCTGTCACCGTCGAACCGCGTCACCGTAGCTCCTCCGGTCTTGTTCTTTGCTTCAACACGTTCAGGGTATGCTACTGATGCTTCCTGAGCTATTTATTTGATTGCTACCGTTCTCCTATCGCCAGCATAGCACTGCCGTGCCACCACGTCTGCCATGGCCGGCGTCAGCCTCGAATGGTGCCATGATTGAGTTAGCTAGTGTCTACAATCGGTGCGCCATGTTATTGTGAGTGTTTTGGTACCTTGGCCGTCGCCGTTGGACTCACCGTCAGTGAGTTAGCATCGGTCAGCGCCGTCGTCGTCGCGGTCAAAGCCGAAGGTTAGGGATGACAAGTGGGTCCCGTATGTCAGCGACTGTGTAGTTCAAAATGGAATTTTTCTATTTTCAGAATGGATGAATAGTCTCTATTTTTGTTATTTTTGTGTAGATTTATTTAGAGCTCCAAAAATTATAAAACTTTTTGTGTGACCTCTCTGTGATGAATATTATTTAGGAAAAATATGAAATATTGATTTACAGTACTTTTTGAATGTGATGAAAATTGCTCAATTAATTGATAAATGTAATTTCCATGATTTTTGTAGGCCACTGTATAACTCCAAAAAATATGAAATTTGTTTTGGTACACTAATTTCTCATGAGGAAGCTTACGTAAAATTTTGAGGTCATTTGGAACAAGTTCATTTTGGGCTTATTTCCAAATTAATTCAAAAATGAATAAAAGCAAACCCTAAGAGTTAGGTTAGAGTTTGATTTTTTGTTTTGGTCATGTTTTGTGACCAGTAGGGTTTCAAGATCAATTTGGTCAAGTCACTTGTGTGGTCCTTGATGGTAGAATTGCAAGTTGGTTTTGTTGGCTTGCAACTGTACCGTGAAGGAAAGTTGTACTCAAGGTGTTATTATATTTAATGCACCACGAAAGCATCATGTTTACATTATCATCATGTTAAAGCATATGTTATTATTTCATGTAGAATCCGAGAGTGAACCGATCCTAGTTGAGCAAGTTGTGGAAGAATCCCCGGTTGTCTCGGGATTTGATATTTGTGGTACCGATCCGGAACCCGAGATCGTCAATGAAGGCAAGCCCCAGTTTATGCATTAAACCATTACCTTGTTTACTTTGAAAAGTTTATCACTTATGTTACCTATTGCATTAAGTTGATTATTTCAAATATCACCCACTTGATGCATTGCCTACCTTGTTAATTGTTTACCATCCTTGAAGATGATTTCATTTACAAAGGCGTAGAATGCTTAGTATGCTTTATGGTAGGCTTTCAAAGTAAAAGTTTTGATACAATCAAAGATGGCATACTGGCCAAAGAAAGAAGGTAGAATGAACTAGAGACTAGTCGGGTGACTTATCTTGAATGTTGGGTAATGTTGCCGACTATGTCGCTTAAAGGCCACTCATTGTGGATCTTCTAAACGAGACACTTTGTAGTACTGGTCACATACTCCGGTAAGCCTACTTCGGCTAATCTGATACTAAGACGAATGCCCACGCACTGGGAGTGGAGAGATGGCAGGAGTAGCATGTACCCTCGTGGCTGGAATGTGGCCGGATTGGAGGTGTGCTGTGCTCTCGGGTGGTGTGGAGACGGCTTAGTATAGGAGGATCCGGTAGCAAGGTTGATATATGCAAGATTAAGTTCTACATATGTCGTGTGATAAGGAATCCCCAGCTGGGACTTGAATCAATTCGAATTGCCGGTGCTCCACGGATATGGAGACTCGTTTCATTACAGAAGCAATGCAGGACTGGTGAATTACTAAAACTTGAAAAAAGAATGGAATGAGAAGGATTGGAACATGGGATATGAACACTTAGTTTGAGATAATGAACCAAGAAGACTTAGGGGTAAAAACTTGAAAATAGGATCAAGAATAGTAAGCTTTTGGCAAAGAACTTTTGAATCTTACTACATCCTTACCTTGTCCCAACACCTGCATCTCTAAAGTCTTTCACCCCCCTTTTATGTTGGGTCAGTCTTGTTGAGTACTTTTGTACTCAGGGTTTGTTAACCCTTGTTGCAGGTGAGTCGCATGCGCAGGCTTGTTTTGGTCCCTATTGCATGTCAGTGTTTGAAGTCGATGACGATGAGGAATGATGAATGGCCTTTGGACAAGGCACTAGTTTATATGAAAAATAATGTTAATGTAATATTATCCCGCTACTATGGTTGTATGACACTTATGGTTTTGTAAGTTTGAAACAACTGGTTTGTAATATTAAAACTTAAATCTTCCGCTTTATAATCTCTGATATGTATATTGAAAACTATTATAATCTGCAATGTCTGTGATTGGGATCCTGTTCGGAAAAGATTCGTGGATGATTCGGGTTTCCCGAGGACACCCGACAGACCTGTTAAGTTGTTGGGAACTTGTGTACGCTATCAGAGGTCTATTGAGATAATGATAGATGCACTTGGGCCAGATTTCTTAGGAGGTTCTGCCACAGTTAGTATCAGAGCAGGTCCTATCTAAGATCATTGTAGCTTTCTTCTTACCTCTGATCTAGCCTCAATCCTATCTTATTTGAAAGTTTGTGGCAGATAATATGATTAGGTTTGTCCTATGTATTAAAAAAATCTAGTACTTTTGATTATATAAATCTTTTGTACCTAGATACGTAAGATTGATTCATGCATCATGTTTGAACACCTTGCATAATAATTCCCCTTAAAAGTGGTTGGGTAAGTAATGTCAATCCCATTCTTGCTAACCTCCATTATCCTCAAGCTATTCTTATAGTCCTACCCTAACTTCTACAGGCTATGGCAAAGACCAAGATAACCGCACGCAAGTCCACCAGACCTCACGGAGTCCCTCGTCACCAGTTGGCACCACGAAACCGTGAGCTTGGTGAAGGAAGTTCTAGGACCTTAGGAGATGAAGGATCTTCAAGCAATCCCACCAACATCGAGAACCTTACCATGGAGCTCAACACTCTTCATTGAGCTCATGCCAAAGATCAAGAGAAGCTAGCGGAAATGCGAAGGGACATCACCATGAACACCGAGCTACGGAATGAAGCCTGGACATGAGAGGATGCGGCCAATGAACGCATCCATGAGTTGGAGTTCTATGTAGAAGACCTGGAGATAGACAATGCCATTCTTCATGAGAATGTTCACATGTTGTACGCTCAACTTCATCCTCCTCATGGGGATGGTGAAGTTACAGATGAAGAAATGATTGTAGATCTAGGAGAAGTCTAGGATGAAGAAGAGGAGGACCCTAAGGAATTAGTGTACTTCTCAGATGAAGAAGAGGTCCCGTCCGGTATGGACACGAACGCCGATGACTGAGAGCTTGGAGTAGTAATAGTTCCTTTACTGCTTTTCTAGTAAACTAGGGTTGTCTTGTGGGATACAAGACATGTAATATAAATAAGTAACCCTTTGTAGCATGAAACCTTTTAATTGCTTTCAATAAATAATAATGTAAATAAACGTGTCTCTCTAACAGATGCCTCATCCTATCACCTGAGCTGGTGCAAGTACTTGACATGACCATGATGATATCCCAAATCCTCCACCAATGCCTCCGACTATGGTAGATGACATAGCCGCACTCGTCAATGCAATGACAGAGAATGCTAGGTTGTTAAGGGAATTGGCTCAGAACCAACAGGCACCACACCCTAATCGTGGTCGCCGTAATAATGGAAATGATGAGTCAACCTATATTGATTTTACTGACACACGTCTGCCTGTGTTCTCTAAGGTAGAAGAGCCTTTAGAAGCTGACGATTGGCTCCAGACAATGGAGCAAAAGTTTGAGTTGATTCACTGTATCGAGATTTAGAAACCAAGGTTTGCGGCACAACTCCGAGGAGCTACTGGTGCCTGGTGGGCAAATTTGGTAGCTGTATAGCTCGCTGGTCACCAAATCACCTGGATGGAGTTTAAGGATGCCTTTAGGGCACATTATATTCCAGATGGTGTGATGACCATGAAGTTAGAAGAGTTTTTGACTCTTAAGCAAGGGGAGCACCCAGTGATGCACTATATTGGGCACTTCAATCACCTGTCATAGTATGCTATAGAGTATGTGAATACTGATAGGAAGAAGAAGAATCATTTCCTAAGAGGCCTGAACACCAAACTTCAGACCATGATGGCAACTTGTGGCAACGCAACTTATCATGAGACAGTCAACATTGCTATCGCTTCAGAGGAGAATTACCGCTGACATAAGGAGGCGAAGAAAAAGAGAGTATTTGCTTCTGGATCGTCAAGTGGAAAGCGTCAAAAGATGGTCTACCATCCTCAGAATCATGGCCGTGAGCCATTCCACCCACAACAAAGCCAAAGCAGGCAGCAAATCCTTATTCGCCTTGCAATTAATATGCCTTATCCTCATCAAGCACCGCAGCAGCAAAATAATACAAATAATGCAAACCACACTGCTACTCCCCAGAATCACAATTATCCATGTTATAATTGTGGTAAACCCAGATACTTTTCCCGAGAATGTTCATATCCTAGGAAGAGTAATCCTAATGCACCTAAAGCCCCTATTACTCAAGCTCAGAATCAATACAAGGGCAATGCTCAGAACAATCAGAAGGGTCAGGCTGAGAAGAAAACTAGAAGGGTCTTCTATACTCAGGTGGAATCTATTCTAGAAGGAGAACCGGTAATGATTGGTATGTGTCGGCGCAGGACCTACGGGATACCCTACAAGGAAGGGAGAAGATCTAGTCTAATTAGGATTCTTCCCCTGTAATCTTAGTAGCAGTGTTACTCTGTAATCTTACTAGGAATTCTCATTGTAAACCGACTAGGACTCTGACCTCCTAACTATATAAAGGAGGGCAGGGCTCTTTAGATTGGGAGTTCAAGAGAACAATTGTACACAACACCACGCTTCATAATCAATCCAACGCAAAAGCTAACACTGACTAGACATAGGGCTATTACTCGATCTACAATCGAGGACCTGAACCAGGATAAATCGACTGTCTCTTGCGTTAACCATCGAGTTCTGCATACGCTGAAACCCGAACATACTGCCCCAGGTACCCCCATGGTAGGCTATCGATGGTCAAACATCGACAGCTGGCGTGCCAGGTAGGGGCTTTTGGTGACTTTGCATCCGACAGCTTGATGGACCTCGACGACATGATCTTCTCGAAGGGATCAACCTTCATCTTCGGTTCAAGGATCTGCAAGGTAGGCGACGATGGCAAGCTCCAAGGCCGCCTCCTTGAAGATTTAGATCATCATCAAGACCATCCTATTTCGACGATAACGACAGATCAGCTTGCCGAAAGATTCGCACAGCTCATAATGTCCAATTCGACTCAGTTTTCACAAATTCACGCATCCGATTCAAACTTAGGTTCCGCTTCCAAAACGAAGTCTTATCCAAGTTCTTTCGGAAAACCGAGTTCTTTTCTGACAAAGCTCCGGAACATGACGTCAACCTGTCAAGAATACTACTCGGAGAACACCCAGAATACTTCAAAGAAGTCGGATCCTTTTTCGTTCGGACTCCACAACATGGCAACATCTTATCAGACATGGCACGAAGGACCCACTTATCCCATGCTTAGAATGCCGCTAAAGGGAGCCCAGGAAGGTCTTGTTTTAACCATAACATCTCAAGACTGCATCATTCACTGGCCAGATACCGTTCCTGAGGATGACGACACCCAACTAGTCGACGACACAACAACAGCAATTCTACCCTACCAAGAAGGAGATTCCATCCATGACTTTGAGACCTCTACTGAAGTTATCAACAGCTCTGGCAGTATGGAAATCAACGACGATGACAGAACAACTCACGCTAGAGAAGTACTCATGATTTGCCGTCCTCGATCACCATTGATCCCCCCAGAAGCACCCGACGTAAGATCTTTAGATGAATCTGAGTCCAACATATCACCATTTATCTAGGGGTACGATGGTGAGACTGAGAGTCAGAGGCAAGCAAGAGAAATAAAGAACAAATTGAAACAAGGACGACAACGCCGTGCGAAACAGCGAAAAGACACTTGGATCAAATATGAATCAGACCTAGCCGAGTATAATAGAAGAAAATCAGAACAAGAGATCGAAGAAGGACGAGCAGCGAATACACCCTACGATAAGATCCGAGATGAACTAGAAGAACTCAGGGCGACCTCACATCCCAATGAGAAATAAGAACAGCTCCGAGATTTCCTTCGATCAACAGTCTTCAAAACGAACGACAGAAAGGCAACATCTCATGAATAGGAAGATCAAAATCAAAGGAAGTCTGCTTTCGAAAGACTAGGACCAAGTGGAAGCCACAACAGAGAGAGCCGAAGAAATCACAGTTAAAATAACCGAGTTGAGCAACCAAGAAAGACCAGAAGCAGAGCACTAACTCGGACAGCCACACAAAACTACTCTCACCAAGATAACAGTTGGCAAGAAGGGGGTGCAGAATTAGAATATACAGAAGCCAGAACACACGATAGATTTCCCTATTTTGCAAACAGACTGGCTTCGATTCGACTACCTCACAAGTTCAAACCGTCCAACCACTCCAAGTACGACGGCAAGACCGAACCAAAGCAATGGCTTAGGATTTACTCACAATCAATTGAATTAGTCGGAGGAGACGATGACATCAAAATCTTGTTCTTTCCCATGGCCCTAGAAACCATGCCGCTTCAATTGTTCGATAAATTAAATCCCATATCAATCAGAAATTGGGAAGACTTGCAAAGAGCTTTCTGTGAAAATTTTGCGGAAATTATTACACATCCAATCACCCACGTAGAATTAAAAGGACTCAAACAGAAAGGAGGTGAAAGTCTTAGAAATTACTATCGACGATTTGGCGAACTACAGGCTCAAGTACACGACATCACACAGTGAGAAGTAATCAAAGCTTTCTCTCACAGAATCATGGCTAGATGGCAATTTCAAGACTTCTACAAAGAAAACCCAAGAAATAACGAAGAATTCAGAAGAACAGTAGAAAAGATGATTACTGTAGAAGAAAAAACAAGAGAAAGATTCCTAGAAAGGAACAACAGAGACAACCCGGATAGGCAAAATCCTCGAAGCAATAGACATCAAGAGAGAAAGCGAGGTCTAGACAACACAGTAGCGATGGCTAACAAATCAAAGAAATTTACCAAGCCCAGAAGATATGACGACATTGAGAACATGCGTTGCCCTTTGCACCCCAACGGGAAGCACACCATCGGAAATTGCTACACCTTCAACAAAAGATACACTAGAAAAGATAGCAAGGGAAACAATAAAGAAGACAATTAGAAAAAAGGAGACAACCATGAGGACAAGATATTTCAAAAATCCAGAGGGACAGTAGCAGTAATCTTTGTCAGGATTCCAGACTCTAGAAGCAAACATCAAGAAAAACTAGCGTTACGAACAATCATAGCCGCAGAACCTGCTACACCAAGATATCTCAACTGGTCAGAGTACCCAATCCAATTCTCAAGAGAAGACCAGTGGACCAGCATAGGAAACGCAGGCCATTACCCATTGGTTCTAGATCCAACCATTACCGGCATGACTATTACGAAAGTACTAATCGACGGAGGAGCCGGACTCAACATCATCTTTTCAGAAACTCTAAGGAAGATGGGACTACAACTCGCCGGGATGATCACACCAACAAGCACACCTTTTTATGGCATAGTACTTGGCAAGGCAGCAATGCCACTTGGACAAATCACTCTACCGGTTACCTTTGGGACTCCCTCGAACTACCGCACAGAGTTCATCAAATTTGAAGTCGCAGATTTTGATTCATCATATCATGCAATTCTTGGGCGCCCGGCACTAGCAAAATTCATGGCAATACCGCATTATCCGTACCTATTGCTTAAGATGCCAGGGCCTAACAGAGTTCTTTCTCTTCAGAGCGATTTAAAGCGCACATTTGACTGTGATGTACAGGCAATCCAAATTGCAGCAAAGGCACAGGCAAACGATGGAAGAAAAGAAATAGCCACTATCGCCGCAGAGACAAGCCAAGAAGAACTAGAGATACCGGCTAAGAGACCAAGCATCCTAGCACCACCAAAAGAAGCCAATGTGAAGCAAATCGACCTAGGCACCGGTGATCCCACAAAAATAGCAACCATCAGTGCCCACCTATCGGCAAAATAGGAACTCGCGCTCACCAACTTTCTTTGGGACAACAAGGACATCTTCGCTTGGAAGCTGGCCGACATGCTAGGGGTCCCAAGAGAGTTGGCTGAGCACGGAATTGATATCAATGAAGGCTCCAAGCCTATGAAGCAACGACTATGACGATTCTCTCCTGACAAGAAAGCAGCAATTAAAAAGGAAATTGCAAAACTAATGACAGCTGGATTAATCAGGGAAATTCTCTATCCGGATTAGCTAGCAAATCCAGTTCTAGTACAGAAAAAGAACACGGACGAGTGGCGCATGTGTGTTGACTACACAGATCTCAACAAACACTGCCCAAAAGATCTGTTCGAGCTACCACGCATTGATCAGATAGTTGATTCAACAGCAGGATCTATCCTATTATCTTTTCTTGATTGCTATTCCGGGTATCACTAGATCGTATTAAAAGAATAGGACCAAAGCAAGACATCTTTCATCACTCCATTCGGCGCCTACTGCTACAGGACCATGTTGTTTGGACTTAAGAATGCTGGAGCCACTTACCAAAGAGCCATCCAAACATGTCTCGGTGATCAGATCAGCGAAAATGTGGAAGCATACGTAGATGACGTGGTTGTAAAAACAAAGAACCCAGATACACTGATTGAAGACTTAAAACAAACCTTCAAGAATCTGAAGAAGTGGAGGTGGAAATTGAACCCAAACAAGTGTGTATTCAGAGTTCCCTCAGGACAACTACTCAGATTCTTGGTCAGTCATCGTGGAATCAAAGCAAGCGCCAAGCAAATTTGAGCAATAACGGAGATGGGCCCTCCTCGAAACATCAAAGATATACAAAAACTAATAGGCTGCATGGCAGCACTCAACCATTTCATATCAAGGCTCCGTGAAAAAGGGTTGCCTTTCTTTAAACTACTAAAGAAGACAGACAAGTTCGAGTGGACGGAAGAAGCCAATGAAGCTTTCAAAAAACTTAAGGCATACCTCACCTCCTCACCAGTCCTCACACCTCCAAAGAAAGATGAAGACATGATGCTATACATTACAGCAACTACTACTATAGTCAGCATGACAATAGTAGTGGAAAGGGAAGAAGAAGGGCGCGTGTATAAAGTACAACGCCTAGTATACTACATCAGCGAAGTACTGTCAGAATAAAAAATCCGGTACACGCATGTGCAAGAACTACTCTACGCCCTACTGATCACTTCACGCAAGCTTCGTCACTATTTTGAAGGCCACAAGATTACCGTGGTGACAGATTTCCCACTAGGAGACATCTTACACAACAAAGATGCATCAGGACGCATATCCAAGTGGGCGGTTGAACTCGGCGCTCTCAACATCGATTTCACCTAGCCAGCCGAGCCGACGCCCAGAGGTGTCAGAGACTGCAGCTCAGCAGAATTAGACCATCAGGGACATAGTAGCTATAGAGGAGGAGGAGCTTGATGCTCAGCAGGAGGGGATGGTCGAGAGCGACCCCAGTGATAGCTCAGATGAGGACTACCGCGATATTTCTTAGATGCCTCCATGATGACATGACCATGAGGCTAGTAGCTCTAGTTCAGCTCCACCTGCACTGCAGGCAGACCTCGCTCTACTTGCCATACTTGAGCGGATGAGGCAGGATCAGGCTTGCCTCGCTCAGGAGACAGCTACCACTTTTGCACAGTTCAAACTAGGCAGGATGAGTTCCAGCGACAGCAGCAGGCGATCCAGCAGCAGCAGCAGTAGGCTATACAGCAGCAGGCCATGTATCAGTAGCAGCTTCTCATACAGCAGCAGCTACTTGGGTTTATGCAGCATGTTGTGACAGCTATTGAGGCTCCACCGCCACAACCTTCACCCCAGCTTGGTCAACCTTCCACCACTTCTATGACTCTAGCATTATAGCCTAGTGGGCTTTAGAGTCAGGGACAGCCACCAGCATAGTTTGCTTCACCTATAGAGCAGGTTTCCTAGTGGTTTGCCTCACCAGTGCTAGCCCCATAGTTCACACCTCTTCAGACGGGCTTCACACCAGCATAGACTTCCTCGCTGCTAGTGCTAGATACCTCAGTCTCTAGGAGCCTTGGAGTGACTTTCAGTGAGTTGACAGGGCAGCCTACTCCGCCATATTTACATGTCCTAGGTCCTTCTACAGTTGCACCTATTACCAGGACTACAGAAATGCTCCCTTCTTCTGTTGCATTATTAGAGCCGCCTACTTTAGTGATACCTGCACAGTCTACGGCCGCTCCAGTCCTTGATCCGATCTAGACTGCTTCAGCATCGCTTCCAGCTACACAGGGTTAGACAGCTCAGAGCTTAGGATCAAATGATGATGGCACACAGTTCTAGCCCGCTCCTCGTACCTCAGTGCCCGACTCGTCCGCTGCAACCCCGCCGACCGACCCTTAGGTTTTGGTGTTTGATGCCAAAGGGGGAGAGGGATCGAGTATGTTAGACTTAGGAGGAACGACTACTTATCTAGGGGGAGCTTAGTTTATCTATTATATTTAGTTTTTATGTGTGATATACTATTATGCATTTGTGTGTGTTTACTTTAATGCATCAAACTATATTTATGTGATAGTGATATCTACGTGATCGTGATATTTGACATGTTTGCTCTCTACTTTGAATCTTTTATATGTCATATCACTAGTGTTATGCTCATTTGCTTTGCTTCCACGTTTTACTCCGATGCAAATGAGCTTTATTACTTGTACTCATGCTTATTTCATATCTTTTGAGTACATCATGTTGGCTTGGGTCATATAAGCTTGCCTAACTCCTTTGTTCTTATTGTCAAAAGCTTATATGAACCAAGCATGTTAAAAACCTCAACTCTTTCACATACTCAAGGTGATATTGTCATCAATCACCAAAAAAGGTGAGATTGAAAGCATCTAGGCCCCTAGTTGGGTTTTGGTGTGCGAACACAAGGTTGACAAGTACCCTTGTGTGTTCGTTTTGTGATGAGTAATTGTCAATGTGATCCACGAAGTAGGTTGAGTGGTGACTAACCCTACCAAGGCAACAGCTATGTGTGCGACATGTCTTTTTGGCTTGTGTTGTGTAGGTGTGGAGCTCAGATGCGGTGGTCGACGGTGAGGTGAAGGTCAAGGAGGACGTGCCGTGCCGACAGACTGGGAGCGGTGAAGGATGGACGTGAGGCTTGGACCGAGGGACCCAGAGGCCGGGTGACTAGCCACGGTGGCTGACACTTGGGACATCGACAAGTGCAAGAAGACATGGAGTGACGGTGTTGACCGGGTCAAGACGGCGGACGCGTGAGCCGAGCGAGGCTCAAGAGGACTTGGCGGGCCGGCCAGTCGAGGACGGAGGTGACACGCGTCGGATGGTGGGGGACGCGTATGGAGTACGCTACTCACGGACGGTTTGATGGTTTGGACCTCAAAACCATCGGATGGACGGTTTACGGGTTTGGGCCTCAAAACCCAGGCGGAGGTTCCGAGGTGGGACGGAAGGCACGTGGCGGCATCGGGGAGTTCTCGTCGAGGCAAAGCTACCGATGAGAAGGCGCGGTGGCCGTCGGATCAAGATTACACCGGGTTGGACAACAACGCCCTTGGGCTTAGTGGTTCAACTCATTTGTATCCAGGGGCAAAACTGGGAATGTGTAATAGCCCTGTTAAATAGGATGAGGGAGCCCCCATCTCCCTCACCTCCTCTAGTTTTCATTTTCTCCTTTAGGGTTTCTTCCTCTAGTTTGCTTTCATGTATGAGAGAGGTCCATAACTCAAATTGTGACTTGGTTTTGAAGGAATCGGTGGCCGTAACCACCGTATGCCCTCCGGGATTCATGATTTAGTTGTGTTCTTGATGTGATTTTGGTGTTCTTCACAAGCTCCTTTTGTCCCCTCTTGTTTTCCCTCTCATTTCTTCGTTTTGGGATGGTTTTGGTTTGTTCTTGTTGCCTTGGATCGATCAATGACATGAGTAGAAGCTTTCCACCGAAGGAAATCCACTAATTCCTCACGAGATCGCAGATCCGGGCAATTTAAGTTCTTGACCTATTTTTTGGGGGATTCTTCAATTCCTTCGATTCAAGGAGTTAGAGTTTGTTTCGGGCCATGATCCTTTAGAGGTTGCCTTTCTACTCGCTTGTGAACCCTTGTGCAAAATTTCAAGTCATTTGGAGTTGATTTGATCAAGTTATGGCTTGATTTGATTTTTCCCGAGAAACTGCTCGTTCATACCGGACGCGTCCGATATGATCTAGGACATGTCCGATATTTCTCACTTTGGAGTTTTGAGCTGAAATTTGGTGGAGACCTTCCCTTGGTGTATAAAGAGCTATGGTTAAAATTTCATGATTTTTGGACACCATTTGATGGGGTTTTGGATTTTTCTCTTTTGGTCAGCTTGTTGCTGAAAATACCGGACGTGTCCGATATAATACCGGACGTGTCCGATATTTGCAGGAGCAGTGCTGTTTTCTTTTGGGAGTTTGCTCGTTTGGGCTTCGATCTGTGTTTCGTTTGCTCTGTGGTGACCTGCTGTGTTCTGAGGGAGCATCCACCCTTCTCTAGGGTCGTGGTCATCAAGTCTTTCGTGTATGCTTTTTGGGGATTGATGTTGGGACAGTGGTCGAAGATTTCAAAAGAAATTTGAGGCTCCCATTCACCCCCCCTCTGGTCGCTGTTTCCGGTCCTTCAATTGGTATCAGAGCCGGTTAAAGATCATTCCACCTTAATCGGTCTGTGATCCACGAAGGCGACATGGAGCGTGGTTCCAGCAAACCACCGCACTTTGATGGGTCCAACTATCCTTATTGGAAGATCTGCATGTCTGCGCATCTCCAGGGGATTGATTGGCTCATCTGGGAAATTTGCAAGGATGCTGCGTACGTTGTGCTCCCTGTTGCGGCTCGTACCACCCAGGATCACAAGGATCGGCACAACGCAAATAGCAAAGCTCATAGTGTGCTTTTCTTGAGTCTTTCGCTTTCTGAGTTCGAGCGTGTCTCCGATTGTACTACAGCTCAAGAGATCTGGGTGAGGCTTTAGAGCTATCATGAGGGGACCGCATAGGTCAAGACCAGACTCTACGAGACGTACAAGCGTGAGTACAAGAACTTCTCTTAGCTTGATGGCGAGTCCATCGATGCCATGTTTTCCCGCTTTCAGACTATCGTCAACAAAATGAAAGCGAACAAGGCCAACTTACCTTATAGTGATCATGAGAGGGCGCTCAAGCTTCTCTATGCCCTTGATCGAAAGGTATGGGATGTAAAGGTGTCAGCGATCATTGAGTCAGCCAACTATGACACCCTCACCGTCGACGAGCTTTTCAGCAAGCTCAAGTCCACAGAGATCGACTACCAAACCCAAGCCAAGCTCAAGAATCCTTCTGCACCAACCATGGCTTTGGTCTCAGGTAGTGGTTCAAGTTCATTGACTAACCCTTCACAAGCTTCTTTCTCTTTGTCGTGCTTGATGTCAGTCACAGAGGAGCAGCTAGAGTCTCTTGGGGATGATGAGTTGGCACTCATCATCAGTCGGTTCTCTCGGTTTCACAACAACCGTTTGAACCGCCAACGCAGTGGTGGCCCGAAGGAGGGATGCTATGGATGTGGAGATCTAGACCACTTTGTCACGCACTGCCCCAAGAAGAAGCCCTTCACCAACAAGTACGACTCTGGCAAGCGCAAGGATAAGCGCGACTACACCTCCAGCAAGCACAAGGCCAAGGGTGGCTTCGACAAGGAGGCGATCAAGAAGGCATACCGCAGGAAGGCCAAAGCTCAAGAACGCGCCTTCCTCACCTCCCTCAGCGACCTCGATGACGACTCTGACGATGATCACTCTTCTTCTCCCTCGACCGATGATGAGTCTGAGAAGAAGCGCGAGGACAAGCTCAACGGTCTCTGCTTTGTTGCCGGTGCAAACCGTGGTGGGTTTTGCACTATGGCGGTTGACGGTGGAGCAAAGCTCAAAAAGGACGTCGACGTCGACGATGACGAAAATGAGGTACCGCCCACACTTGACTCACTTATGCTTGAGCTTGATACTATGAATGATACATTGATGAGTCAAGATAAGTTGCTTAAGCATGCTGCCCATGAGAGAAAAGAGTTTAAGGACCAGCTAGAGGTTGCTTTGAAGGAGTTGGAGCTTGCCAAGAGTGGTGTAGTGGTGTTAGAGGAGGAGGAGTGCGATGAGTGCGCTATACACATGTCTAACCTCTCTGACTTGCAATCCAAGTATGCTGTTTTGCTTGATGAATGTGATGAGCTGAAGTCTCATTCTGGGTTGCTCGGTGCATGCAAGTCCTGCTCAGGCTTGCAATCTGAGTTGGCAGAGAAGGTTGCCAAACTTGCTAAGTTTGAGAAGGCCAACTCAGATAGCACCACCACTACATGTGTTTGATGTGAAGCTTTGGTGTTGGAGCTTGAGTCCTGCAGGCATGATAAGATGAGAACCGAGGAAGAAAACACACAACTTCGGTCCATCTTGAGCTGGGTGTCATGTAGTGAGCCTCAGTTGGACATGATGGTGAGCCAGTTTAGGCGGGGAACTGACTCATCGGGAGTAGGCTTTGCTATAGGTGGGAAGGGTGAGCATGTCTATGGCAAGGTTGGTGAACATAGTGGTTTGAACCCAAGTGAGAAACCCACCAACACTCCCAAATTGATCAAGATCCCTCCACCAGAGTCTACCAAGCCTATGATCAAAGATGGTGTGTTTGAAGAACCACCAAAAGCTCCACCATCCAAGCAAGTTTGGGTTCCCAAACCAAACCACTTTCGGAACTCACTTGATACTCTACCCAACATCTCTAGTGCACCCCTTCCTAAAGCCAAAAAGCCTCAGAAAGTGAACCACATCCACAAGAGAGTGAGTCAACCACCATCCAAGAGAGAGGTGAGGTACCACTGTGACTATTGCCATAGAGATGGTCATTTGGCTGAGTTTTGCTTTAGGAGGAAGAGAGATGAGCGGCGTGAGTACGAGTTGAACAACCGGAACATGTACCGTCCTCCCTATGGCGTACATGTACCGCCTGTTCAGAGGCACAGTGTTAGGCCTAGAGGTGCAATGCCTCAAGGTGCTAGGCCTCAGGTGGCGAGACCACGCGGTGGTCGTGCCCGGCGTGGCCCAAGTCATGATCTATATGACTCTGGACCTCACGACGGTGGCTTTCAGTCCCACACTCCTAGCGGACCACGTTTTCCCCCACATGGTGATTGCTTCTCTCTAATGGGACATGGCATGTATGGTGTTTTTCCTAACATTTTTCCAGGGCAAATGACTCAACACTAGTATTCTCCTCATTTCACTAACCCCAGTGTTGTGCCATTTGCTCACCCCCTGTCTTTCTATTGATGCAGAGCGGAGGCCTAGAGAACACGTGGCTTGTTGATTCTAGCTGTTCACGCCACATGACCGGAAGTTCCAAATGGTTCTCTAGCCTCGACCCCATGCAATACAAGGAGTACATCACATTTGGGGACAATAGCAAAGGTAAGGTGCTATCTCATGGGACCATTCGGGTCAATGAGTCTTTTATCTTGAAGGACGTTGCTTTGGTTTCAAGCCTGCATTTCAATTTGCTCTCTGTTTTGCAACTCCTTCAAGATGGGTTTGAGGTGCGCTTTAAGACTGGACTTTCTCGTGTGCTCGATTCTCAGGGACATCTAGTTTGTCAGATTGTTCCTTTCGGTCGAGTTTTTAGAGCTGATTTCTCTCAGTCTTTCGGTTCTTCTTGCTGTTTGGTTGCCGGATCTTCTTCTCATTTGTGGAAGTGGCATAGGAGACTTGGTCACTTGAGCTTCGATCTCCTAGTGAGGTTGAGTTCTCTTGACATGATTCGAGGATTGCCTAAACTTAAGGTTGAGAAGGATCTGGTATGCCATCCCTGTCGCCACGGAAAGATGGTGGCTACTTCCCATCCTCCAGTGACTCAGGTCATGACCACGAGACCCGGTGAGCTACTCCATATGGACACTGTTGGTCTGGCTCGGGTTCGGTCAGAGGGAGGGAAGTGGTACATTCTTGTGATCGTGGATGATTTTTCTCGCTATTCTTGGGTGTTTTTCATGGAGGGCAAGGACGAAGCGTTTTCTCATGCTCGTGACTTGATCTTGAGGTTGCAAACTGAGTTACCAAAGAATGCCATACGAGCTATCTGCAGTGACAATGGCACTGAGTTCAAAAACTCTTAGTTTGACACCCTCTGTGCTTCTTTGGGTCTTGAACATCAGTTTTCTTCGCCCTATGTCCCTCAGCGGAATGGTGTTGTTGAGCGCAAAAATCAGACTTTGGTTGAAATGGCCAGGACGATGCTCGATGAGCATAGGACTCCTAGGCGTTACTGGGCCGAAGCCATCAACACCGCCTGCCATGTTTCAAACCGCATTTTTCTTCGTGCTTTCTTAAAGAAGACATCCTACGAGTTGCGGTTTGGGCGTCCACCCAAGGTGAGTCATTTTCGAGTCTTCGGTTGCAGGTGCTTCATTCTTAAGCAAGGTAATCTTGACAAGTTTGAATCTAGATCTTTGGACGGTATATTCCTCGGTTACGCTTCTCATTCACATGCGTACCGTGTGCTTAATCTTGAAACTAACCGTGTCATGGAGACTTGTGAAGTCACCTTCGACGAAACCATGCCCTCTTCTATTTCTGTCTTTGAACGTGAAGGTGATGAAGAGATGGGTGACAGCATTTTCGTTGAGGATGACGATGACATCGATTGGGATGATCCCAAGCCATCTCAACTAGCTGCCCCGATCGAGCCAGCTTTGACCACTTCGGCTCACGGCCCCGAGCCCTCCACCTCTACTTCATGGGGTCCGTGCGAGCCGCTTCCTCAATCGACTGAGGAGGCCCCAGCTGTGGATGAGGGGGAAGCGACTTCGTCTTTGGGTGCACCTTGACATATCCAGCGACGCCATCCTCCTCAGACCATGATTGGCGACATCGACGAAAGGGTAACGTGTTCCAAGTCTTATCATATTTCCCATTTCGCTCATTCTGCTTTCGTAGCTTCTTTTGAGCCTTGAGATATTGGACATGCACTATCTAATGCCGATTGGGTTAATGCTATGCACGAGGAGTTAGAGAACTTTGAGCGGAACCAAGTGTGGGTTTTAGTTCCACCTCCACCAGAGTGCCACCCCATAGGTACAAAGTGGGTTTACAAGAACAAGCAGAGTGAGGATGGGGTGGTGGTGAGAAACAAGGCAAGATTAGTGGCTCAGGGTTTTTGACAAAAAGAGGAAATAGACTATGAAGAAACCTTTGCTCCTGTTGCCCGTCTAGAAGCCATTAGGATTCTTTTAGCATTTGCAGCTTCAAAAGGGTTCAAGCTGTATCAGATGGATGTAAAGAGTGCCTTCTTGAATGGGTACATAGAGGAAGAGGTTTATGTGAGGCAACCCCCTAGCTTTGAAAATCCAAAGTACCCCAACCATGTTTTTAAACTCCACAAAGCCTTGTATGGTTTGAAACAAGCCCTGAGAGCCTGGTATGAGCGTTTAAAAGCTTTCTTGCTTGATAAGGGTTTTAGGATGGGTTCCGTAGATAAGACTTTGTTCCTCCTCAAGCAAGGCACAGACATCCTTTTGGTTCAGATATACGTGGATGATATAATCTTTGGTGGCTCTTCTCATGCTCTTGTTGCCAAGTTTTCAGATACTATGAGCAGGGAATTTGAGATGAGCATGATGGGCGAATTGACTTTCTTCCTTGGGCTGCAAATCAAGCAAACTCGTGAGGGGACGTTCGTGCACCAAGGCAAGTACACCAAGGACGTGCTTAAGAAATTTGATATGGGTGAGGCCAAGCCTCTTTCGACGCCTATGTCAACCACGACGGCCCTGGATGAGGACAAGGAGGGAGAAGCCGTGGACTAGAAGGAATACCGAAGCATGATCGGGTCCCTGCTGTACCTAACGGCGATGAGACTGGACATCCAGTTCACAGTCTGCTTGTGCGTGTGCTTTCAGTCTTCGCCGCGCACATCTCATCGTTAAGCCATCAAGCGGATCCTCAGGTACCTTTGTTTCACACCCGAGTTTGGTCTTTGGTTTTCAGCCTCCTCCTCTCTTTCTCTTTGTGGGTATTCTGATGCGGATTATGCTGGTTGTCATGTTGAGAGGAAGTCCACTTCGGGGACTTGTTAGTTTCTTGGATCTTCTCTTGTGTCTTGGTCTTCTCGCAAGCAGTCTAGCGTTACCCAATCCACCACAGAAGCTGAGTATGTTACTGCTGCTGCTTGTTGTTCCCAGTTGCTTTGGATGATAGCTACTCTAAGAGACTTTGGGTTAGAGTTTAGGCGAGTGCCTTTGTTTTGTGATAGCACCAGTGCCATAAGTGTAGCCAAAAACCTAGTCCTTCACTCAAAGACAAAGCACATAGAAGTTCGCTTTCACTTCTTGCGTGACCACTATGAGAAAGGTGATATTGATCTGCACCACATTGATACCCAAAACCAGCTCGCAGATATCTTCACCAAACCACTTGACCAAGCCCAGTTTGCTCGCTTGCGAGGGGAGCTTGGAGTTTGTTTCCCTTTTTAGAGGAGGGAAACTTTGGTTGTTGTATTCTAGTTTTGCTTTTCTTTGAAGTTTAGCCTTTGTTTTTATATCATACTTGCATATCATATCATCATGTATCATATTGCATCCTGAGCTTCATCCTTATAGTAGCTAGATTGACACTATGCTCTTGTTGGGGATGTTATGGATACACAATGATGTGCTTTTGGCTTAGGCTCCTTTTGATCAATTGATGCATGTTATGAGCCAAGCTTGTTTTCCAAACTATGAACTTGATTAAAACTTGTTGAAACATGAAATGTGTTCACCACTACTTGTGGCACTAGCATGTGTAGAATGTGTCGAGATCTTTTTCTTGCTTCATGTATATGCTTAGTTGCTACGGCTCATACTTTGAGTTACACACTTGCTTGAGAAACTAGAATTTGTGCTAAAACTTGAAAATCAAACTCTGTGATTTGAAAAGATCGGGATGGGTCTGTACTATCCTATGTCAGAGTATCGAGACAGCTCCAAATTGCACTTATTGGTGAACTTGAGCTCTGTAATGGATACCGAGATCATTGTCTTAAGCTTCTGATTGCCTTTGGCATAGGCTTGACGTGGTCGCTAAGTCAGGTTTTGATGGCACAGATAACCTCCCGCACACACTTGTCTGACAAACTTTGGTAATACGCTGCATAACTCCGATAAATTTCAATTGGTGTCTAAAATTTGATCAAACCATAAGTTTGTCTCATGACATGATGTGTGAACTTTGTTTGGGGTAGTTCACTTTGCATACATGTGTAGCACAAGGTCGATCTCCTGTCTATTTTTGCTATGTGCTCCTTTGGTGGTGAACCCTCTTTTAAAATTGCTCAAACTTGATCAAACTTGCTTAAATGCCATATTTCGTCTCATTTGGTCACTTTGAGCATTTGCTAGCACTTGTATGTGTTGCTATATATACATGACAGCATCAACTAGAGCCTCTTTTCAATCTACTTACTATAATCTTGAAGCTTCTGCATTCGTGCATTTCTGTATTCATAGCATGATTTGAGGGGGAGATGCAATCTTTGGGCTCTAGCTTGATAAGTGCATGTGTCAACAAGGGGGAGAAGTTTTCCACACTCACAATAACACAAGGGGAGAAATATTCAGAAAAGGGGAAGAAACTTCCAATTTCACCTAAAGTTGAGAGATATGCATTCATTTGAGAGAGATTGCACTTGTTCAGGGGGAGTTGCTTTTGAGGTGTTTTGCTAGATGTGTTGAGCCTTTGCCTCTTCTGGAGGGTCTAGCAGTTTTTCGGTTTTTCGAGTTTTGCTAGTGGTGTTGAGCCCGTTGCCTCTTCTTGAGGGCTAGTTTGCTAGTGGTGTTGAGCCCGTTGCCTCTTCTTGAGGGCTAGTTTTGTTTTACTTGGTTGCGTCGAGCCGTTGCCCATGTCTTTGGGGACCAAGTTTTGCTCATTTTCAAATGACCCGGTTCTTGGCTTTTCTTTGGCTTTTGGTCATTTGGGTGAGTTCTTTCTTTTCTCTTCTTTTTTCTTTTTCTTTTGCTCAAGCTGTTCGTGTATTGGTGTTGACAATGCACTCATCAAGGGGGAGATTGCGAACACAAGGTTGACAAGTACCCTTGTGTGTTCATTTTGTGATGAGTGATTGTCAATGTGATCCACGAAGTAGGTTGAGTGGTGACTAACCCTACCATGGCAAAAGCTATGTGTGCGACATGTCTTTTGGCTTGTGTTGTGCAGGTGTGGAGCTCGGATGCGGTGGTCGACGGCGAGGTGAAGGTCAAGGAGGACGTGCCGTGCCGACAGACCGGGAGCGGTGAAGGACGGATGTGAGGCTTGGACCGAGGGACCTAGAGGCTGGGTGACTAGCCGCGGTGGCTGACACTTGGGACATCGACAAGTACAAGAAGACATGGAGTGATGGTGTTGACCGGGTCAAGACGGTGGACGCGTGAGTCGAGCGAGGCTTAGGAGGACTTGGCAGGCCAGTCGGTCGAGGACGGCGGTGACACACGTCGAATGGCGGGGGACGCGTATGGAGTACGCTACTCGCGGACGGTTTGATGGTTTGGACCTCAAAACCATCGGATGGATGGTTTACGGGTTTGGGCCTCAAAACCCGGGCGGAGGTTCCGAGGAGGGACGGACGGCACATGGCGGCATCGGGGAGTTCTCGTCGAGGCAAAGCTACCGATGAGAAGGCGCGGTGGCCGTCGGATCAAGATTACACTGGGTTGGACAACAATGCCCTTGGGCTTAGCGGTTCAACTCATTTGTATCCAGGGGCAAAACTAGGAATGTATAATAGCCCTGTTAAATAGGATGAGGGAGCCCCCATCTCCCTCACCTCCTCCAGTTTTCATTTTCTCCTTTAGGGTTTCTTCCTCTAGTTTGCTTCCATGTATGAGAGAGGTCCACAACTCAAATTGTGACTTGGTTTTGAAGGAATCGGTGGCCGTAACCACCGTATGCCCTCCGGGATTCATGATTTAGTTGTGTTCTTGATGTGATTTTGGTGTTCTTCACGAGCTCCTTTTGTCCCCTCTTGTTTTCCCTCTCGATTCTTCGTTTTGGGATGGTTTTGGTTTGTTCTTGTTGCCTTGGATCGATCAATGACATGAGTAGAAGCTTTCCACCGAAGGAAATCCACTAATTCCTCACGAGATCACAGATCCGGGCAATTTAAGTTCTTGACCTATTTTTTGGGGGATTCTTCAATTCCTTTGATTCACGGAGTTAGAGTTTGTTTCGGGCCATGATCCTTTAGAGGTTGCCTTTCTACTCGCTTGTGAACCCTTGTGCAAAATTTCAAGTCATTTGGAGTTGATTTGATCAAGTTATGGCTTGATTTGATTTTTCCCGAGAAACTGCTCGTTCATACCGGACGCGTCCGATATGATCTAGGACATGTCCGATATTTCTCACTTTGGAGTTTTGAGCTGAAATTTGGTGGAGACCTTCCCTTGGTGTCTAAAGAGCTATGGTTAAAATTTCATGATTTTTGGACACCATTTGATGGGGTTTTGGATTTTTCTCTTTTGGTCAGCTTGCTGCTGAAAATACTGGACGTGTCCGATATAATACCGGACGTGTCCGATATTTGCAGGAGTAGTGCTGTTTTCTTTTGGGAGTTTGCTCGTTTGGGCTTTGATCTGTGTTCCATTTGCTCTGTGGTGACCCGCTGTGTTCTGAGGGAGCATCCACCCTTCTCTAGGGTCGTGGTCATCAAGTCTTTCGTGTATGCTTTTTGGGGATTGATGTTGGGACAGTGGTCGAAGATTTCGAAAGAAATTTGAGGCTCCCATTCACCCCCCCTCTGGTCGCCGTTTCCGGTCCTTCACGGTGATTAATGGCAATACGCGATTACTATAACTAACGTATGTTTTGCAGAGGCAATTAAGTTAGGTCATGGTAATGGAGATCGATTGGGCTATCATGGTGGTCATGCTCATACGATGGAAATCGTTTTGGTTTTCAAAGGATGGACGACAAGGTTAAGGATGGACTAGTTCTACTTGTCAATTGGAGTTGAAGAGACATTTAGAGTAGTTTAGGACTTTGATTTTCCTTTGGCCGTACTACTAAGGGGGGTATGGACGGGTAGCTTGACCTAGGCGAGTCTAGTGAGTTAGGTGTGGTGCACACTTGCTAAATCTAGCACTAGGTAGCTCCTAAAAAGCCCTTAGATCCATTGGAGCAAACTTCATTCACATATGATCGAGAGTTGGAAGTGAATGGAGGGTCAAATACTGACCGGACGCTAGCTCCGGGGTGATCGGACACTGGCGCAGAGTCCGGTCAGTTCATTTGATCAAGGTGAAACGTCTGGTGCGACTGGACGCTGAGAGGTGAAGTGACTGGACGCTGAGTCCCAGCGTCCGGTCGACTCCAGTAAGGTTCCAGAGAGGGAAAATCACGACCGGACGCATCCGGTCACAACTTAAACACTGGAGTTCGGGGAGAACTGACCGGAGCGTCCGGTCACCCCACAGAGGCACATAACAGTTTGTTTTCGGTTGGATTTATAAATACTTCCTCTTTTTGTGTGTGGGGGTACTTTTATTTATTCCAACGGATGAGAAACACCTTTGAGAGTGCCAAGAAGAGCAAGGTCCTAGTGAGGTGATTGAGATTTGAGAATCACAAAGAGAGCCCTTATTAGTGAGATCAAAAGTAGCAAAGTGTGCATCTACCCTTCTCATTAGGCTTGTCGTTGTCAAGTGAGAGTTTGTGCTTGTTACTCTTGGTGATCACCATCACCTAGACGGCTTGGTGGTGATTGGGAGCTTGGTGATCATCCGGCGGAGCTTGTGGATGACCCAACTCAAATTGTGAGCGGTTGTGGGTGATTCACCACGACAGAGTGTCAAAGAATCAACCCGTAAAGTGCACTTGATCCTTCCGCAGATCAAGAGGGAGCTACACCCTTGCGCGGGTGCTCCAACGGGGACTAGTGGGGAGTGACGACTCTCCGATACCTCGGCAAAACATCGCCGCGTTCCTCCTTCTCTCTTTACTTTGAGCATTTACTTTGAGCAATTTAATTCTTGTCATTTACATTCATAGAATTGCCATGCTAGAGTAAGATTGGAACATAGGTTGCTAAACTTTTGTACGGTAGATCAATAGAAACACTTTCTAGACACAAGGGGTTAATTAGGCTAACCATATGACTTAATTATTGTAAAGAAATTTAGAATTAGCCCAATTCATCCTTTTTTTGGGCATCTTAATCCTTTCACTAGCATCTTAGTTTCACGTAAGTTTGCTTGCATGGCATAAAAATATGCAATGCCCAGATACATGTATGTTTGCTTTATTGAAATGAACTCCAAGCCCCTTGGTATGCATGTGCACACCTAGTCAACGGCTCTTATTTGTACAGAAATGAGGGGGAAAAAACTAGAGTTGAGGATTCTCATCTCATAGAGGAATTTTGGTCGATGTCACCCACATGGAGCTTTCCAAGCTATCCGGCCTTAGGGTCAGTTTGGTAGCTTTCACTACCCTAATTCTTTAGGGCAGTCCCAATAAAAGAAACTAGTAGTTTCTATAACATAGGATACCGCACCAAAAAAGTACTGTTTTTCAACCCATGGTTTCTATGAGTAATAACTATTTTCTCTTTCTCTCTCCCAACTCTATCTTTTTCTCTAATGGGAGTGCGACACGAGCTCCCTAGAAACTGGTGGTTTCTCCCCCAATGGCGATTTTATGGTTTCTTGGTGCATTGGGTCAAGAGTAGACCTGGTTTCTTCATGAAGAAACAATTTCTATGATTTTTGCTCTCTTTCTTCATTAATTACGTTACTATGTCAGTATTTTGCCTACGTGGCAAGTTATTTAATGAGGATAGATACCATCATCAATGCACCATTGGGACTGCCCCTAGTGAGTGACAGGATGAGAAACAAGTGACAAATTAATGATTTCGAAGTGATGCTGATAGAGATTCAATGGGATCGGTAGAGAGCGGGTTTCTTTAGCTCCGTCCTCATAAATGACATGGGAGTATGGGACATGCTGTTTGCTAGTTGAACGTATGCGTCGTTAAGGCAGCACGGAGTGGGCGTACAATGTGCCATTGTCGGGTCACCTTTGGCAGGCAGGCGGAGAAGAGCGCGAGATAAGAAGACGACACGACGTACACGACGACGTACGCCGCCGTCACAGGCACGCCAGCTCATCGCCGGCCGATCGATCGATCAAGAGAGAAGCATCTCGATTGGCCGATTGCTGCACCAACGTGTGTGACGACAAATGAATGAAGCCGTCCACGTTTAGTCGCCCTCGCTATGAATAAGCTTTGCATCGAATTCGCTCGACAGGGGAACATGCAAGACACGTACACCACCGGCGGTAGCGTTACGCCACGAACAGTGGTCAATGTTTTGTCGTTGAACGGCAGCACGTACTGTATACGAGTATGTGCAACGCTAGATTGCTGCTGGGGCTGGTAGGATATACGTATATCGTCTGATCCCATGTTTTTCCCGTTTTGGGTTCATCGGCATGTGCTGCAGTGTGCAGCGTGCTTTGTAAAGCTCGGTCGAGCTAGTTATTGACAGCTGCTTGTACCAGGCAATGCAGTCAGTGTTGCATGCATCTTCCACATCCTTTGTCAGATTGTTTTGCCAAAAGAGGTGTGGGACTGTGGGAGTTCGGCTACATGAATCAGGCTCAGGCTTAATTAGCTGCTCATGCATGCCTTGCGTGTGGTGATGTGGACGACATAGACGACGATAGTCGATAGATAGATTGTGATGAGGATGGAGCCGACAGTGTATGTATATGAAATTGGCTTACCTTTGCCTACACGGCCGCCGGCGAGGGAAGCGTAAGCTGGTTCCGAACGTCCTACGTAGGTATGAACGCGTGCACATGTCATCTACGTATGTACGAGTATGACCCGACGGCGCGAAATCACCAGCGTATCTCATGATCAGCCTGCCCCATGCCTGCGCGCCCGCCCATTGCTCATTTATTTGCTCACCTGCAGGCTGCCGGCTGCAGCTAGCTGCGGGGATCCGGCACGGAAAATCGCATCCCCGCAGGCGGCCGCCTCCGCCCTCCGTGCGTCGGCCGCATATGGCGACATGACATGCAGGGAGGCTAGGACTAGGAGAGGACCTCTGCGGCTCTGCATGGTCGACAAGCTCGACATTGATATTATTAAGGTGCTATGGATTTCGCAAAATGTAGTTCAGCCTTCTTGTTCTATTCTATGAAGTGACCCCATAGCAAAAGAAAGCGCTGTATTCTGGCTATCTTATTGGATCGGGGGTACCAACCAATCCCAGCATATCCTGCACTGGCCTGATTTCCCTACAGATTTGGTCGGCTTACGATCGACTAGACGGTGGTCCCATTTGCAGAGCTTACATTTAACTGCAGTGATGCTGTTGAAACAAAATCCCAAGCCTAGTAGTATTACATTTGTTAACCTCGTATAATCCCTGAAGCATACGGGTTGTTCTACTTGCACATTCTTGCAAGAACAGGAAGCGTCAGCAAAATCAATCAGTTCCTAGGTCAGCATCCAGGTCTTCTTGCAACAGACATGCACAATACAATACAGAAACAACTGCCCAGCACAGCAATGAAATACCCCAAACCGTCCAAATGTATTTGAGCTATACGCCTATACTGCGGGATCACAATGTGGTAATAATATATACACATTTCCAGATTTCCTATCACACGCCTTTATTTTCGCCAGCCTGCAGAAACCCCCCATTGGGCTTGTCTGCGTGCAGCAGGAGCAATTGGCCAACTTGGCTTTGCTGGCACCGTACCTCAAACAGGATCATGCTTCTTGGACTTTGGGTTCGATGCTTTGTATAGCCTGCAACTACAATCCAAGTAGGCCCCTAAATCCCCCAATCTTGATCAGATATTTGTAGTACGGCTAGGGCCTGTGGGTGAGCATGACCAACTCAGCACAGCCCAAATGCACTGCTCTTATGTACCATACATAATACATTGTATCCTTACATCTCGTTATAATTGTGGACTGCATCACCAAAATGGGGAAGTTGGGAACTGATAAAGGCATTCCTGATGTATGCAAACACGTCAAGTTAGTTGGATGTAAACAAAACTATAAAATTAATTGTACATAGATTTATCCAAGACTTGACTTAGGTAAAGCAATTTCCAAGACATAACTGGATGAGTGATGCAATTGGTCTGCCCAGATGTACTCACCAAGCAAATTAACAAAACTATGAATTTTGTAACTGTAAATTGGATCAACAATTATGAACTATTGCAATAGTAGCACATACCTTTGTAAGAAGAACTCCGAACTTTAACAGATGTACTGAGTAAATCAAAATTTAGAGGGATGTAAACCAATCAGCAATAGTTCTTGAGAGGACTCTTGTTTCATTGAGAGCCAATGATTTCAATCCTTGTGCAATGGCATCTGCTGGAGTGTATTCTGAACCAACTTGCCATTTGACATCCTGCAACACAGCAAAGGTGAGTGCCTGACACGGCTGAAACATATGAATTAACAATTTTCTGAAATGGTAAACAAGGTAAGAGAACTAAATTCTCCTTAGTGTGAAGCAGTGATTTCGAGCATACTAAATGGTGGTGAAACCCTAAAATAACATCATCTTGCTTACTTCCATTCTAGTGCTGTCAAGTAGAGACTATTATTGTGGTGAATGAAATAAGGTGATGCACTTGCACATATGTTTCAGAATTCCTTTAAGTACCCATTCTGTCAATACAATGCGTGAATGAAAAGTATGACAAATCACCTGTATACATGGAGTTAGATGTGTTCCTGACAGTATGACCTTCTTTATTTGTCCACCGATTGAGTCAACGCGGGGTCTCAGGACATCTTCAACTATGTCTGTATCATCAATAGCATCTACGCTGAATTTGACCTACGAGACCAAAAAAAAAAAATTTAAACAGTACACCAGAACAGCTAGAGGTTGGATCAGATAGATGCAAGTTCGTCAGTACCAATAATGTATTGGGTACGCTGTAGGAATTCTTGCAGAATTCACGGTTTTCAGGTGGTGTTGGTTTGAATTCAGACACACCTTCTGTAACCTGCAAATAATATGGGAAACAGCTACCATCATGACACAGATGCACTGAAGCCTGAAGGACAATAAGTCTAGCAGAGGACATGGATGTACTGAAGACAGTTAAATGAAAAAAATAGACGTGCTACTTTCTAATCTAAAAGAAATTCCAATAGACAAGCATAATTTCATACAGTACCTGATTCATTACCGATGGTAACTGATCGACAAATTTGCTCAGGGATACCATAGCTTCTTGATCATACTCACGTAAAAAACCTCCAGCTAAATCAAACAGAGCCTTCCATGCATCTCCTAAAGTCATGACATCACATCTTTTTAAAACAGAACATGAAGCATGTCAAGCAAAAGTTCATACCCTTGTTTTGTTCTTTCATTTTACAAATTTCAGCAGACAACAGTGCACACTTTTACCATGTCAGAAAGTTATATGTTATTGTGTGTGGCAGCAGCAACACGATATCATGAAGCACTAAACTCCAGAAGCTACAAACTATAATTAAGAGCAAACCGTCAACACTAGACGGGGTGATCAGGTTGCTTGCTCAATGGATCCATAATGGAAAGCATGTGATAAAGCATAAGTTTGTTATGGCTCTTTCAGCCAAAACAAATTTATTGAATAGATAGATGCAGTGGCGGGAAGGGCAGGACTGGTGCAGTGGTGAGAGCTGTCTCACTGAGTCACCAGGTCGTGGGTTCGAAGCAGCCTCTCCACAGATTTGCGGGTGGAAGGCTTGCCTCGGTTTTTCCCTTCCCCAGACCCCACTCATGTGGGAGCCTCCAGCACTGGGTCTGCCCATAGATGCAGTGGCGGAGCTTCATATTAAAGTTAGAAGGGGCCATTAGTGCTAATCCACATAGATTTTCAACATTTACTGCTCAATAAGCACTATTACTCTTAAGAAACAATCGAAATCAGGGGTGGCCATGGCCCCCTTTGGTCTCAATGATCCTCCGCCACTAGATAGATGACAGATAACATGAGCAGCTAAGTTGTAGCCCAATAATCACCTGATGCATTTCTGGCCACCGAGTAAACAGGCGAGGCCTCCATCATAGGCATCAGTTGACTAAAAAGGGGCCCTATCTGCATAAAACAAACATACTATTAAGAGAGAGTAACTTCCAAAGGCCAGTAGGAAAGAGCACAAGGTAGCGTTTCACATTTTAGACTGAAATCAGCTCTAAACGCAAATTGTTTGTTGGAAGCTTGGAAAAGAAGTATTGAGTAGCATCACATATGTTCCTGAGATACAACTAACACTTTCTCATTCCAACAAAGTGTTATGAAGGCCCATGATGCATTTTCTATGCTCATTTCTGAACCGAAGTAACTGATCCTGAATTTTCGCTCCCATTGACTTCACAGTCGATTAGCTGACTGAAAACATCATACATATAGCCAATTGCAATTTCAGCATTTTGTTTACCCTTTTTTGGTTGATAGTGGCAATGCCCTCCATAGAAAACATTGGACAAACAAAACACATGACAGTAGTGGCTGCAGTACAATATCAGAGAACATCTACATTCTACATATGCACAGTATGAAGCCAGGTTAGACACATGAGCATGGGTTGCCTAGCCAATCTAGAATATTATTTAGCATTCTACAATGTTAAGACAATCTGCTGTCCGCAAGGCTCTGATTCGAACCAGGACAATTAGCCATCAACCATTCGGTGACACTGGATGTCAACATAAACAGGTTAGTATAGCTCAATTATGCAATGAATGCAAAACAACCACTCGGCTGTGTCCATTATCTGTTTTTTGCATCCTTGAAGGCATTTTCTTAAGAGTAAAATGCACGAACGGTCCTTAAACTTGTCTCGTGGTGTCACTCAGGTCCCCGAACTCTCAAAATGCATTTTCAGGTACCCGAACTTGTCTTATGGTGTCATCTAGGTCAAAAACTCTAAAAACTTCAGTTTTAGGTCCTTGAAATTGTCACAGTGTGTCATCAGGGTTGATTAAAACCCACTCGGCTCCGCACACACGAGAGAATTCAGAGCATCGGTGGCTCCTCGGCGTGGCGACACGCGTCTTCGTAAGACTCCTTGTCTTTTAGATAATCAACCCGCGGTCCAACTCATCCGTCCAGAGCAGTAATCGTCGTTTCGAAAACACCCTTGCAACTTTCCAGAAATCCCCCCGCTCCCCCGCTGCACCGCAGCCTGCCCGGACCTCCCGATCCCTATCTCCTTTCTCTCCTCTCCTCGCTCCAGCATCGACTCCAACAGCCTCGCTCCGGCGTCGGCGCTTGGTGGCGCCCGAAACCCTAGCCGCCACCACATCTTCCCTCCGCTCCCCTCCGCCTCGCCGTGTTCCCGCACCGGCGTCTTGGGCGGCGCCCAAAACCCTAGCCGCCGCCGCCTCTTTCCTTCTCTCCACTCTACCTCGCCATGTTGGTGGAGCGCATCTGGACTGTGGAAGAGGCGGCGTGCTGCGACATATCGACAACACCTCGCGGCTCGTCGTCGTCGCTCCACCCACGGGAGTTATTCTCCTCCGTGGCTCGCTCTCTCTCCTGTCCTTTTCCTCATTTGAAAGTGTGGGACCTAATTGACACACTCTGGGACCTAAAAATAGCATTTTGAAAGTGTGGGACCTAAATGACACACAAAGAAAAGTTAGAGGATTAGAGGACCTAAGAATGCATTTTACTCTTGTATTTATTACAACTCAAAATCCCAATGTAGCGTGAATAGTTCCATGCAGTGGCTCATCTTGAGATGTCAAGTCCCTCTTATCAATTAGATGCTGGCCTCAGTATTGGTGCCACTTTACTCTGGGGTGATAGATGTCTGTGACTGCAAGGAAAGGATATCGCGGTTCTAGCTTCTAACCTCATTGCTTGCATTTACAAATGAATCATCAATAGGCAACTGTGAAGGAAGCTAAGCTATGCTTGACAACAAATTGATTCAGAATATTAGAGGTGCTTTATCACAGGTTGTCTTAAAAAAAAACTGACCTACAGGACGAGCATTGCTGCAGACTTTCAGCATTTGGATAATACACAGCAAAGTACGCATACCGCATGGTATTCCTGAGCAGTATATACTAGAAAAACTTGGGTGCCAAGATGCTGCCCATTCTTCATATGGCTCGCAGTACACAAATGCTTCTGGACACTGGACAGCAAACGGATTGGCCCATAGGGGGCTGCCACATCCAACTGCTTATCTACTTTGTGAACAGGAACGCTGCTAGACAGCAGACAGATTGGCCCGTACGGGGGGTGTCACATCCAGCTGTTTGTCTACTCTGTGATCATGAGAATGAAATGATAACACACATCTTGGTCTTTTGCGTGTTTGCATGTCAGTTATGGTTCTATTATTTATCCCGGATGATTGGCTTACCAGGCATCTCACCTTGGGGTGATGAGACCGCTTTCAGTGATTGTTAGAAAAGGTCATTCCAGGAGATCAGACAAATAGTTGACGAATAGCTTTAACTCACTAGTGATTCTTGATTTCTTGGGGCAAGGTTGTTATGGAAACACTGGAACGATTGTGTGTTCAATGGAGGTACTCCAAGTATGCAAAAAATCTGCACAAGGCCATGGAGACATTTCGGCTATCGAGAGATGCAGGGGCGCCTGGGCTCTTTTGGTGGTGTTAGGGTCTTAGTGAGCTCTGTTGTTGGGTTGACTACAATGTTACTGTGGCACGTCTGAAAACTTGAAGTTAGTGTTTGTGTGCTTATTTTCTTGTGCGGTTTGGATGAGTGCCATGTGTTTTTATTGGTTTGCTTTTGTTTGGACCTCTCTCTCTTCTTAATGCAATGATGTGATGCCCTCCTACATGTTTGAGAGAAAAAGAAGGGCATCAAATTTTAGATACTCAACTGTGCACTACTCACACAAACACATTATATAGTTCAACTAAAGAGAAATATATTGTTGAAAACCACACACTCACACTCAGTTAGCCTACAGTCAACACCCTCTTTCCTTACTTTTCAGGTATTATTAACTAGCAAGAAGAGTTGAACCAGCAACTTGTATCCCTACAAACTAATTTTAGGTCCAGATTTTCTCCTAGCCGAAGTTAATTCGAAAATTCAGTATCAATTCCTCTACATTAAGGCGTGAAACAGAAAAAGGCACATTCATTAACCATAAGGTAATGAAGCCCAGACTACATACCTGTTCAAAGTAAGGCACAGCCTCCGAAGCCGGCCTATTGTTGAATGAGACAATGGCATTAGCCTAAAATGAGGATAACCAACAGAGAAATAAGATCAAAACCACTTGGTGGTCAGAAGTATATCAGATTATATGCAGTTTTAAGGGACACAAAGCTTCTTTTTTTTTGACTAGTTATACTGAATTATTAAAGCAAACCGAAACTTTGCAGACAGATTTCTCATCAACGAAACATCAGTAGACCTTTGGTATCTTTTCTGAGAAGTAGCTTCCCATCAGCAGCTGAAGCAGTGCCCCGTTGCTGCAAACCATCACAACAGCACAATTAAATGAGCAGAATACAAGACATCAACAAAACAGAGCTCGAGGCTTCCTCCGAGTCAAATCATCGAACAAGTGGCGTGCGACATTCGTCGCTGAAATCACCTGTGGCCAACAGAGTAGAGCGGGAGCTCCGCGATGTCCAGGGCGCTGAGGCCGGCCTCCGGGAGCCCCGACGCGAGGAGCGCGTCGTAGCAGGCATGGAACCTCTGGAAGACCTCCCGCGCGGCGGCCTCGTGGTCGAAGGTGACGTTGTACGGCACGCACACGACCAGAAAGCCCTCCCGCGCCAGGAGCTCCAGCAGGTAACTGCGAGCAACCAACCGCGCGATGAGCCAAGCGCACCAGTGCGGGTCCAACCGAACCGAATGAACACGTTTTTGCGTCCCAGTGTGGCCGACCGCGGAACGGATGGAATCATGGAATGGAATGGAACCCACGCGCTGACGAACTTACCCGTAGGTGACCTCGGGGACGGCGCCGATGAAGGCGCCGCCGAGGAACTTGATGACCGCCAGCGGGCGTCGGCCGCGCGGGGGCGGGAAGATGAGGCAGGAGTGCTCCCGCAGGTACGGCTTTCTCATCGGTGGCGCCGTCCTGGGACTGGGGGGCCCGAGCACGGCCAGCGCGCCGTCGGGGCTGAGCGACGCGCGGCAGGGGAAGAAGCCTCTCGATGGTATGGCCCGGTGGGCGTGACGGCCACGGGTAGGAAGGGGGCGGGGGTTCGCGGCGGGAGAGGCGGCCGGTGCGGAGCAGAAGAGGTGAGCCGCCGCCATGGAAGGGAGCAGGTGAAGCACGGTGAGCCGGTGAGGTGAGGCGGGCAGGCGCAGCTGAAAGACTGAAACGAACAGTCGAACACGAGCTGACGATTTGGCCACGAGGCCCGGGGCGGCGTGGCCGGGCGTTTCTGCCGTGGACGAGGGAAGCCTGTTTCTGCTCTGTGAGCCTGTGACCCATCACGCCCGAGGCTGTGAGCCAGCGAGTTTTGGCCCGTCCAAGTGGCCGCACGGCTGCATGCCACGCATTGACGCAACTGCCGGCTTGCGGATAAATCGATGTCACTGAACCTTTGAAGACCAGCTCTCCAATCCAAACCAAGCAGTTATTACTTTGTATAATTCCAGCAAAAACTTGAAGGAATTAGCTGTACAGTTCATGTAAAGTTTTATTGAAATTCCCACGTTAACTAGAAGCGACATCTCCTCATTCATATTTCTTGCCAATATTACAGAATTTACAGTTGCCCAGACGAATAGATCTAAGATGCGCATTGAAGTACGAAAAGAGGTTATACAGGATTATGCTGACACGGAAGACATGACTTTCAGAATGAGAACCTAGCCAAAAGCATTGCAGGTTTAATGCCTGGCGATTTTCCTTGTAAACCTCAGTAAATTCGGCTGAGTCATACAATTGGACTAAAATTATAGCTATATACAGTAACAATGATAGAACCGGGGGAGGGACGAGACATCACCCTGATCAGCTAGCACTGTCCTTGTACTGGAACTACTTTATATACACAGTATATGTTGGCAAAATTTGCTACCTCAAAATTTGGGTGTGCTTGTGTTCAAAGACTCATGAACAAAAGCACGGTATGTGGTCGAAGTCAATCGGTATGAAGAAATCATAGACCAAAGTCAGGTGCAAACTCTTTATCATCTACTAGCTCCTCTCCCTAGGCATATCCAACAACTTTGGTCATTTTGTTCTCCCCAAGTCCCCCACCTGCATTCATAGTAACAGTGAAAGCAGTTAGAAATTTATAGGATCGCAAAAATGAAACTTCAACTGTGTCTGAAGAACAGACCTTACAACGTAGGGATAGGGAAGAAACCATTCCCATTTGGATAATCCAGCATAGAGTAGTATACACACTTGCCAAGCATAAATGGCCTGGATACTCCAGTTACAGATCCAAAAGCCATTCCATTCAGCAGACCCCTCAGTCTGATGAGCAAGGAGCTAACCGAGGACAGACTCTTTGCAGCCAGCAAGTTGCAGTGCATCAGAATATTCAGTTGCATTTTAACATGGTACATAGGAAAAACTCTTCATCGCGCGAATATGTGCATGGTGATTCATCCTTGTTGGAAGCTCACTCCAGCATTAGTGTTTTACTCTTCTGACCGGACTGACCCTCATCACACAGATGTATCCTTCTGAACAGGCTTTTGAGGGAAGAAAAAGATAGCAAGCAAGGAGCAGATACTTAGGCCGATAACACCATCAAAAGGATGCAGATGGTAAGTGCCAATCATCCAAAACGGAGTTTCGGGTTTCAGTGTTAAAATACCACTGCTTTGTATTAAATAACTGGCAGTCATGATTCCAGAACGCAGGCCAATGGGTGCAGCAAGCTTTCCTTTTGTCCTCTGCTTAAGCCCAAAAAGCACCAGAGAAAGTAGCAAGAAACCTGGTACCGAGGGTAGTGACCTGCCATCCAATTGTATTGATGTCACTACTTTGCAAATGGTTTGCAAAAGTGAAACATGCTTGAATACAAAAAAAAAACATGGATAAAATCATATATAGGCATCACAAACTGAATATTTCATATCTTTCGAAGCTTTTGAAAAAGGGCAACTAGTTAGTTCATTGATGTGACATATCATGCTTGGTTTTATAGTACCATGAGGTATGCACAGAAAAAATAAAGTTCACCGCACCCAACATCCCCCTTTTTGGATCCCCACTGCAATAAATATATATCTCCCAAGTCTAGTGAGGGTTACCTTGCCATTACATGTACATATCAATAAGGCTTTGCTTGGCTGCACTCTAATCCACCCCAATCCACTTGTATTGAGGTGGATTGAAGTGCAGCCAAACAAGCCCTAAAAACGCTGAGAAAACAGGTGATGGTGGGCAAGAATTGGCGTACCGATGAATTAGAGAAAACACAAGTCCAGATATCATAATGGCATTGTAGTAACCAAGATCAACAGCAATTTCCTCTGGAAGCCATGATCTGAAAACCATTTCTTCCACAACAGCAATGCTAGTTGCTGTGGCAAGCCCACGAAGAGCTAGCAAAAACACATTACTAGAAGACTTGATAAGATCAAGGGGTCTAGCTAAAGATGAAGAGAACCCTGTCCGAAAAGTTGCAAAACCGAGTAGAATGCTTATTGAGTGCACCAACCCTACAACTGTTACACCTCCAGCCAAACCTTGAAAAAATTCCCACAGCTGCAATAAAACATTAATTATTACATACTATATACATAAACCAGCACTCTTCAGTTCTCTGAGAAATACATGTAAGGTTCTTATGAGATTATAAGTTTATACCCTAGACGCAGACCAAATATTCATCCCATATTGCTCAACTGGATCCTCATAGCCACGTATCCTTTTGCCCCACAGCATGACAAGTATCATTATAGAAACAAACAATCCAACAATGCAAGCATAACCAATAATCCCAGTTGAAGCACTGATTGTCCAACTTTGAACAAGTGTTGGCAGTAGAGGAATCACAACAGGGGACCATAGGATGAGAACCATTAAAGAAAAGCCCATAATCCTATAATGCAAAGAAGGAACATTTTAAGGACAACCTAAGAACAGAAAGCAAACAACAAAAGGTATAACATGTCTACAATGTTAAATTTCAACTGACTAATCCATGGAAGGGCCAAACTTGTACACATGAACCATGGCTCAAGTAACAACTACTACTACTACAGTACCACTCAATAATGAACCACTGAGTGATACCGTCCCAAATGCTTCATATAGCTTAAAAAGATGTAAGGCCCTAACTGCTTATCCAGAACAGTGAAAGTAATGGTCCTGAAGCCACTTTCTTTAGAAATGAAACTATGGGGGTTCAAAAATGTGCCTGCTTTTCACTGACCCAAAAAGAAAGGGTAGCCTCTCTCAGTGCTCGCTAAAAATGAAGAAAAAAAACCGACATCTTGGAGCTACTACAGAAAAAAAAAACGAAAAATCAAATCAAAATTCAAGCTAGTATCTGAAACACAAGAGTAGGGGCACCACATCTGGCATTTTGAGAGGACTACTGAAGCATCTTTATAATTTTGGCTTGGTTAAGTTGCTAGATGTTAAAGAGGAACAGCACGGTCTGATCTCTAGTTGTATGCCACTGATGGACAGGAAAAATGAAACTGAAGCAACAAAAAGAGTCGATATGCTTTTGGTAGAAATACTATTTTTCAAGAAAATAAAAAATAAAATAGAAAAAGTAAATACAATAATTCTTTTTTAATGAGAACAAATGAAATGTAACTACATCTATTTGAAAGAGATGAGGATTGAATCTCCATCCATTAAAAGGAGGAATAGGGTTCAAAACATCAGTCATCTCAGTCAGACTTCCCAAGGGGAACACCCAAAAACACTGATTATGTGCCATCACCTCAAAACATAAACGTCTCAAACCTGAACTCAACACAAATAGAACACAAATAATCAAAAGTATAAAAAATAAACACAGTAAATCAAAATATATGAGAAATTTCATGAATTACTAACATAAACCATCTGATGAAGACACACCAATTAAGTTCTTGTTTTCTATTCAATTGCTGTTCTCTTGCGCATAAGAACATAAGACTAACCTCTGAAATAAGGGCTGTTCGCTGATACGTAAGAATGATATAAGCCTATCAGTTAAGCTCATAGCGCCACGAATTCCGCCCCAGAGTAGAGCAATTTTTCCAACGAACCTCAAAATTCCACCCTTTTGTCCGAGTTCAGCTAGAACTGCAACAAGCCTGCTTGCAGAAAGTCAAAACATAATAAATATATTCACAGGAAAAAGGAAAAAAGAAAAGGAGTAGTGACAAAGGAACAAAACAATAGTAACATTAACAGACCTTTCATGATCAACCTCACCATCACCCTTTGTGGGAACTACCGGCCCTGCAACAGACATGGCTTTCTCAGCAAAACTGCTCATCAAACTGTTCTGGCTCTTTTCCTGTGCAGTTTCCTCATGTTTGGCACTTTCGGTCTCAACAAAATCCTTGCAATTTTCATCCTTATTTTTCTGAAATGTGAAAGTTGAACGTTTTATGAAAGAATGGCCTGATAAGAAGAAATAAAGGCAAATTTTGTATGGAATACCAAACAAACGTGGTATTGGCTAGTTCCCACCACAAATGCTGAAATTTGCCCGGTACCATTATCAAATCACTTGCATAGGACACCGCAACGATTATTTTGTTCATTTCAGATTTGTGGAGAGAGGTGGGGGATATGACCTTTTTGCCCTTGTATTCATCCTCTTCCTCCCAGCATTGTGAAGGTAACCCTCTTTCTCCCTCTTTTCACATGCCACTGCAGCTTGACTTGTCCCCTCCCACGCCACCGCCATTCCAACTATCCGTTTCAGCCACACCCATCCCCCTCCCATCCCAAACCCCCGACTAAATTGAGGACCACCACAAGCACCTGCGCCCCCATTTGCTCACCTCTCCTCACCCTCCGGCTCAATGTTGCGCCGCTGCCACATGTACCAAGCACCGACCGAGTAGTAGGGGGCACGACTATTCGCACAACTTATCCATCTGTGACAGGCGAGGGGCTTTGTGGGCACCACTACCCGCACTACTTATCCAAGCCCTTGCATACATCGAGGTCAAAGGATGGGAGCATATAATGGTGTGCAAGGGAGAAGATCATGAACATGTGGATGCCCCAGGTGCCGATGCCTTTGACATTGGTGAGCACCACGGCAACGGAGTGGTCGTCCATGTTGACAATGGCAGCCGCGGAGATGATCCTAGAGGCATAGTTGCAGGCAAGGTCATGGAGGTAGGATGCCTTGCACGGGGATACCCGATCTGGCGGAGCTAGTACAGGGTAAGCGAGAGGACAGCATCGGGAGCCATGCTACCACACCGCTGGGAGCACAAGAAACCGGGAGTAGACGGAGGCGGCGGCCATGAAGGTGGGCTAATGGTACAGGATGCATCGGATGAGGAAGTGCAACAGGTGGTGCGGGCAATGGAATACCAGGGGCTGATGGGTGTCGATGACGGTGGCAAGGGCAAGGTCCGCGACGCGCAGGTGGCGGATTTGCCATGACCACATGGCCCTCCATGAACAGGGGTTGGCCCAGGATCAGGAGAGGATGAAGAACTGACATGTGGACCCTGAGGGCAAAAAGGACATTTCCAAACCTTCTCTCTCCTGAAACCTGAGAAATGAATAAAATAATCATTCTTGTGTCCTACGGCAAATGGCTGGATGTGACATAGCCAATATCACGTTTGTTCTATAGTAAAATTTGCTTAATAAAAAATGTACCACTCCTCTAATGCAGTATATCAAGGAAAAGAGCTATGTATGTCTTATAAGAATGAGAACCACTACTTGATACTTCACTAAACTTTCAGTTCGACAAGAAAAAACTAGGTTGAGACCATCATCCGTGTTTTGTGTGCTAAAGGAATCAAATACTGAAAAGAAAATCATGAAACATGTTTTATTAATCTCATCCAGCTAACCTTAAACATGACGAGAGGAATTTGGGAAACAAATATAGCAATATGAGATGTGTTACGGTGCTTGGCAGGAACCGGTGGTTCCTCATGACATATATTTTGTCAGCCGTTGATCTTAAAACACACTAATTAATTGTAACTAAGGGTATTATAGTAAGTGCGCTTAATCCGCGTGGATGCACAAAACAGACGGAGGCGCCGGAGCACTCATCCGCCGCCTACAGACATCCGCCCAGCACTCCTCCCCATCGCCAACCTGCCACCACTCCCACTTTCAGCCCACAGCACGTCGCCGGCCGCTTGCACCTCCTCTGGTTACTTCAGATCGTTTGCTGCAAGTCTGGTCATCCGCCCGTCTCGTGGCGAGATCCACCATCGGCTGCCTGCAACCCTGCATCCACGTATACACAACCTGACATGATCCATACGGAGAGCAACATTGGTACACTCATCTTCGTCCCACTCGTGTTCGTCATCACGTCGAACTGCAGATCAAGTGGAGCAGATTGGGGGCACCGGTGGTGGCATGTCAGGCTGATTATCTCTTGTTCTTTGTGCCTCACGCTATTTTCTGTTTGCTATTCATCAGAATTGAGTCATGTAGGATTACCCTTTGCGTTTGCATGGTTTGAGAGCTCCTGACTTTGCTTATGTCTTTATTGTCTTCCTGAATTCCATTGAACTGTACCGTCAGTGATGCAAAGTTGCAAACTACCGTTGTTCATCATATCAGTTTCAGAGGACCATACCACATGCCGCGCCCGGCTCCCACGCGGCTACGCTCCACATGGTACTGTTGCGGGCATCCTGCGTCACCGCATGGAGGCCATATGTGCATGCTGGTGTCACCGCTGCGACGATGGGCTGAGCGCACCGTGCCACCGTTGCCAGTCTTGCTGCCATAGCCCCACGAATTGGGGTGTATATAGGAGTGGAACTGAGAGCAGAGTCCAAGATAAGGGTCAGATCACGAGGCCGCAGGTGTGAGGAAGGACGCTGGCGGCGAGGGAGAACGCCGACAGCGACCACAAACAGGCAAAGGGAAGTTAGGATAGGGCTGGGTGACTGGGTCACCACTGTTACTCTACGTGTGAATAGATATGAATCTGAAATGATCACTCTAGCCTTTCCCTATTTTTCCTATTTAGTTCTGGGACCACAAAATTTTAGTACCGGTCCACAACTTAAGTTCCTTCTACTAGGTACCTCTCATCTATTAACCCTTAGATCAGGATCAACGGGCGGCTATTATAATTTCCAAGCATAGTAAAATTTCTCTAGCAATATTATATAGACTATAGAGTAACAGGTCCATCATAGACAAGAAAATGAACTTGGGATATTAGTTTACTTACTTGATTATGTGCTACCAAAGCAGAAGCACCTAGGGCAGCCGTCACAGCCCCCACCATCATATCTTGGCCCTGTGACTTTGTCATCTCCTGCTGGTTGTCCCCACTGGTTTTTTCAATATTATTGTCGTCTGTATTTGCTTTTCCACTATCCTGAACATTCTCTTTGCTGCTATCCTGAACAATAACTTCCTCACCCAAAATATCTGAATTCATAGTCGCTTTCATATGGTCACCATGCTTAGACACACCAAAATGGAAGCAATTTCTCAAACATGCCAAAGTTACACCAACTATGACACCGACAGGAAGAATGTTCCTCAGATGCTGAGACTTCTGAACTGCAGTTGATACAGCTTCAACAACATTTGTTCCATGTGTTGAACCAAACTTGACAGTTGTTGGACTTCTTTGCCCACGTGTCACTGAATAAAACTCACAGTCAAGGACAACAGTTTTAGAAACTTCTGCAGCAATCTGTTCTACATCATTTGCAAGACTTCTTTCAAGTTGCTTAGTATCTGTTATCCCTATTTTGCGCCCAACTTCCATTTTAAGGGCACTTGATAGTTCATCTCTAACAAAGCATGTAAGTGCCTCTCTCAAATCATTACCAGGTATTGACCTGGTTGCTACTGTATTATTCCATTTATTTGACTTGTATGTAAAGTCTGGAATTTTTCTTGGTATAAAGTAGGGTGGCTGAACAGCTTTGTCCATCTTAGATGACTCTTGTGAGGATTCAGAAATGTCATTTTGCGCATTGTGCATCTGGTCTGCAATTTTCCATTTACCCTCTTGTGGATCAAGAAAAAGATCAGTTGCTGAATTAGACTCCTGTATTTTGAGTTGCAATTGTGTGTAAAGAAATTCATGAATGTACATTGCATACTGCGCCTTCAAGTAATAGTTGACAGCTATATCTAATAAATAGTCAGGCAAGCCATTGACCTGCTTGATACCATCAGCATCCACATGATCACCAACTTTGTTTCCTTGGTAATATCTCATTTTTTCCCTACCAGATGAAACAATGCTTAAATTGGGATTTCCCTCACCAAAAGCACAATCATCTTTGGACATGATTGAATCACTTTTTCCAGGACTGCTACCTTCTGGTTGTTTAGATGATTGGTTTATTTCTTCTCCACTTGACGCTTTCTCTGTATTCTCCTTTACATGAGATTCTGTCTCATCCACAGAAGTGCCATCAGAATTTTCAGCATTCTCAGAATCCTGTTGTTTCTGAAACTGATCAATCATATTTTCAAGAACTCCAAATACACTGTTGACAGCCATTTGAGTCGAGTCATCAAACCCAGTTAATGCATCTAATGCCTGGGTCACAGTAATGGGCGAAGGTTTCGATCCTTCTGTTTTAGAGACTTGCGTGCTTTGATCATTCACATTATGAGCAGCCTTATCTTCACCTGTGCGAATTGTGTCACCTTCCTTTTCTGTTGCATTAGATTGTAGATTCTGGTCTATTGTAGCATCTGCTGATTGCTCCCCTTCTTTAGAAGCCCCATTAGAGTTGGCCACTGACTGATCATCAGAAACTTGCATTGGAGTTGTTCCATTGTCCTGTTGGGTTATATGCTGCCCTTCACTGTTATCATTGGTTCCATAGTTAGCTTTATCTGATTTATAAGGTTGTTCACTTCCAATTTCTGTCGCAGTTCCAACAGGTTCAGAAGTTTGAGAAGGCTTTCCTTCTGATGATTCGATGCTTTCTCCAGGTTTATCATCATTTTTCATATTAATGTCTTTCCGATCCCCCTCAGAAGCTGTTGCAGAAATCCTGTTCTGATCAGCCATCTTAGCATCCTTAAGCCCACTTTCATGACCAGAATCTTTGAGCTTTTCCTGGGCCAATGCCTTGGTGGTGGTTGTTCTTACATTGTTCCAGCCAAGTCGATTCAATGCATCTAAACTGAAAGTCTCTCGTTTGGAATTTAAAATTTCAGTTACAGAAGCCGTAAGTTTTCCACGCACATCTTCAGGTACAGCTTCTTCTAGAGCTTTCGCAAGAGTCTCCCCTTGCTCCACAGCTACCAGAACCTTATAACAAGAAACAAAAAAGTAACTTGTAAGCAGCTTGATATACATGTTCTATAGTACCCAAAGTTCCTGACTTCAGCACACCTAAAGTTTCTAATGTTCAGATTTCTAGCACACCTAACTTTTTCCATCCACTGCGGTAATCCATGACGAAAAGTCGAAAATACCCACAAGGCTAGTCCTAACAAGGCATTGCTTGTTACCGACGCCTCAGTCCCGTGCCCAATTGAACAGTACACACAATTGAACAGTACACATACTGCGAGAGCTTGTAGCCATCGTCACCGACCAACCAATCAGACACCTGCCTGTGGACCACAGGGCCTGCTGGATGACAGGGAGGAAGGAGGGCAAGGGAGGCGGTGCAACTTCCTCTGCAGGCCACACTACCTGCTGGGCGCCTGGGCAGGCAGTGCCACCCAAGCAGAAGGCCACCAGGGACCCCGTGAAAGAGAAAGCAAGCTGCTTGGTGACCTATAGGAGGCATGGGCCTGGCACGGAAGAGCTGCTCAGTCACCCTTGTCTCATTGTCTGTCAGCAGACATGAGCAGAACGTGAAATAGGAAAAATAGCAGTAGCAGAAAAGGATCATGGACATTCTGGTACTTCTCATTGTGAATTAAAAAAAGAAAAATTGTGAAAATGGTACTAGTGGTTGACAAAGTGCAGAAATTAACGTTTGAACTTTGGTACTATTGAAGTGTGCCGAAACCATTCGCTACTAGTTTGCTTAAGTCAGGAACTTTGGGTGCTGTAGAACCAATTTTGCCAATTTAATATGCCTGCATACCTTCTTCTTCTGATCATCATTGAGAGTACCAGGCATTGTAGCATCTAGCATATTCATCACAAGACTTGCTGATTGTAGTACCTGACCTTTCTCAACATCTTCAGAACTCTCTTCTAACTCTTCTTCCAGATCTTTGTCTACAGTTCCTATGTCACCATTATTTTCCAACTGCCCATCTTCTTTGTTTTGAGCATCAGAGTACTTTTTTGCAGAATCAACTAGCAGTCCATTTATTCCATGAGGAACATTATTATACAAAATAAGTTCAGAATGCTTACGAAAACTATTTCCTTTTCGAGGTTTCCTCTCATTCACTTGAGGTTCAACAAATGCTAGACCTTTGGACGGGTTAATTGTGATGTCCACATCTTTGATAAGTGGATGCCGACCCTTCAGAAGAGCAAACTCGACAGCTGATAACCACTGCATATAATAAATGCAAATAACAAGTAATAATTTTGAATTTAGTACACTAGCTTAAAATACACATAATGGAAGAAGCACATACATGCGAGATCGATAAAATATTAAATCCATGGGACACTGCAAGTGACGATGTTGAGTATTTTTGCTTCCAGTGGTCATGCATGCTATAACATCTAACAGAGCAAAAAAAAAAAAAAAGAGGTCGTAGGTGTACATCAATCTTCTGTATGCTACTGGTTCTTGAACAAATCATCTATTTTTAGAAGGAATACTTCTACAAATCAGTTACTGGTGTTTCTGTGAAGAAATCTTGTTAAGAAAATGAAAATATACATGTCTAATGCTTGAAGTGGTATAAGAATGCTTCCAGCAGGGTCCTAGAGAAAATAAATAGAAATATATTTTACCTCTAAGGCAAGATTCTGGCACCATAACACAGCGTATCTCCGAAACGTGAAGATAGTGGAGTGTACACCAGAACAAAGGAGAAGGCTTGTGAAAGGATTTTCTGATATTGAACTGCGGGGCACTGTAAGAAGCGGCACAGTCCCATCATCACTCTGCAGTACAGCATATATTCAAATTAGATAATAGAAAGATGGTGTTCACAATGCATGCACTAAATTTCAGAATGATGTTAACGCTCATTAACTTTTGATATCCAGACAATGGAATTACTACAATATGCAAATAACAAGTTAGCTAAGCTCTAGTATTGCTTATATTGTTGAAAACTATACCTGTATAAAAAGTAGAGGTATTTTCACATGGGCAACTGACAGCCTTGTGCTAATTTCAGCATAGAAATCATGAAGAGTATCGAACCCATGTGAAACCATGGATATAGCTCCATCGAAGTCCCTCAAACAACTGGCTGACAAAGCCTTTTGAACATTGAAATTTTTAGCTTTACCTTGAAAGAGTTCCTGAAAGAATACATCATCAGTTGTTTGGCAATGCACTTACAGGGAAAAGGCAAAAAATACTTGTGACAATGCCATGAATTACAGAGATCACAAGAGCAACTGGTCGGTAGAATAGCTCAACTTATACAGATCCTAAGCTTCAGTGAGGCACTACCGCACTAGTACAGCTACTTCCTACAATGACCTATTGCTAGTTCTATGGACTGATATATGCACATGCCGACATGTGACATTGTCAGCATATGAACACATGACATACATAGCAGAGGGGTTACAGTTTTTCTTGGAGAGCAGTGGGGATCAAACCTTATTAGCACGCAGAATATCAACCAAGCCAGTTGTGAGCTTTTCATCAAGAGCTATATGATGAGGAAATGATCTCGTTGCTTCTTCTAGATCAAAAGGGTTGTCAATACAAACAGCAGCAGTAAGAGGAGTAGACTCTCCAACTTCCACGAGGTACTTTGTAAGCATATTTGCCCCATAGCCCCATCCAACACCCATTAGTGTTGTCCAAGGTCGCTTGCTGTTCATAAACTGTACTGCTGTGCAGATATCATCACTGTCAGCTGCTGTAAATAACCTACATAAGCAGGTAGTTTAGAAGCCCTACAATTTCGAACAGATATCCATCACTGCCACACCTCAAAACTTATGTACAAACATCAAAAGGTACACAAATGCAATGAAGTACTCCATAGGTTCCAAATTAGAGGTCACTTTAGTTTTTTCCTAAGTCAAACTTATCTTTGACCAAGTTTATAGAAAGATGCATCAACATCTACAACATCAAGCTTGTTTCATTAAATCCTCCATGAAATATGTTTGGTAGTTGGTATTGCATTTATTTGAACTTGTAGATGTTAATATATTTTCTAAAATTTTGTCAAAATTAGAAAAGTTTGACTTAAGGAAAAGCTAAATTGACCTATAATTTGGAACGGAGTAAATAATATGATGGGTGCATTAATACAACAGTTTTGGAGTGCATGACTGACAATAATGGATCCATGGTGTTCCCATGTTGTAAGAATTTTCAATGTCAGAAACATGCACAATGATTAGTAATGGGTCGGTAGAATAACGATAACTTAACACTTGTGGTTGATGACATTATCTGAACTAGTCATGGACTCATGGTACTCCACTGGCATCAATCTGTACAGTGGACTTTTCCAATTACTTTTTTTGTTGCATTAAAGCAATCACGGTTGAACAAGCAATATTTCGTCTGAACTTTATTTAAGACGTCTTCATAATGGACAGAAGTTATAATAGCATATATGTGGCATAGTTAGTTTAAAGTTTTAAACTGAACATATATATTAGTAACGCCTGGCATTGAGGGCGAACAATCACAATTTAGGTAATGCAAATCAAGCAATGAACACATATTGAGATGTTAAAGTGAATTCCTATACAACAAGCAGTGAGCACCTAAAAGTGACTGCAAGTTTCTAGTTCTGGTAAGTAAGGAGCTCCTTGTGATAGATAAAATTTACTCTTAACGCCCTCAAATTAAGTGGGCAACAAATAAGCATCCCAAATGAGTAGAAGACTTTCACCTTGGGGTAGTGACTGGGGAGCCGCCGCACCCTCTGGGGTTCATTACAATAGGAAAGTATCCATTCTTCAGCGCATCCAACACGAACACCTTGATGCTGCTCTCCATGCTCCCCTCGTGCGTGCCAGGCACTATAAGCACCGTGGAATCCAGCCCATGCTCTTTGTCCAAGTCCAAATTATCAGGCCAATCGAGTGCGATCACCCCACCGTCCTCAAGGGCGATGCAAATCCTCTGGTACGAGATATCGCAGGCACCGTCCCCGCCGCGCACCACGGGGACGCAGCCCCTGCTCAGGTTCACGTAGTGCCGCTCCTCGGTGAGCAGGCGCTCGTTGACGCCGTCGAGCAGGACGCCGCCGTCCTCGAAAGACACGGACGGGCAACGCAGCAGCACGCAGCGGTTGAATGGCGTCGGGCTGGTGAAGAGAATCCACTCGCCCGCGACATCCCCGCACACGTCGTAGTCCTCGGATTCCTGGGACGGCGGCGGGAGGCTGGTCTGGGACGAGGAGGAGGACCAGGAGGAGAAGGAGGTGGCGACCGCGGCTGCAGCCGCGAGGGCGGCGGGGCCTACGAGCGCGAGGGAGGAGGGGAGGCTGGCGAGGAGGTCCGAGAGAGAGGCGCGGGGGGCGAGGAGGTACGGGCGGCGGTGGTGGTGGTGGCGCCGCCTCCGGAGGACGATGAGGAACGGGGTGGGGGTGGGGGTGGGCGCGGCGCCCCGGCGAGGGAGATGCGACGGAGGAGGGGGGCGGGAGGCGAGTTGCATCAGCGGCGGCTGTGGCGAGACGCCACGGGGACAAGCCTTGGTAGTGAGAACGCGGGCGGCGGCGAGGGAAGCCGGTAAGGGTGGTGTGGTGGAGGAAGACGCGGAGGGGATCGGGGAATGGGGAAAAAGGGGGAAACGCGACGTCGACGGTGACGAACGAAGGCTCGCGGCTTTTCGAGCGTAAAAGCTCCCGCAGTTTGTTGTTGTGGCATATACCGGGCCCACGGATTCCCTCACCGACCGGTGGGGTCCAGCACGTTGCGTGGAATGCCTGACTGCGGGTCCACGAAACCACGAGAGCGCGAAGTGCACCGCGTGGCGCGCAGCTGGCGGTGTGGGGATTTTGTCATTTTGTGGGTGGGAGCCTGGGACTGGGAGTCTGGGACTCTGGGAGGTGAGATGAGGTGGTGAAGCAGTGAAGGCAGGCAGTAGCTCTCACAGCTTGGGCCGCCTCCTCGTGGCGCCGCTCGTTGGCGGCCATGCACGCCAAGGGGGAAAGGAACATGTGAGCTCAAAATAACAAAATTGGCTCCCGTGATGCTAGCACCGGTCCTCCTGACTGCCCACGATGCGAGTCAGAAGCGATGCCGAAACATGAAAAAGTGACTCTTGGCAACCTGTAGTGCCGTTGCCCCTTTCACTTATCCTATAATCTGTTTTTTTTAGTTTATTTTTTCAACCGAAACAGTGTTTTTTCTCACAACAAATTAGCCGGAACAGTGTTTCGATTTGTTTTTTTTTTTACGAAACGAACGGGGCCATTGTGTGTAGCGATGCCAAGTTCAAAAACATTGGCATCGAGGAACCTACATGCGTCGATGCTGAGGAATAAAATAGTATTTCTTTGCCGGCGTTTGCTGCTTGCTCATGCACAGGAAATGAAGATGGTGCTCTCAACATTGGTCCCTACAAGCACATGTATGTCGATGCTGAACACTGTGATGTTGGAGTGTTTTTTCAGCATCGGCTATGATAGCTTTCTCAGCCTCGACTACGCTGTGGGTAGTCAAGGCCAGCACTAACGCAGGTACACAGTATGAACAGCCTTGTAAAAAAGTGTTGAGCCACGTACTCCTCTGTGTCTAGATATACGTCGTTTTCGCTTCTCAATAACATTGACTAAATATATATTAAAAAATATTAATATTTATAGTATATATATATAATTAGTATTATTGAAAAGATCTTTAAATCTAGGTTTTTAATAAATTTATTTTAAGATAAAATATTGCACGTATTTTCTACAAATCGAGTTAAACTTGTGACATGCACACCAACGACGTCAATTATTTAGGAACTGAGAGATGGATTGAAACCAACACTTAGGAGCACCGGTTATGGCTTCAGTGACCCAATTTTTTTACAATTTGATCATTTTTTTAAGAAAATTTATGCTTGCCCCCCCCCCCCTCGAAGACGTAAACTCATCTTTAGACCCTGGGGTCGGTGCCAGAACCCATGGCTCCGAGGTAACACGTCTCGGCGCCACAGATTTTGGCTCCGAGGTGCCTATCCGTGCACAACAGAGCATCCTAGGTGGCGTTAACGTAGCCGGTACCTCGGAGCCATAGATCTTAGCTCTGAGCTCGGCGCCAAAATCTGTGACTCCGACCTCAGAGCCGTGGATCTCGGCTCCTAACTTAGAGCCATGGATCCTAGCGCCGAGCATGGATTCAAAACCCACGGCTGTAGAGGCTGGCTAGTGGTCCTCTCCCGAATTAGTTTTTTTTTGCTGCACTGATTTACAAATTCTAGAAATGATTTGCACAAATGGTTTGTGTAAATATGCTCTACTAGTGTAGATCGATTTACACGCGTAGTTTTTAAGTGACGCTAGTAGAAATTGAACTTTCACACCAGTACAAATCAAAAAGCGCCGTCAGTAAAAATATTTTCTATACTAATGTATTTTTATAACAAAATGTTTATAAAAATAACAAATATATTTTTTTTATGAAATTAACTTTTGAGATTACTATATTATTAATATCATTTTCAAATTCTAGCTCCTAACATGTACATCGCTGTTGTTTCTGTAGGCTAATGTAGCGGAAAGAAAAACTGCTCTAGCTTCTCTAATAATAAAGTAGAAAATGGAGGAGCCCGAGGATGCTCATATTTGGGGCATCTTGGGCTTCGTCGTAGTACTGCTACAGTATAGTGAAGGAACCAGAGGCAGAAAAAGCACATGCATACGAACTTAGCCTGCGTGGTCGTGTTATAGAACTGATCCAAAAAGGGGGGTGTAAGCCACCTTTTGATGGGTATTCCTGCACCTGTTTTTGGTACGGATACGGTGTGTGCGCTCTGGAAATAATTTTCGAAGCTGATTTTAGTTAAAAGGTTCATTTAGACATATGACGTGGAAACCGCCATTTCGACACAGACATATGGTTAATTTCTCCTCGACAAGAAAACCACATGTATTGAGCTAGAGCTACCATGTCTACCATATACATACCTTTGTTCTTTATCATACCATTTTCTGCTCTGTCATGAGTCCATATCACTTGCTATTTGTTGCCATCGGAATGCCCATCTTCGGCTTGAATGCACTTCATGTAGCTCACCATCGTTTGTGTTGTGCGCCGCCTCCTCGCCCGCCCCCGGCTGTTTTGCCACCGCGCAGTTCATCCGCCCACACCGATACAGTGTGTCTCTGCTGCTGCTATTGGTGTGCTTTGTTGCCGGTGTCCATCCGTGTGTTCGCGCCGCCTGTGCCTCTGTGCGATGGTCGCGCTGCCACCTCTGTGGGAACCGTTTTCACCAGGTGCTCTTCTTCTTCGCCTCTAGTGGCCCCACGCTGAAGTATTCCCTGGGTTCTCCTTCCTCTCTAAGCATGGTGAGGTACTTAGTTGTTGTTTCTTTTGCACTTGTTGCTCTGTGTGCTTCAAGTGTTCGACGGAATAATCAAAAGGATTCTGCTTGCATCCGGCCGGTCATCTAACTATACATGTGTGTTACTTCTATATATCTTAACGAGTTTACCTTTCCATCTTGAATATTGTAGACCTATATTTTAATAAAATGACAGTCAATGCTTTTGGTGACGACAATTATATTGTTTTTACAGCTTGCTCTTCAAATTCATTCTTTCTTAATATGTTGTCTAAACATTGTAAATGGTAAGGGATCACATCACGAAGCCGTTGATTTGTTTGTTTCCGTGAGTGCGTAAGGGAGCGGGCAACTGGATCAGTTAGCGCTAGATGATGAGCGGTATCTGCATTCTATGGACCCGTAATGGTTCACGCTGTTATCCATTGTGGACTATGTGAATCAAACAGCAAGAAGCGCAATTAGATTGCATCATGAACTGGTTACGGCCAGGAACATCAAACCAAGCAGCACGTTAATTTCATAAACAATGATTCTTGAGCCACATGTTGTCTTCACATTGGCCTTACAAGTGCCATCCTTCGACATCAAACTGAACCATTGTGGTTTGGCCGTGGGTTTTGAATCCATGTTCGGCGCGAGGATCCATGGCTCCGAGCTCGGAGCCACAGATCTTGGCTCCGAGCATGGAGCCAAGATCTGTGGCTCCGAGCTCGGTGCTAAGATCTATGGCTCCGGGGTACCGGCCACGTCAATGCCACCTAGGATGCCCTGCTGTGCATGGCCAGGCATCTCGAAGCCAAGATCTGTGGCGCCAAGACGTGTTACCTCGGAGCCATGAGTCCTAACGTTGCCGCCCAGGGTCCAAAGATGAATTTACGTCTCCCAGGAGGGCAAACGTAATTTTTTTTCAAAAAAAAATCAAATTGTAAAAAATTGGGCTTCAGCCATCCGTCAGATGAGGCACCGACTTCTTCTGCAGGCTGCTATGATAGCCTGCAAGGATACCACCCCATTGTTTTTTCTGTCCACGGGGCATTCGAGCCTAGCTGACACAATGAAACCATCAGGCAACGTGGAGCATTGGGGATGCTCTAACTTTTGCTTCGATGCGGCCATGCTGAGTCGAAGGCACAGTGAAGACTGTAGTCAACAGATGTGAATTAATAAAGCTCTAGAATTTGCAAAAAAGAATCTGCTCCCTTTGTAATTTATTAGAAAATGTAGATTTTTTGTTTTGTTGTAAATCAAATTTCTCTAACTTTAATCAAGTTATAAAAATAAATCAACACATGCAACATTAAATTAGTCCCACTAGATCCATAATAAAATTGTGTTGAAATTATGTTGTCCACAATCAAGTTTGGCCTGGAAGATCGCTCCCACACCTTCCCAATCCTATGCTCCATGTGGATCGACCATCTTCGCCACTACAAATGTTCAAGTCATAGCGTAGTTTGGCCATAAGAGATAGGCTCGACAGGTGTTATCATTGCTTGCATGTGACACCATGCTAATTGTTATCATTCACGTGACCAACATGTCAACTCATATCGAGACTCTTTCCTTTGCATTCGATGTCGTTGTCATGGACATCATGGGAAGGATTGTCTCTTTCGATGCATATCTTCATTCCCACGAGCTTACTCCTCTTTTTTGTAACCTCAACCTCAATGCCATCAACAAACTCGAAGCTGGGCTAACATCATGGTCATGTCTCCACCAAACACTATGGTAGGGTCTTCATCATAAGATCTTTGCAATCTATCATCGGCATCATGACCTATCAATGTGCGTGAGAATGACACCAACATTGTTTGTCTGCAGTGTTGTTGTGCCTCTCCTCTACTTCAACAACTTTCAACATCCAGTCCATGCTTGCACCTTTGGTGGATTCCTTGAGATCAGAGCTCTAGAAAGTTCATTTGGATGAAGTGATGCGCCACCTCAAGGAGGAGGCTTCTACATACCATTAAGTTGTGGCTAGCATGTGTGGCTACACATTTGGAGTGCATAGAGCCTCATGGAGAACATACCAAGATGGCTGAGCTTTTCAACCCATGTTCTTCTATTTAGCTCTCTTTGACAATTTTGGTCTTCAATTCTCTTGTAGCTTGCACGTCTACCGACTCTTTGGTGTGTGAGGATACACGTGCGAACACCGCAAACTCTATTGTAAATGGCATGTGAACTAGGATTTTTTGTTACAGATATTCATGAAGAGATATATTTTATCTTCAATGAGGTGGCTATAAAGATGGGTGACACATAGATCCACGAAAAGATACCCTTAGAGTAGGTCATGTAGGTGCCCTCAGGGACTGCCACTGTTCTAATGATAGATCATATGTTGCTATAGGTCTTCACCTCTATCAAGGATGTGGTTCTTGTGTAGGATGCATCTGATGATGTGGAAACTATCTTAGATACATGCATGATATATAGTTCATCGAGGATCCTATCTTGCTTATCACCATTGAAGTTAACCCCTTTCCTTTCTATGCCTAAGGCAAATGAGCCCCAGCTAGTAGAGATCCAATAGTAAAGGCAACATCTTATTTGTCCACCATAGCTAGAATGGGTAAGGACCTTGCATTCCTTCCTATTCTTCATCCTTTATCACCAACCATGATAGCAAGGTGTCCGCGTAATTCCTATGATAGATCATCACTTTATAGAAGCGGTCACCTTGCTCAGTGCAATGTTTTAAAAAGATTTGGGTGTTGTTGAGAATTATGGGAAACTCAATGAGGATGTATTTCGAGACTATGCAGACCACCTTCATGAATTTTTACTGTCACGACTTGAAAGCTGCCGAAATAAAACTTTGTTAAACACCCTTGTTAAGCCAAAGTTGAACTTTTTTGTCTTAACCCCTTGAGCCATAATCTAGGTTGTGGTAGAACCGCCCGAAATAGCACACTTTTAGAGGCTCTCGTCTTCCACTAGACACTAAGCACCTTGAAAGTTGGCTACATCGGATGGTTCCGTCGAGCACACCCTAAGGGAGAACTCAAACAATCCATGTTTTTCACCTAGGATTCAATAATGAGAACGAGTTTACATCACTTAGTCCATTTCATACAACAATAGTTCTCGAAAATACATTATTACAATACCAAGTTTAGAGTGTGGAATTTAAACAGTGGAATTGAAATAAACATCTAACGATAAGATACAAGGATCCGTCTGTGCCCACCAGAAGAATCCTCCACAGAACAGCCACTCCTCAAGATGCACCTGCAACAAGGATAAATAAACCCTAAGTACACAATATACTCGCATGACTTACCCGACTAGTGGGAATAATTTCTCGACTCCTAAGGATATGATAAGCTTTATGGTTTGCTGGGTTTCCTTTTTGTTTATGAAAATCATTACTAGTAGTGAATCCTTATGTATGTGTTTTATTAGTAGTCATGATTAGTTCATTAGCTAACCATTCTATGTATGCACCTGTTCTACTTTTAAGCAAGAGTTGAGCAATCAGATTCGTTCATTCCCTTTCATCTTTCAGTTCTTACTACGTTGCTAGATCGTAGTCAAGCCATACGTATCACATGGTGATTCGCGAAACCAATGTATTCCAGCTAGGTACCCTGAAATACATGCCCTGCTTGTACCCTAGGCACAAGCAAGACCAATCCACCACTCTCCTGACAAAGGGTCCAGGTCCTCGTCCAAACTTGGACTCCAAGCCCCCACTCCTGAGTCCTAGACTCAGTGTGGTGCTTAGACCTCCACCATTCCCGCCTCCAATCAGTCGGTCCGAAAAGAGCCAGAACCCACGACAAGAGAGCAACGAGCCTTCTTGCTCCCATAAGCAAGTATGTGCTCAGGATAATAAGTATGTGACCTAACTAGAATCCACAACAACGAATGGTCCTTAACCGACACGGACAGGGAAAATAGTGTAACCAAGCTATGCCCCATTGGTCGCGGGACACAACCTATTATACCCACCAATACCCATACCATATCCCTGCTCGGTCTCTATTTTCCTTTCACTAGTTTAATATGAGAGTAATAATAATCACATATTGTGAGTAACGGCAGGTTCCTCATGCTACCGAAAAACTTAAGCATAGCAGCTACTCGACCTAATCTAATACGACTCATAGGTAGGTATATCTATGCATGTAGTTTCAACAATAATCCTATAACGTAAATGCACATCGCATATATATATCATATGATTATTCAAAATGAGGGTTATGCGCTAGGGCTTGCCTTGGGCAGGCGGGGTGTCAGCAAAGTCAGTTACTGGTGGCTCCAAGGCTCCCTCCTATACGAGAACCTCCTCCTCATACTCCTCAATCACCTCCTCATGTTCCTGCTCTCCGGCGGTCATGAACTCCACCAACGCGTTCTCTACATGCATGCAATGATGATGTAACACTTAGCATTTTTGCAACAACAGCTCTTAAATTAAGAATATATTCACTAAGCTACTAAACTAACTCTATTGACTAAGGTGCTAAGCTACCCATCTTTTCCATTAAACATGCATGAAACATTCAAGTATTATCTTAGCAACAAAAATGCATTTCTTACTTTGTTTACGATTTCATATATACTAAAACAAGGAGTACTTAGCTACCATATTTCTCAACATATTCTAAGGCTACAAAAATTATAGTGAGCACATAATAATATAATGAATCTACTATAAAAATTTCATGGCCAAAGCTATTACCAATTTGCCACAAAAATTCCTACAATTATTAATCTAAATAACATTAAACACTTTCAAATGATTTAATAGAACTTAGCATCAACACAAACATGTATAAACTAATCCATACTATCAGATAGATAACATTTTTAGGAACTCAACAAAATTTATTTCACAATTTTTGGACACTTATATGAATTGATATTAATTATCAAAGATCAACCCAGAAATAAAATGATATAACTATTTCTAATATCTTAGGAAAAAGAAAAAGCAAATTTGGCCTCATGGCCACACGAGACGTGGCCCACGACGACACAGCCCACGTGCGGGGGAGCCCGCGTGCACTGACACATTTGCATAAAAGTCCCCAAGCTTAAATGAAATCGCGCGTCCACTATACGTGCTATTCACGCAGTCAGCAATCATGCACTAATGACCCTATAATAATTCACCTTTGCATCGAGGAGGTCCTAGGCGCCCCCACGCTCGCTAGCATGGTGGCACAGCACTGGCCGGCCATGATGGCCACCTAAGGTTCTCACCGGCCTAGCTAGTGAGCCGACCTCCATCTACGGTCCTAGCACCTACGCTAAGCGAGGGTACGAGAGTAGCAGATCTCTCGGAAGCGGTGGCCATGGCGAGCGGTCGCTCATGATGGTGGCGTGGCCGTATTGGCCACCCTAGACCACCGCACAACTATCTAGCTATTAGGAGAGCATCCTTTGCTTACCCTAGACTCGGCCGTAGCGTTTGTGGGAGCCAGGGGGTGGCGGAGAAGGCTGGCCGCATGCGACCAGAGGGGTGCGGCGGTGCTCCGCGATGGCACGACCATGTTAGCTATGGCATGAAGGCAGTAGAGGTTAGGTAGTGGTGCGCAGGGTGAAGTGGAGAGGGAGGCAAAGATTGTGATGTGATTGGTTAAATGTGAGAGGCTCTGGGGTGGATGAATGCTCTCGGCATTTGCTGATGTGGCCTTAGAGGCCCAGCGGCGAGTGACTCCAAAATCAGAGTTCATCATGACACGAGTCAAGACAGGGTAGGGCTAGGTGGCTAGACAACTCATAAGCGAAGCCAGAGAGGCAGTGAATCGACATGAGGTGACCTATATCTGCCGAATTTAAGGAAGCGGCTTCATCGGCCATGACGATAGGGAAGAATAAGCCAAGGAGGGGGAAGAGGTAGGTCTAGCTCGGTCCGTCCTTGCCTTGGCAGGGTGCGGTCAACACTACCAGGGTGACACGTGCTCAGGAGCCAAAGCCAAAATGTGCTCGTGCAGGTGGTGGGGTAGTGTGTCATGCACGACCGCAGCACCATTAATGGCAAGGCAACGGCGCGAGACAGCAAGGGGCAAACCCATGTGCTCGGAGACGTAAGGGGTAGCAGCGTCACGATGCAAGACCATGAGGGCAGCAGTAGCAGCGCTGCGCGGTGATGTGATGACAGCGGCTACGCTACGACGCGGCACCAAGGTGACAACATGAGGTAGGGTAATGGGCATGGGATGGGGTTAGTGGCCCGCTGCGACCGGCCTCGGCCAAGCCAAGGCAGCTCGACCGACCCAACGCAATGGCGCTACGCGCGATACACGATCAAGTGCATGGCGTGGGGTGGCCATGCGGTGATCGCGCCCACAGCACCAGACCGCTCGAACTATGATATGCATGAATTTTAAAGCTTCAACCATGACCCATCTAGCTCGATTATTGCCCAACCAACTCAGCCAAGCTGAAGATGGTACCTAAGGCTATTAGATGGAGCAAAATACTTTGACCAAGGCAGACCAGAGAAGAAAATATGGGCATGCCAAGTTGGTGCTGCCAACCGGCGCTGAAGACCCTAGACTAGCTGTTCAAACATCATTTTCTAACTTTTTGTATCAATTAATTGATGATCAAAATGCATACCAACTAAACCAACCCCTATACCATTGAAAAGTACTCACTTTGATGCAACCCACTAAGGAAAAACATAACACTAATGTTTAATCCAATTTTTAGAATTAAATTGCCAAAGTAACATTGACACTACCAACTTTTAGACTTACAAGAATTTAAAGCTAAGGCTGACTTTAATTTCCAATTCAAATTCTAAGCTCCTAAACGTACTAATTAACAACCCATATTCTTGAAAGGCAAAGTTGCATTGTCATCTACAAAGTTTGTACTTCAAACTTTATTTAGACGTCACCTATATGTTTTATAGAATTTTTGTTCAATAAAAATTAGTTAACATCTCTACTTGCTAACTTTATAAATCATGAATTAACTTTTCGTTTTATGTTTTTACGACTCATTTAAGTTACAGCGCTTTACCTATCCATCACACCACATGCAATATCACTTAAGTATGATGCTCATGACATGTTTTAGCAAGTGATTCACTGTATAACACCAAGGGTGTTACATAGGTGCAACCCAAAGGAAGCCTTCTAGGTCCCGAAGTTTGGAAAGGATGTGACCCCAGCCTAGTCTTATGAGGCATCTTTATTGACCCCTACCCTAACGACTGCCCATAGTGTTTAACCTCAATATCTTCAAAACTAATGCTCAAGCTCTGAATGTAGGAAACCTAAATAGAACCCTGCCAATCTCAAGGTGATCAACTGCCCACAAATCCAAGTTATCAAGCATGGGAATCTCACCAATAACTCTCACCAAAGTCAGGAAAATAAAGAACATGATAAATTAAACTTAGAACAAGCTGCCAAATGTCTCACCAAGGATCATAGATGTGCCCAAAGGGGCATCACCAAGTCAGTCTATCCAAGAAACTCGACAATCGAGATCTTTTGTGTTTCGGCGGACTATCCCTGATCTCTCCCCCATAGACTGTCTGATAGTCACTAGTCAATCATGTTGACCAGTCAACGTGTTAGAGTCAATGAGACTAGACGGACTGTCCATCAAGACACCAATGACTCTGCAAAGTGCAAATGTTGTGTTGTCCTCCTCTCACCCTCCTTGGAACCACTTATCAGCGCGTGAAAGATCCCCAAGTCAGCAGGACTAGCCCCTCTCTCACCTACCTCACCACTCTCCTCTCCTCCCTCTCACTAGCCAAGACAAGAGCAAGAAAGGAGATCGGGCATGAGCAAGGAATGGATATAGGATTTGGATAAGTGCTCATGCTTAAAAAAGATGAAGATGAACCTCAAGAAACAAACTCAAGCTAAGAGATCTCAACTATAAGCTTGTGATCTCTATCAAACTCTCTCCTATGTTCATCCCTATAAGGAAAATGGACCCTAGGCCCATTTACTTTAGATTTTGATGTTTGATGACCAACACAACCAAATTGAACTAATAAATTTGCAAATAATTATTTTGTAGTTCAATAGGGTGCAAACGTGACTTAGACGAAGGCGACATGATGATCCCACGATCAACACCATAAGCAAAACCCTAGAAGCATAAGAGAAGACCTAAGATATTAAGCATAGTCCAAGCACAAAGATGGGAACGAAGCCAGATGCAAGATCGCGAAGAAACGAGCTCGACAGAGGTGATTGGACGTGGCCCAAGGAGGACCAAACATGTCCGATTAGTTGCTCGGCAATAGCAGGTGTCAGCAGCAGCGACCGGACGCTGAGCAAGGCAGTGACCGAACACACAGACTTCACTATTCATCGTCAACGGCAATGTTCTTAGCGTGACCGGACGTGATGGCAGGACAACCGGATGCACCAAGAAGTAGCGTCCGATCATGTCCAGAGAGGTTCCAGAGTGGCGCAAATATGACCGGACATGTCCGGTAGATGATGACCGGACTCGATAGTGCGTCCGATCTCTACACGCGTGCTCATTGGTCGGGACGACCAGACGTGTTCGGTCAAGACGACAGCAGCATCCGGTCAGTAGCAGAAAGCTGAGTTTTGCCCTCAACGACTACTTTCTCTATAGGGCTTATAAATAGACCCCCCTTAACCGGCCATTTGAGAGTGAAGAACTGAGGAAACGTACCAAGGGTGTTGATACACCATTTTAGTGATCTCCACTTGCATAGTGCTTAGTGATTCATTAGGTGGTTAGCGTAGCTACTTTGCGAAGTGCTTAGGTTGATCAGACCACCGCTTATGCACTTGCTCTAGGTTTAGGCCTAGTGTTTAGTGAGGTTTGCATACTTCTTACCACTCGATGCTTGCGCGCACCATTATTGTACATTCAGAGGGGCTTGTAGTCTTACGAGATCACATCAACCACATTTGTGGTGTGGCCTCACCATGTACCAGAGGGAACAAGGCCCGTGCTGTTTCGGCCGGAAGCTTGATAGTGAAGACGGCGGGGAGCGGTCCGGGAGAGGCTTTGCCATGAGTGGCTTAACCGGAGACCCGCTTATGCATGGGGAAGGCCAGAGCTATCCATGGAGTTATCTGACTAGGAGCTTGGCCATTGCAAGGGATTCCTTGTGAGGGGCTTCAACAAGGACTAGGGGGAAGCTTGCGCGCTTCTCGATACCTCGGTAAAAATACCAGAGTCGTCGATGGGAGTTTGCATATTTCTACCTTACTCTTTAGCTTTACTTTCCTAGCTTAGTGATATGCTAGTTAATAGGTTTGGAACCTAGGTTGCATAACTCCTTTTGCGGTAGAGATAGCAACACACTAGCAAAACCGTAGTTACACATTTGGATAGTTTATCTTTTGCATAGATTTTTGCTAAGGATAGAAAAATGGGCCATAGTTTAGAGTTAGAGTTTTAAGTGGCCAAATTCACCCCCCCCCTCTTAGGCGTCATGGTCCCTTACAAGTGGTATCGGAGTCGGTTGGCTCAATTTAGACCTTTGGCTTCACCGCCGTTGAGCTGACACTATTTATAGAGTGGTTGGGATGGATACCTCTAGGCCATCGCACTTTGATGGCACTAACTTCCCCTACTATAAAGCTAGAATGGCTTATCACCTTGAGGCGGTAGATTTGGATGTTTGGAGAGTCACTCATGACGAGATAAAACCCATTAAGAATCCTGATAAACCCATAAAGAGTGAAGAAAAAGAAATTCATTTCAATGCTAGAGCTAAAAATTGCTTGTTTGAATCTTTTAGCATGGATGTGTTTAACCAAGTGTTCACTTTAAATACGGCACATGAAATTTGTTTAAAAATCCAAGGGCTCTATGATGGCACGACTAATGTCCGTGAGCAAAAATATTATCTAGCTAAACAAAATTATGATTCCTTTAAAATGAATGATGATGAGCTTGTTCATGATATGTATTCTTGTTTGAATTTGATTATCAATGAGCTCCATTCAATAGAATTAACAAAGCTAGATGATGCAGACAACATGAGGAAGATCATCTCTATGCTACCATAAAAGAAATATGCAAGCATCATCACCATCCTTCACAACATGGAGGATTTGAGCACCTTGACCCTGGCCATAGTCATTGGCAAGATAGTGGCATTTGAAATGTCATGAAAGATGGGTCAAGAAGAAGCCTCATCATCAAGCGAAGGCAAAGCTCTCGCATGTAGTGAGAAAAAGAAGATGAAGGGAAAGCAAGTTGAGACAAGCTCAAGCTCAAGCTCCTCAAGTGAAGATGAAGAAGAGGATGAGGATGATGATGATGATGATGTAGATTCAAGTGATGATTATCAATCTTCCTCCTCCACCTTCGACCTTGATGAAGAATCAATCAAACTTAACAACAAGATGGAGAAGATGATCCAAAGGCAAAATGTCAAGGGTGTCCCCATCCAAATTCAAGATTTCATCTTCACCAATCAAAGAAATGAGCAAAGAAAGAAAGGATGCTATGGATGCGGCGAGTTGGGGCACTTTGTGGAAGTTTGTCCAAACAAGCCCACACCCAAGACAAAGAAGAAGGCGTGCAAGGACAAAGCCCTCACATCAATAAGGTCATGGGATGATTCTTCAAGTGAAGAAGAAGACCATCACAAGAGGCGAGGCCACAAGTACTCATCATCAAGCTTTTCTCGTGTGTGCCTTATGGCACGAGGTAACGAAAGCTCATTCTCTAGTGAGAGTGATAGTGATGATGAAATGCCTTCTCTTAATGAACTTGTGCAAGAAAATCTTAAATATGCTAAGGCTTGCACTAGCCAACAAAAGATGCTAAAAATATTGCAAGAAAAACTAGATAGTTCACAAGAAGCATATAAAACCTTGCTTGAACAATATGAGACATTTGCTAATCTTAATATTGAACTATCTACTAAAATTGAGCACCTTGAGCCTAGTGCAACAACAAATGGATGCACAATCAATGATGAGCAACTTGTAAAGAAAAATGAAAAATTTAAAGAAAAGTTAGCTAGCTCACAAGATGCTTATAAAAGTTTGCTTGCTAAAATAGAAACCATGTGCACACATTGTGATGAGCTAACTAATAAAGTTGCTAATCTTGAAGTTGTCAGTACAACCCTCACCAAGGCACCTAAAAAGAAAAGTTCTATCTTTAACATGCCTAAAAAGGATGCTTTTACTTCTTGCAATGATTTATGTTTAGACTCACCCTTGTGCAACCAAGTTTGTGTTGAGAAAGTTATTGTAGATACATGCACACAAGAGGTCGCAATGGAGAATGAGCAACTCAAGCAATAAGTGGCTCGCCTTACCAAGGACTTGACTCAAGTAAAAGACAAAATGGAGGAAGCCCAACATCATCAAAATAACACCATTAATGGAGTGAAGAAGCTTGATGAAGGACAAACCATGGTTTGCTATGTGTGCCACAAGGAAGGCCACAAGTCCTATGAGTGCAAGGTGAAGAATGAGGAGGAGCTAAGAAGAAAGAGAAAAACAAAAAGGAAACAAGCAAGCTCTCCAACACCTACACCAACAAGGTGGACAAAAGGCCTCCACATCTTATCTCTTAAAGAAGAAGAAAAATGGCAAGGTGGTGGCCATCAAGGTGAACAAGCAAGCCTGCAATGGGGCCAAACGCATTTGGGTGCCAAAGGAGATCATTTCCAACATGAAGAGCAACAAGAAGGCTTGAATCCCGAAAGGGAAGTAAGAAGTCCAATGGACTTTGGGTAATTTAAAGACTTGGCAAAGTATGGGTGTATTTCATGGGGTGCATCATTATGGACAAGGTAATTGCCAAGTGGGTTAGCGAATACTGTGGACCCAAATTCCCCTTCCCATGTTATGTAACTACATTTAATTTCTTGAAATTTTAATTAGCATCTAGTTCCTTTTTATGCCTAGGTTTGCATTTGCATGTTTAATCTTTTGTCTTGCATACACTAGGTATATCTTATGGTAGGCTTGCTCGGTTTCACTCTTAACCCTTGGAGCAAACCTACATGGTTTAAATTGTTTAGGAGTACGACACATAGCTTGTTTTACAATTATTCATCTAATATGTGGCAAAGTCCAAATTATAGATAATTTCTCCCAAATATCACTTTCGAAAATGATTCTCACATTCATGTGATGTCATCTTTCAAGTGGTATTTTTTATTCTAAAATCAATGTGCATGTCTCCTACAAGTATTTTATACTTGTGTGCATAAATTTAGGGGGAGGTTACTCTACAAGTTGGATGTTTTGAGACTAACACCTTTTCAAGCTTATCATGTGTGTAGTAGTCTCATTGCAAGGAAAATAGAGTCCCCGGAGGTAAGCATCATACTTCAAATATCCACCACCTATTGTAAGTGGTATAAATCAAATTGATTTCCACATGTGGTATTTCTAAACTGATATCATCATATTGATTTTCACTTTGGTATTTATATGCTTTCTCCATGCATTATATAGATTAAACTCCCTTGAGCATTAATTTGCCAATTATACATAAACTTCATTCTCCATCATATATATGCATATATTTAGGGGGAGCTTAGTCTATGTAATGTGAGAGTCAAATTTTGTGACCTATTTCACTCCACATACAAAGGATCACAAAGTTTGACCCTCCTTTGTGCTACTAATGTCTTCCTTTTCGGTGTTTGATTCTAAAGGGAGAGAATTTGTAGGACCAAAAGCAAGCCCGATCATAATAATTTACAAGTGGTAATGGTTCGAGAAAGAGAGGATAGTGGATTATGGAGTTAGGGGGAGGCTTAAATCCATAATGCCACATGGGGATATTTGCAAGAGCAAGATAAGTTTCCAAAGATGTTTACATGTGGTATCTTTTAGCATCATATAACCTTGCCCTTTGTATTGCATCCTAGCAAGTAAATAGTTTTTAAATTCTAATTTTTTTATTATTTACTTGCTTTGGTCGTGTTGTCATCAATCATTAAAAAGGGAGAGATTGTAAGAAAAATGGACCCTAGGTCCATTTACTTTGAATTTTGGTGTTTGATGACCAACACAACCAAATTGGACTAATGAATTTGCAAGTAATTGTTTTGTAGTTCAATAGGGTCCAAACGTGACTTGGACGAAGGTGACATGATGATCCCACGATCAACACCATAAGCAAGACCCTAGAAGCACAAGAGAAGACTCAAGATATCAAGCATAGTCCAAGCACGAAGATAGGAACCAAGCCGGACGCAAGATCGCGAAGAAACAAGCTTGGCAGAGGTGACCGGACGCGACCCTAGGAGGACTAGACGCATCCGATCAGTTGCTCGACAACAACAGGCGTCAGCAGTAGCGACCGGACGCTGAGCGAGGCAGTGACCGGATGCACAGACTTCACTGTTCATCGTCAACGACAACGTTCTCAGCGTGACCGGACACGACGGCAGGACGACCAGATGCCCAAGAATTAGCGTCCGATCATGTCCAGAGAGGTTCCAAAGCGGCGCAAATGCGACCGGACGCGTCTGGTCAATGATGACCGGACTCAGTAGTGCGTCCGATCTCTACGCGCGCGCTCAACGGTCGGGACAACCGGACGCTTCCGATCAGGACGACAGTAGCGTCCGGTCAGTAGCAGAAAGCTGGGTTTCGCCCCAATAGCTACTTTCTCTATAGGGCTTATAAATAGACCTCCCAACCGGCCATTTGAGAGTGGAGAGCTGAGAAAACATACCAAGGGTGTTGATACACCATTTTAGTGATGTCCACTTGTATATTGCTTAGTGATTCATTAGGTGATTAGCGTAGGTGCTTTGCGAAGTGCTTAGGTTGATTAGACCACCGCTTATGCGCTTGCTCTAGGTTTTGGCCTAGTTTTAGTGAGGTTTGGATACCTCTTACCACTCAGTGCTTTGCGCGCACCATTGTTGTACATCGAAGAGGTTTGTAGTCTTGCAAGATGATACCAACCGCGTTTGTGATGTGGCCGCCACTGTGTACCGGAGGGAACAAGGCCCGCGGCGTTTCGGCCGGAAGCTTATAGTGAAGATGGCGAGGAGCGGTCCAGGAGAGACTTTGCCATGAGTGGCTTAACCGGAGACCCGCTTGCGCGTGGGGAAGGCCGGAGCTATCCACGGAGTTACCCGACCGGGAGCTTGGCCCTTGCGAGGGATTCCTTGCGAGGGGCTTCAACGAGGACTAGGGGGAAGCTTACGCGCTTCTCGATACCTCGGTAAAAATACTGGAGTCATCAACGGAAGTTTGCATATCTCTACCTTACTCTTTAGCTTCTGCATTTACATTGCAATCTTGGTTTGTGCTTTACTTTCCTAGCTTAGTGATAGGCTAGTTGATAGGTTTGGACCTAGGTTGCATAACTCCTTTTTGCGGTAGAGATAGCAACACACTAGCAAAACCGTAGTTGCATATTTAGATAGTTTATTTTTTGCATAGGTTTTTGCTAAGGATAGAAAAAGAGACCATAGTTTAGAGTTAGAGTTTTAAGTTGTCTAATTCACCCCCTTCTTATGCGTCACGGTCCCTTACAATCCCCAAATCCCTATCACATGTGTCCTTGCATGAAGAAGTCTCTCTCTCAAGTGATCCTCCCATCATCTTCAATCTTGGAGACCTCTCTCTGGGGTGTGGGGACTCCATGACAGATGAGCTTGAGCTAGGTGACCACAATATCTAAGTCACCATGGGTAAGTTCTTCATCTCATCTCTCCCTTAATCTGTCTCAAGATCAATCCTAGCATAGAGCACACACCTTAGCATAAATGAAGCTTAGGCCAAACCCTATCTCCCATAGTTTTTCTCGCACCTAAGTCATGCACATGCACCCCTACATAGTCCTCCCCTAGATCACCCCCACAATAACCCCATGCAACACCCAAGCAAAACACATATCTAGTTTCCGTCGACGCCTAACAGACCACCCGTAGTGTGCTTTTCTTCACCTCGTGTGAATGCACTGCATAACAATAGCCGGCTGCTCAAATTTCAGTACATCTAGAATTCTAGTTATCTTTTTCAAAAAGGACTAATAAACTTCAGGCTTTTGTGCAGTACATTTACTTTTGATCACAAGTAATTCTGACTAAAGGGAAGTATTAATTGTAGTAGATGGAAATGAACAGTTACAGTGACCGAATCACGTGTATTTACATATTGAGACACTGAAAAGAATCCTTCTCCCCCTAAGTTAAGAAATGGTCATAGACGCAAAAAGAATCCGTGAGGCATTAATAATATCAGCAACCTAAATCATCAAGACTTCTTCCCTTTGCTCGTCTTGGCCTCATGGTAATCTTGATAGAGCACTTTTGCGAGAGATGGGGCAGTGAAGATACGAGGAGAGCCTGCAGAAGGAATTACCGCGCTACTAAATTTCAGATCAGTCGTGTGGCAGAAGCATGCGCGTCTGAACAATACCTCAAAACATTATGCGGCAGGCAAATACCTTGCGTGTCATCACGGACTCGATTCCTTCCCGTAGCACAATGTCGGTGTAGTTAGTTCCAAATCTACAATCCAGCGAAAACTGAAAAAAAAAAATACGGCCAAATTTCAGAAAACAAGCAAAGAACTTCATGCCCGTTCGCATGCCCTTAAACCCGGCTTGATCCGCTTCTTTTTTTATCCGAAACAGTATTTTTCTCTTACAAATTCCTCCAAACCATCCAAATTCCTCCACAACCATCTCAGCCAAACACCCCCTCAGCCGTAAGTACAAGACAGTTTTTTTTTAATGAAATCAGCACGTAGAACTGTAGAAGAGAAGAGTGTGCGTGGAGTCAGAACCTGAACTTTCGGAAGAGGGAAGTTCATGATGTGCGTTCGGGCGTCGATGCGCCCGGCGACCCTGATCTCCATGTAGCTCCTCTGCGCCGACAGCTCGCTCACGAGGAGCCGGGTCACGTTCCGCTGCGCGAGCACGGCGTGCATGAGCACCGTCACGTTGGCACTCCGCGGGGGCTGGTAGAACACCGGCACGTCCATGGCGCCCACCGATTCGTTCGCGTACGCCACGTCCAGCACCGTCGCGCCGTACCGTATCCCGATCCCGTTCAGGTTCTGCGCCGCGAACACCAGCGACGCCACCGCGCACGCCGCCGTCCCGTTCGCGCTGCGGTTCGACGACGTCAGGCTGAAGGACCTGTCCATCTGGAAGGACTGCAGGTAGAAGGCCGGCTTCTTGAGCCTCGTGACGAAGACGGCGAGCAGCGCGGCGGCGACGGCGAGCAGGAGGGTGAGCGAGAGGAGCAGGTAGAGACAGAGGCATCTAGCTGAGTGAGGAGGAGAACAGTGGCCGTAGCTGCTCTCCTTGTCGCGACACCCACGCCAGCTGCTGCTACCGCCACCATGATCCATTGGTAGCTGCTGCAGCATTTACCGGCTAGAGGAAGCATGGTTCAGAGGAGCAAATAATGCAAGATGCATTTATATGTTTTCGTTTGCACACAAAGCTAAGGGAAAGCAAAGGGTTTCTCTAGTAGTTCTCCATGGCCGCAAGCCTCGTGCAAATACTTCAGTTGCCTTTATTCCTTCCGTGAAAAGTTTGTGTGAATCTGAGATACTTGTAGGAGAAGACGGAGCATCACTTCGACGGGCAGCTACGGATGTGGCTGCCCAACTCTGATATCGGCCTAGTATTGACTAACGTAGCCTTTGTTTGAAACAGGGAACATTTTCGTTCAATCGAAATCAAAATGTTTTCTGAAAATTACTACAGACTCATGCACGTCAGATTTGTTTTAGATATGTTTGATATATATTTTCCTTACTTTGCCTATTTCTCAAACTAAAAATAGATATAAATATATATTTTTTGTATTACCTCTTAAAAAATATTTTGCCTGTTTTCTGAAAGTAGTTTGTGTTGCATAGTGCGGTGTTTTAAGGCCCCGTTTGATACCAGGGGCTAAAGTTTATTAGCCTGACACATCGGATGTTTGGATGCTAATTAGAAGTATTAAACATATGTTAATTATAAAACCAGTTACATAAATGAGGGCTAATTTGCGAGATAAATCTATTAAGCATATTTAGTCTATGATTTGACAATATGATGCTATGATAAACTTGTGTTAATGATTGATTAATTAAGCTTAATAGATCGGAAACGCTTAGCCACGGGCATCCGTCTTGTTTGACGTGGCTCCTAGTCCTACCTCCCTCATGCGCTGTCAGTGGACCAGCCTCTTAAAAAGGAAAAAAAAGTTCCCCACTCGAGCTGTGGTGTCTTTCCTCAGCTGCTCCAAGCCCCTCACCGCACCGCACCTCTGGCCGACCCCGCCATCGTAAGGTCCCGCAGCAGGGTGATCTCTCTTCCCCGCTCCCTCCCTAGCATGAAGCGCCAGCTCTGACATCTCTCCTGCGTGGCCGACCCTTCCCGCACTGCTCCTTCCCGCGAGGCACCCGGCCCCTTCCCTCACTGCTCCGTGCCACACCACCATCCAGCATCGCACCCCCATCCACCTCGCTCGTCACGAAAGGGGAGGTAGGGGAAAGGGGAGGTAGGGGAGGCTTGCACCGCGCCTGTGCCCCCATCCACCTCGCATCCTCTGCAGGAAGGGGAGGCCTACGCCACCGCAGTTCCCCACTAGGTAGGCTATGGGCGCGGGCAATGCTATGTTTTTCAAGTGGTTTCAGACATGTTGCAGGCCTATGTTTCAAGTATTTCAATTGTTTCATATGTACGTTTCAAGTGTTTCATACGAATGTTGCAAAAGTAGATCGGGATGCTGCACATGTTGTAATAGCTATACACGTATGTTTCAAGTGTATGTTCTAAATGTTTCATCTGTTCCGGACGAATGTTGTAAGTGTTTTATCTGGATGTTGTAAAAGTAGATCTGGGTGTTGCATATACATGCATGTTGCAAGCAAATGTTTTAAGTGTTTTCAGGTGTTTTATATGTATGTTTGCAAGTGTTTCATCTGGATGTTGTATATGTTTTTAATGGTTTTCAAATGTTTTCCAGGTGTTTTTCGTAAGTGTTTCAAACGCTTGTTTCAAGTGCTTCATCTGTTTTTTTGGTATGTTGCAACTGTTGCATATGCAATGAGTGTGGGAAGCAGTTGGCGGTGCGGGCTCACTGCTGGTGCGCTCGCACGCTCCCTGTGCGGGCAGCGTCCGGACGTTAGCATCCGGATCGGACATCCGACGCTAGCAAGTCCCTTAGTAGATTCATCTCGTGAATTAGCTATGACTTGTGCAATTAGTTTTATAATTATCTCATATTTAATTATTGTAACACCTCGGGTGTTAGCCTTGCATAAACTTGACTTGCATAACCTAAGCATGAGCATCAAGCATTCATAAATCATCATTTACAATTGAAACAGTTGATCGAAACATATGAAACATTGCTTGTTATCTCGTGTTTCTTAGAACATATGCATATGATCATGTGCAAATGAATGCAAGGGGGTAGTGCTAGTCACTACAACACCTTAGCTACACTTAGGTTAACAAAAGGAACCTTGTTCATGAAGGCCACATTTCATGACCAAGCACTCAAGTAATATTTCATGTGATTACTTTCAATAGCTATATGAGTGACTACTACATGAAATGCTTGAATGACCTTGCAAATTGTTTTAACATGCTTAGAGTATCATCATGAACAACTTTGGTATCTAGTGCTAGGGCTAGTTTGGTCATGTAGCCATGGTTTGAATGTGTATCATGATTTCAAAGTGACATGTTTGACTAAAGTTGAACTAGGTGTTAGGGACCTTGCATGGAGGAGTTCACTAAAGCAAAGTTGTAGTGTTTGACATAAGGAACAACTTTTATTTTTGGGTCATGGACTGATTTTGCTTCTAACATGCTTGAATGGGTCCCACAAAAACCAGCAAAATCCAGTTTTCAACACTTAACAAATTTTCCTAAGTAGTTGATCGACTGACCGACTGACAGCCAAGGTTGGGCACGAGATTACTTCGTCTCTGTTGTGAATTAGAGCTTGATCTTTGAACAAGAGTTGTAGCTGGTACCTTGGGCTACAAAACTCATGTAGGGCATTTGCACGAAGGAGCCACGGTTTTGCTGTAATATCGACTTGAAAATGCGTTGTTAGGCTGCTCCTATCGAGTCTGAACCGACTGAATCGGTGGATTCAGTGGCCGACCGTCCACAGGCGCTGGCCGCCGCGTGGTGGCCGGTGATGGCCGCGCGCACCATCTGGAGGCCGTACGCCAGCGCAGGGCCCAATCGTCAGGCATTGACGGCCAGCAAGCCACCAGCGACGCGCTTAAGTCACCAACGAGCTGGCCGTTCACTCTCACTCGCCTCCCCGCGCTCCTCTGCTCAGTGTGCTCGCCATCGCCGTCGCAGCCACTCCGCTGAGCTCACCGGCGCTCACCGTTGTTCCATTCACCAATCAGTCGCGCCCGTAGCTCCGTCTCCACCTTCCCCACCGTTTCCACCTTGCAACGCCCCCATCTGTGCCCTAGGTGAGCCATGTTTAGCTTTGCGCCGTCGCGGGAACACCCTCGCTGGAGTGCCGCCATGGCCGCTGCAGTGGCCGTGCTTCTCCGGAGCAGCTCCCGCCGTCTAGGTTGCTTAGTCACATTCGCAGGGTTGCCGTAGTTCTGTAGAGCACATCGCTTGGCTTCGCCGTGGCCTCCACCGGCGTAGCGCCGTAGGCCAGCACCACTGCTCCGCCATGAGCGCCGCCGCCATCGCTGGCACCGACGAGCAGTCCCACCAAGTAGATGGTTGTGTGCGCAATGTCGAGTAGATCATCGTGTGATGATGTCACCGCCGGCGAGTTCGCCGTCGGCGAGCTCTGGCCGCGCCAGCACCGCGCAGCGCCGCTGCCCTATTCCGTGTCACTGACGCGTGGGGTCCCCTGACCAGCGGGTCCCACCTGTCAGCGACAGCAGTAGTGAAGGCTAACTCATTTTGAATCCAGTTTTTGATTTGTTTTGTTATTTTTGTATCTTTAGTTTGGTAGCTCCTAAAATGGTGAAATAAATATGATTGTGTTGCTTAGGAAGTGTAGTATTTAGGAAAAATATGTTCTTGGTTTCAACAGTAGAAATTTCTGGAGATTTAAATAGGGATTTCAAATGTGCTTTTGAATGCATTCAAATTTGTTTATTTTATATCTAGAGTTCCTGTGCTCCAAAAATTATGAAATTTTTGTGGTAGGCTATTCTTGTTATACATGAGCTTGGATAAAAATTTGAGGACCAGTGCATGTGTAGATCTATAGTTATAGATTTTTCTTTTATAAATAGTTAATCCTTGCATGAATTTTTATAAATTAATTATGAGTCCAAAATTCATGAAATTTGTTGGAGGTGATACTAGTACCATATGGATGTTAGGAAAAATAAGAAATCTATTGCTTGACACTTTTCAATAGGATTTTCCATTTATGCTATTTCAAGCCTTGCTTCCTTATCATTTTTGTATAGGATGTTCTACTTAGTAAAATGACATGAAATTTTTATAGTAATCCTTTGATAGCATTAGTAAGACTCTGTAAAATTTTGAGAATTTATTAAGCACATTTGATATATATTTATTATTTAACCTAGATATCTAAATAAAATAATAAAGGCAATTTAATAAATAGTTTGGGCTTCACCATTATATCATCTTAACTGTATTTGGTATGCTGAAACTGTTGGTAGGTTCTAGGTTGTCAAATTTTGAATAATTACCTGAAGTAGAAGTGTTATTACTTTATATTGCATGTGAAGTAGTTTCTGGACTGATTCTAGAGTGTAATGAGTTACATGTTGAAACAAGTGTAGACTATAAAAATGGTTAATAACAAAGTTGTAGAGAATTTGATAAGCTTTCCAGAAAGTCTAGAATCACTGTTTTTGAATTTGTAGGACTCCAGTTATGAGTGAAACAAGTAGCTGCTGGTTATGGTGTAGTCGATGCATTGTAGAAATAGTTAAGTAGTAATCGAGAAGAGATATGCACCTACTCAAACAACGCGATGCACTTGTTAACATTATGCATTCGTAATACTCATACCATACTCATGCATCTAGGATCGGAGGAAGAGATCACATTGCTGGAATTCGAAGAAGCAGAGGAAGGGAACCTACAGGAGAATCCGCAAGCCGCTGCTCCCGAAGGCGTGGAGCAGAACCTTGAAGAGCTTCCGGAGTGCCCTGACCACCGTCCTACTTCCTTTCTGCGAGGCAAGCCCCGGAGCATTATAAGTCTCCCAGTAATTTACAAATGTTTACTTACATATTTATGATTGTTGCATTAGGTTATAAGAGTTGAATGAAACCACTTGATGCATGTACATTCCTTGTCCAGATATTAACCCTTTAACCGGTATAGGTCCAGGATCGAATATATATGCTTAGCCATGCGTAGACCGGTAGAAGTCGGGTGATGTCCTGTCACCTGCGAGATATAGGTGGATACCGGAGCACGGTTGGCTATATCTGCTATCGTGTAACAGAACCATGAGGTAAAAGTAAATTGAGACCGGACGGGAAATCGATAGGGAAGCAACAAGGCATGGAGGTCTTGGGTGTGGACTTATCCCCGTCTGTGTCAATTAAGGACCGTACCGTTGTTGGCGCTTCTGATAAGATTGAACGCATGCCTCTCACTTAGCTGGCCGGATAACTCGTTCCGACCGCGAAGCCGAGTAATTCAACTCAGGCCGGGAATCGTTCTGTTGTGCGCTCCTTCCGGGGAACGATCAGACTGAGCCCAAGGGCAGGCTTGGCCTGAGCATCCTAGCATCTGGTGTTCCAGATTGTGCGGCACAGTACGAACCCGCGAAATGTGTACCGGAGTTGTACCAAAGGTGACCTAAGACTATCGTGGCTGATAGATCTGGGTTTGTGTTAGGAATAAATTCCCAGCTGGTTGAAATCGATTCGAATCGCCGTCTCTCCCGGATAGTGAGAAACTTGGCTAGTCCCAACATCGTAGCAACTATATTATGAAACATGATGGTTCCAATGAATATGGAATTACAATACCTGCTATGGTTACTATTGTATGATTCTAAATAATATACCACATGTTTGGCATAGGATAGTTGCTAACCTAGAAATGGATAGTTATAATTAACTTGATAAAAGAATCACAATTGTACAACGGTTAATTGCCTTTTTCACAAAATGTTGTCAAGTTACGTCCACTCATACAGCCTTGCATAATCCTTGGAGTCATTTTATTTCTGGTTCATGACGGGTAAGTCTAGCTGAGTACCTTCTCGTACTCAGGGTTTATTTTCCCATTGTTGCAGATGGCACTGTGTATCATGGTTATTGCAAGAGTTGCTTCTATCCCGCTGTGGATGAGGAGTAAGCCTTGGGCAGGCTTCTTTAATAATTCCTATCTTTGCTTTTGTGGACCGTGATCTAGTTTGGCACTGTATCAAACTATGTTGGAAACTTTATCTTCGAACTTATTTGCTTTCGCTTTGTTTACTAAACTCAGTTTGTAATAACTTTTTATTCGTACTCTGATGATGAAAAGTATCTGCGAACCGTATGTAATATGTGGCATGTATGTTGAATCCTGTACGATCTTGGTTGTTGTAAATCGTTTATCGAGACCCGTCGTGGTACTCGACGGACTACCGGGTTTATATGGATTCAAGTATGACAGTGCGACCGCTTGCGGATTGCCATTATACTTGTATTCTTATAAATTGGTCGGTTCTGCGACAGCTGGTATCAGAGCAAGATTCAACGTTAAGTGTCACAAGTGTATCTAAAAACAAAAGTTTTTGTTTTCCAAAAACCCTTCCCTAGCAACTATTAGTTATATAATAGGTATTTGAAATCTAAAGTGTGCCAATGATCACTTTCCTTATGCCCAGATTAAGGACTATTAGGTGGCTATTTAAGTACTAACATGGGGGTTTTTACTTCGTCGTCCATACGGCGTGCTATAGTATGGATGCCATTCACTTGAGTGGTAATGTATGGATCAAATGCCTCTACGCCAAGGTAAGATGAGTGTATGACCGCAAGATGTGAGCGTGCGGTCAGGAAGAGTTAGCATTGGTACGGCTAGGTATGCATGCTTGCATGTGTACATGGTACGTATTTAATTGTGGGTTTAAATTATTGTTGGGTAGATTGATACGGAAGTATATGTATGAGGATACATATATGAAAGTATTTACAATTACATTCTGCATATTTCATTATGGGTTTAGGGCTGAAATGAAATTTTATGCAGGTACACTAACAACGAAACGTGTAGTTCGACTAGTTACGATCTATATGAGAGAACGTATGTATGCCACCGTGTCTACCGTTAGAAACAAATTTTTCCTAAGTTTGTGAGGACGTACGGCACGAGCATGCATCATGTTAAACACCATTCACATAATCACATTTGTTCCTCCCCTTATAAAATTCTTACTCGGTTATGTAACTCTTATCCATTATGGCATTGTCTCACAAAAGGGTACATGTTGATGGTGCAGATGGCACGCACCAAGCAGACTGCTCGCAAGTCCACTGGAGGTAGAGCTCCTAGCCGTCAGCTTGCTCCACGTACCCGTCAACGTCACACATTCCTTGGAGAGTTTGGGATGCCTACCCTCTTGTGGAGAGTGCTCAGCTATGTAGGTTATCCTGATGGAATGGAACCCCGCTACTTTTGGGCAAATGAGCGGTTGGGAGAAGGTCTCTTAGTTACTGTGGAGGCCATTGTCCGTCCCCGAGGTGACGATTCTGAGTGGACAGGTTGGTGTTATGAGTCAACTGGCAGGACTGCTGAAGAAGCAGCTGGCAGGGCAGCCTTTGGGATCCTGAGGGATATCATGGATCGTTTTCCTCAGGAGCTGGCAGCCGCTATGGTTGGAGTCTTTCTAAGAGGTAATCCCTCCACTGACTCATGGCAGCAGGCAAGAGGAAGACCTTTGGAGATTGGTGCAGCAGAAAGGCAGAACAGCGATAACCCTGCCATGAGCGCCATGTTCGCAGTGATGAGAGTGTTAGATGGAGTTGAAGGTAGCCTCAGACGAGTGTCTGGTGCTCTTGGTCATGCCCGCGAAGACCGACGTCAGCTTTAGAGGGAGCACGACGCCGAGATAGAGAGGCTCACTGAAGAAATGACTCGGTTAACTCACCAGCAAAATGCAGCTTGGTCCAGGGAAGATGTCCTGAGGGCTCAACAGTTTGAGCTAGGACAGCAGTTGGCCAATGCGGAAGAATACAACGATAATCTGCATGAAGAGGTTCACCTACTGCACAATCAGCTCCACCCTTATATACCACCTGGAGCCGCAGAAATGGGTCTAGAGGGGTACGAGGAAGAAGAAGAAGTGGCACCTGAAGAAGAAGTAGAACCTGGGGAAGGAGATGATTCTGCGTCTGACCTCGATAGTGATCATGATGAGGATTAGATCGCTTAGCGTGTAGTGGGAAGACTAATGTATCACCTTTATTTATGTAATGGACCTGTAGTTTGAATTTGGCATTAGTAACCAGACTATCATGTAATGTAAAATCGCACGTTTGGGTAAAAGTTAATGCAATTCCAGTTCCTTGTCGGTCATCACGCTTTAAATTGCATGCGTTATGAGCACGATAAGTGGTCAAATTGGCGATGTCATGTTGCGAGAATGAATTATTATGCCTCTGTTTTTATTGTGCTTTTGAGAATTTTCTCCAGTAATTTCAGTTTGGCATGAGTACCTAATTCGTCTGCAATCTCTTGGCATCGACCAATAATCGCTTATTGTTGCAACTTCGCAGATGACGCGCACCCGTGCAGGAGCTAGCAGCAGCCAGGATGGCAACCATGATGACTTGCCACCCCCACCGCCACCATCTGCTCAGGAATTCTTTACCCAGTTCCTAGGGAGCCAAAGGACAATGGAGGAAGCCTTGCGCCTTATCGCGCAAAACACTGCTCGTGGCCACCCACCGCAACCAGGGGTCGAGCCAAATCAGCACAGTTCATTCAAGGAGTTTCTGGACACGAAGCCTCCGATCTTCAAGGTGGCTGAGGAACCACTGCAGGCCGATGAGTGGCTGAATACCATCGAGCAAAAATTTCGTCTGCTAAGGGTCACAGAGCACCTGAAAGCTGAATATGCTTCTCATCAGCTGCAAGGACCAGCAGGAATCTGGTGGACGCACTTTCTGTCGTCTCTGCCTGCTGATGCGAGAGTGACCTGGGATCAGTTCAAGCTGGCTTTTAGGAGACACCATATTCCCCCGGGCCTGATGCGCATGAAAACAGCCGAATTTATGAGGCTCACTCAGGGAACCAAGTCACTCACAGAATATATGCACGCATTCAACAACTTGTCAAGATATGCTCCAAGTTTTGTGGATACTGAAGAGAAAAAGATTGAGAGTTTCAAGCGAGGTTTGGGTACCAAATTAATGAAGACTATGGCAAATTCTCGATGTGCCACGTACAATGAGTTTATTAGTGATGCCTTGACCCAAGAAAACCACAACAACCTGCATGCAGTTGCTAAGGGTCGCAAGAGGGCATATGAGGCCAGTGCATCCAGATCTTTTCAGTCAAAAGCGCCTATCGTAGCTAGGCCACCATTCCATCCACCTGCATCCAAGTTCAGACCTCCACCACCGAAAGCTCAGAATAACAGGCCACAAAAACCGTTTCGTAAGGCGTTCACTATTGCCTTACCAAAAGGGAATGGTAACTAGGACAGCTTCACCGGATTCAAAAGTAACCAACCTTGTTTCAACTGCAACCAACTGGGTCATTGGTCCAAGGAGTGCCCCCACCCCAAGAGGAATGGCAACCCAAATCAGAACAATCAAAGGCAGGTGAATGCCAGGGCACGTCAGGGACAAGTGCATTATACCGCTGTGGAGGAAGTGCCCGCCGGAGAAGTTGTCACAGCTGGTATGTTTCTTGTCAACAAGCATCCCGCTGTTGTGTTATTTGATTCGGGAGCTTCTCATTCATTTATGAGTCAAGCATTTGCATCTAGACATGATCAAGAAATAATTGAAGTAAGTAAAGGGGGTTTTAACATAAGTTCAGCAGGGGGAACTGTTACTACCAAAAAGATAGTCAAAAATGTACTCATCTTGATACAAGGGAGGGAGTACACAACAGATTTGATAATATTGCCGGGGTTGTCGATAAGTGTAATCTTAGGCATGAATTGGATGAAGTATCATGGTGCTCTTATTGACACTAGCACCCGTACTATCATGTTGAGGGAACCCACGGGAGGGAATGCTTTTCTAGTTCCACTCTCCCACGATTTCCAACCCCAACATTTAGCCTGTGCTATCCAAGCCACCACCATATGTGATATTCCAGTGGTTTGTGAGTTTCCGGATGTATTTCCAGAAGAATTACCAGGCCTACCACCGGATAGGGATGTGGAATTTAAGATTGAATTAGTGCCAGGTACTGCACCCATATCCAGAAGGCCCTATAGAATGCCACCCAATGAGTTAGCAGAACTCAAGGTTCAATTGCAAGATCTATTAGACAAGGGTCTTATCCAACCTAGCTCATCTCTGTGGGGATGTCCAGCATTGTTTGTGAAAAAGAAGGATAAGTCACTGAGGATGTGTGTAGATTACAGACCACTCAATGCTGTGACCATCAAGAACAAATATCCGTTACCCCGCATCGACATCTTGTTCGATCAGCTAGCGAAGGCAAAGGTATTCTCCAAAATTGACTTGAGATTAGGTTACCATCAGATAAAGATCAGACCGGAGGATATACCTAAAACCGCTTTCTCTACTAGGTATGGCTTATACGAGTATTTGGTTATGTCTTTCGGACTAACAAATGCCCCAGCCTATTTTATGTACCTAATGAACTCGGTATTCATGCCCGAACTTGATAAGTTCGTGGTCGTATTTATCGATGACATATTGATTTATTCAGAAAATGAGGCAGATCATGAAGAGCATCTGAGGATTGTCCTATCCAGACTGAGGGAGCATAAGCTATATGCCAAGTTTAGCAAATGTGAATTTTGGATGAGCAAAGTACCTTTCTTAGGTCACATATTATCAAGAGATGGAATCTTAGTAGACCCATCAAAAGTACAAGAGGTCATGAATTGGAAAGCCCCAACTTCGGTGCATGAAGTTCGGAGTTTTCTAGGGTTAGCAGGATACTATCGTCGGTTTATTCCAGATTTCTCAAAAATAGCTAAGCCTATGACCAGACTACTTCAGAAAGATGAGAAATACAAGTGGACACCAGAATGCGAAACAGCTTTTCACACCCTCAGAACTTTGTTGACTACAGCACCAGTGCTAGCACAACCAGACATTGAAAAGCCTTTTGATGTATTTTGTGATGCATCAGGAATAGGTTTGGGATGTGTACTTATGCAAGAAGGGAGAGTAATTGCATATGCCTCTCGGCAATTGAGGAAACATGAAGTCAACTATCCTACACATGATTTGGAACTGGCAGCCGTTGTCCATGCATTAAAGATATGGAGACATTACTTGTTGGGCAATGTATGTCATATCTATACTGACCACAAAAGCCTCAAGTATATCTTTACCCAGCCAGAACTGAACATGAGACAACGTAGATGGTTGGAATTGATTAAGGATTACAATTTGGAAGTGCATTACCATCCGGGTAAAGCAAATGTAGTAGCTGATGCACTTAGTCGGAAGTCCCATTGCAACACTATGGAAGCACTATTGGAAGATGGATTCAACTTGCTACATCCTGCCGTACTCCACAATATCACAATCAGTTGTTCGCTTGAGGGCCGAATCATAGAGCTACAACAGACAGATGTAGGAATAAGTCACATCAAGAGAAAAATGCAAGAACAAGAAACAAAACACTTTAGATTGGACGAAAGAGGTGTATTATGGTTTGAGGACCGGCTAGTGGTGCCGAAAGACTATGAGCTAAGGAATCAAATTTTAGAAGAAGCTCACTCCTCCAAATTGTCTATCCACCCGGGTAGTAGTAAGATGTATCAAGACTTAAAAACCTGTTTTTGGTGGACTAAGATGAAGAAAGAGATAGCAGCCTATGTTGCAAGGTGTGATAACTGCAGTAGAGTGAAAGCCGTCCATATGAAAACCGCTGGATTACTCCAGCCACTGCCTATTCCAGGATGGAAATGGGAAGAGATCAGTATGGACTTTATTACAGGCCTTCCAACAACGCCACAAGGTCATGATTCAATCTGGGTCATTATCGATCATCTTACCAAGTCAGCACACTTCATACTCGTGAACACGAGGTATATAGTTGGGAAATACGCTGAGATATACGTATCCCAGATCGTGAAGTTGCATGGAGTACCCCGGACCATAATCTCGGATAGAGGACCGCAGTTCATAGCTCGTTTTTGGGAACACTTACACCAAGCTTTGGGAACCAAGCTAATCAGGAGTTCAGCTTATCATCCGCAAACTTCAGGGCAGACAGAGAGAGTAAACCAAATCCTAGAAGATTTACTTAGAGCTTGTGTTATATCTTCAAAAGGGTCATGGGAGAAATGGTTACCTTTAGCTGAATTCTCCTATAACAACAGTTATCAAGCGAGTATCAAGATGGCTCCATTTGAAGCCTTGTATGGCAGAAAGTGTAGAACTCCATTGAATTGGATTGAGCCCGGTGAAAGGAGATATTTTGGTATTGATTTTATCAATGAAGCCGAAGAACAAGTACGTATCATCCAACAACACATGAAGGCAGCTCAATCACGACAGAAGAGCTATGCCGATAGAAGAAGAAGACCACTAACTTTTGAAGTAGGTGACTATGTGTACTTGAGAGTATCACCCATGAAAGGTGTGAAAAGATTTGGGATGAAAAAGAAGCTTTCACCAAGATATGTAGGGCCATACAAAATTTTGGAACGAAAAGGAAATGTGGCATATAAGCTACAACTACCACCAGAGATGAGTGTAATCTTTGATGTGTTCCATGTTTCTCAGCTAAAGAAATGTCTTCGAGTACCGGAAGAAGCTATTGCACCCACCAACGTGCAACTTCAATCGGATTTGACTTATGAAGAAAAGCCAATTCGAGTATTAGAAGTGATGGAGAGAGTAACAAGGAGTAAGATCATTAAGTTTTATAAGGTGGTGTGGAACAATCATAGTGAACAAGATGCTACATGGGAAAGAGAAGATTATCTGCAAGAAGTTTATCCCGCCTTTTTCCATGAATGGTAGGTCTTGCAAATCTCAGGACGAGATTTTTATAAGGGGGAGGGGCTGTAACACCTCGGGTGTTAGCCTTGCATAAACTTGACTTGCATAACCTAAGCATGAGCATCAAGCATTCATAAATCATCATTTACAATTGAAACAGTTGATCGAAACATATGAAACATTGCTTGTTATCTCATGTTTCTTAGAACATATGCATATGATCATGTGCAAATGAATGCAAGGGGGTAGTGCTAGTCACTACAACACCTTAGCTACACTTAGGTTAACAAAAGGAACCTTGTTCATGAAGGCCACATTTCATGACCATGCACTCAAGTAATATTTCATGTGATTACTTTCAATAGCTATATGAGTGACTACTACATGAAATGCTTGAATGACCTTGCAAATTGTTTTAACATGCTTAGAGTATCATCATGAACAACTTTGGTATCTAGTGCTAGGGCTAGTTTGGTCATGTAGCCATGGTTTGAATGTGTATCATGATTTCAAAGTGACATATTTGACTAAAGTTGAACTAGGTGTTAGGGACCTTGCATGGAGGAGTTCACTAAAGCAAAGTTGTAGTGTTTGACATAAGGAACAACTTTTATTTTTGGGTCATGGACTAATTTTGCTTCTAACATGCTTGAATGGGTCCCACAAAAACCAGCAAAATCCAGTTTTCAACACTTAACAAATTTTCCTAAGTAGTTGATCGACTGACCGACTGACAGCCAAGGTTGGGCACGAGATTACTCCGTCTCTGTTGTGAATTAGAGCTTGATCTTTGAACAAGAGTTGTAGCTGGTACCTTGGGCTACAAAACTCATGTAGGGCATTTGCACGAAGGAGCCATGGTTTTGCTGTAATATCGACTTGAAAATGCATTGTCAGGCTGCTCCTATCGAGTCTGAACCGACTGAATCGGTGGATTCAGTGGCCGACCGTCCACAGGCGCTGGCCGCCGCGTGGTGGCCGGTGATGGCCGCGCGCACCATCTGGAGGCCGTACGCCAGCGCAGGGCCCAATCGTCAGGCATTGACGGCCAGCAAGCCACCAGCGACGCGCTTAAGTCACCAACGAGCTGGCCGTTCACTCTCACTCGCCTCCCCGCGCTCCTCTGCTCAGTGTGCTCGCCATCACCGTTGCAGCCACTCCGCCGAGCTCACCGGCGCTCACCGTCGTTCCATTCACCAATCAGTCGTGCCCGTAGCTCCGTCTCCACCTTCCCCACCGTTTCCACCTTGCAACGCCCCCATCTATGCCCTAGGTGAGCCGTGTTTAGCTTTGCGCCGTCGCGGGAACACCCTCGCCGGAGTGCCGCCATGGCCGCTGCAGTGGCCGTGCTTCTCCGGAGCAGCTCCCGCCGTCTAGGTTGCTTAGTCACATTCGCAGGGTTGCCGTAGTTCTGTAGAGCACATCGCTTGGCTTCGCCGTGGCCTCCACCGGCGTAGCGCCATAGGCCAGCACCACTGCTCCGCCATGAGCGCCGCCGCCGTCGCTGGCACCGACGAGCAGTCCCACCAAGTAGATGGTTGTGTGCGCAATGTCGAGTAGATCATCGTGTGATGATGTCACCGCCGGCGAGTTCGCCGTCGGCAAGCTCTGGCCGCGCCAGCACCGCGCAGCGCCGCTGCCCTGTTCCGTGTCACTGACGCATGGGGTCCCCTGACCAGCGGGTCCCACCTATCAGCGACAGCAGTAGTGAAGGCTAACTCATTTTGAATCCAATTTTTGATTTGTTTTGTTATTTTTGTATCTTTAGTTTGGTAGCTCCTAAAATGGTGAAATAAATATGATTGTGTTGCTTAGGAAGTGTAGTATTTAGGAAAAATATGTTCTTGGTTTCAACAGTAGAAATTTCTGGAGATTTAAATAGGGATTTCAAATGTGCTTTTGAATGCATTCAAATTTGTTTATTTTATATCTAGAGTTCCTGTGCTCCAAAAATTATGAAATTTTTGTGGTAGGCTATTCTTGTTATACATGAGCTTGGATAAAAATTTGAGGACCAGTGCATGTGTAGATCTATAGTTATAGATTTTTCTTTTATAAATAGTTAATCCTTGCATGAATTTTTATAAATTAATTATGAGTCCAAAATTCATGAAATTTGTTGGAGGTGATACTAGTACCATATGGATGTTAGGAAAAATAAGAAATCTGTTGCTGGACACTTTTCAATAGGATTTTCCATTTATGCTATTTGAAGCCTTGCTTCCTTATCATTTTTGTATAGGATGTTCTACTTAGTAAAATGACATGAAATTTTTATAGTAGTCCTTTGATAGCATTAGTAAGACTCTGTAAAATTTTGAGAATTTATTAAGCACATTTGATATATATTTATTATTTAACCTAGATATCTAAATAAAATAATAAAGGCAATTTAATAAATAGTTTGGGCTTCACCATTATATCATCTTAACTGTATTTGGTATGCTGAAACTGTTGGTAGGTTCTAGGTTGTCAAATTTTGAATAATTACCTGAAGTAGAAGTGTTATTACTTTATATTGCATGTGAAGTAGTTTCTGGACTAATTCTAGAGTGTAATGAGTTACATGTTGAAACAAGTGTAGACTGTAAAAATGGTTAGTAACAAAGTTGTAGAGAATTTGATAAGCTTTCCAGAAAGTCCAGAATCACTATTTTTGAATTTGTAGGACTCCAGTTATGAGTGAAACAAGTAGCTGCTGGTTATGGTGTAGTCGATGCATTGTAGAAATAGTTAAGTAGTAATCGAGAAGAGATATGCACCTACTCAAACAACGCGATGCACTTGTTAACATTATGCATTCGTAATACTCATACCATACTCATGCATCTAGGATCGGAGGAAGAGATCACATTGCTGGAATTCGAAGAAGCAGAGGAAGGGAACCTGCAGGAGAATCCGCAAGCCGCTGCTCCCGAAGGCGTGGAGCAGAACCCTGAAGAGCTTCTGGAGTGCCCTGACCACCGTCCTACTTCCTTTCTGCGAGGCAAGCCCCGGAGCATTATAAGTCTCCTAGTAATTTACAAATGTTTACTTACGTATTTATGATTGTTGCATTAGGTTATAAGAGTTGAATGAAACCACTTGATGCATGTACATTCCTTGTCCAGATATTAACCCTTTAACCGGTATAGGTCTAGGATCGAATATATATGCTTAGCCATGCGTAGACCGGTAGAAGTCGGGTGATGTCCTATCACCTGCGAGATATAGGTGGATACCGGAGCACGGTTGGCTATATCTGCTATCGTGTAACAGAACCATGAGGTAAAAGTAAATTGAGACCGGACGGGAAGTCGATAGGGAAGCAACAAGGCATGGAGGTCTTGGGTGTGGACTTATCCCCGTCTGTGTCAATTAAGGACCGTACCGTTGTTGGCGCTTCTGACAAGATTGAATGCATGCCTCTCACTTAGCTGGCCGGATAACTCGTTCCGACCGTGAAGCCGAGTAATTCAACTCAGGCCGGGAATCGTTCTGTTGTGCGCTCCTTCCGGGGAACGATCAGACTGAGCCCAAGGGCAGGCTTGGCCTGAGCATCCTGGCATCTGGTGTTCTAGATTGTGTGGCGCCGTACGAACCCGCGAAATGTGTACCGGAGTTGTACCAAAGGTGACCTAAGACTATCGTGGCTGATAGATCTGGGTTTGTGTTAGGAATAAATTCCCAGCTGGTTGAAATCGATTCGAATCGCCGTCTCTCCCGGATAGTGAGAAACTTGGCTAGTCCCAACATCGTAGCAACTATATTATGAAACATGATGGTTCCAATGAATATGGAATTACAATACCTGCTATGGTTACTATTGTATGATTCTAAATAATATACCACATGTTTGGCATAGGATAGTTGCTAACCTAGAAATGGATAGTTATAATTAACTTGATAAAAGAATCACAATTGTACAACGGTTAATTGCCTTTTTCACAAAATGTTGTCAAGTTACGTCCACTCATACAGCCTTGCATAATCCTTGGAGTCATTTTATTTCTGGTTCATGACGGGTAAGTCTAGCTGAGTACCTTCTCGTACTCAGGGTTTATTTTCCCATTGTTGCAGATGGCACTGTGTATCATGGTTATTGCAAGAGTTGCTTCTATCCCGCTGTGGATGAGGAGTAAGCCTTGGGCAGGCTTCTTTAATAATTCCTATCTTTGCTTTTGTGAACCGTGATCTGGTTTGGCACTGTATCAAACTATGTTGGAAACTTTATCTTTGAACTTATTTGCTTCCGCTTTGTTTACTAAACTCAGTTTGTAATAACTTTTTATTCGTACTCTGATGATGAAAAGTATCTGCGAACCGTATGTAATATGTGGCATGTATGTTGAATCCTGTACGATCTTGGTTGTTGTAAATCGTTTATCAAGACCCGTCGTGGTACTCGACGGACTACCGGGTTTATATGGATTCAAGTATGACAGTGCGACCGCTTGCGGATTGCCATTATACTTGTATTCTTATAAATTGGTCGGTTCTGCGATAATTATCCTAATTAGCACGTGAGACAAGGGCTAAACTTAGCCCAAGGATCCTCTAAACACCCCCGCTAACTTGCCAAGCGAGAGGTGTAAGCATGTAGCGCGCGTCGGGCTTGGGGACCAATAGGCAACCGACATACATTTGATGTTGCTTGGCTGGTGGACCTCAGTAGTAGAACTTCGAAACTTCTATCGTAGATAGAAATAGATGACGGCAACGACTAGGAGTTTTCGTAATAACTACCGAATATAATGCGTTTCTATACATAATAATAAAAAGACAAAATTTCCATCGTATTTTTTTTCCGCCTCTTGCTCCCCCAATCTCACCGGCTCGGTCTCGGTCTTGTTGCCAACAGGGATTATGAGTAGAAAAGAGAATAGAAATAAATATAGGGTTTCAAATGTTAAGAGACAAAGAAAAGATAGGATGGCTTTAATAGTTTTTGAAATATATCAAGGTTTCTGATGCAAAATATCCAAATCCGAGTGGGTCTTTTCCGGTGGGCTTCTTTTTCGACCTGGGTTGAATCCTTTGAGTTGGGCTGGCTTCGTTGTAGGCTAGACCAAGTCTATGCAAGCCTTTTTCATTTTCTTTTATTTTTCTCTTTTTCTATAAAAATAGAGATATTATAAAATTTGCCAAAATCATAGAAAAATCATAAAAATGCCAAACCATTCGATCTTGGTTAAATCCTTGCAGTTGGGCCGGTTTCGTTGTGGGCTAGACCAAGCCTATGCAAGTCTTTTATCCTTTTATTTCGTTTTTCTCTTTTTTATTAAAACAGAGATATTGCAAAATTCGTCAAAATCATAGAAAAAATCATAAAAATACCAAACCAGTTTTGCGGCACAACTAAATATTTCATGAATTGAAAACTTTGCAGATTATTATCTAATGAAATCTATACAAATGTATTTATGTAATTCGTAACGAGGACTACCATCTGAAAATTCAAGAGAGGTCTCAATCACCGGTGGACAGACAAATCGATGACACATTGACAAAAAAAAATTATGAAGGTTGATATGATGCATAAAAAAACTACAAAGATCGATATTGAGTCATAGAAACACACGGGTATTATGAAAAATTAAAGTTATGATATACTTATAGCTAAATAATTATGTGCTTTACAATAAAAAGAAAAATATACCAAGGTGTATTTCAATTTGATACAAGTTTAGTAAGACATTGTTATTTATTGTTAACATTAACTTATATTATGGATGTCACGGTCATCATAAAATAAATTATAAAAGGATAAAACATAAGTAGATAGATACCATTCACGTCATCATTTTGTATAAATGCTTAATAGTTTTTTTCTCCCGTTGTAATGCATAGGCATATTTGCTAGTTTTAAACAAATGCAGGATCGGAATATGAGATGAGTTGGAACAAGTCAAACTTCTACTAGCGGATCCACTCGTGACACCTTGCAACTCGGTCTTAGCCTCCCTATTTTGACGCGGGGTGCTCTTATTACCGCCGTCTGGCGACCCCAATCTGTAATCTCGAGAAGCTATAATGGAATGAGGAAAACCCCACCACGGTCACCAGCGTCAGTCAGGAGGAGGAAGCTGTCAGTGCCGCCGCCGCCACCGGGGACGTCGTGGAGGAGCGCTCGCAGGCGCTTCCTGTGCAGGAGG